>NC_067283.1:64247466-64557613 GCF_020740795.1 Apus apus | reverse complement strand
TACTACAAACAGCTCTGCCATAGCTTTGGTTTAAGTAAATTACTTACAGGAATGACACGTTTGTTACTAATCCTCCGGCCTCTTAATAGCCAAATTCTATAATTCTCTCCCAGACTGGTAATTCTTTCTTATGCAAGCAGAACTACTGACTTCACATTTATTCACCCAGTTCAGACCACCACTTAAGCACATGGTTAATTGTAAACATGTGTTTAGGTCCCATTGACTTCCGTGAAGCTTAAGTGCTGTCATGAATAGGCATTCTTCTCCAAATTGGAGCCGGAAAATTAAATTTGTCCTCCTATATAAAAGATCAATTCAACTGTTATGCTTCCAAAAGGAAGCAGAAAGTTCTGTTGGATTAAGGCAGGATACATACTTCAGTATAGAACTGTTGCTGAACACCTTGTCAAGTAAACTCTTATTGTGGAAGGAGCCCCCACATTCTGAGATGCTAAGGAATAGCTATTTAGACATTATCTGTATATAGATGCAAAATGCATCTCAACTATATCTGGAAGATAATAGTTTTGATTTGTGTGATTATTTAGTGAAAAACCTGAAGTGACATAAAACCAGGACCGTGCTAAGGAATTCATAGAATTTGAAATTGAAGCCTAGCAGAAGCAACACTTTATTAGGTTTTATTTGGAGTGAGTAATTGTTATACATTCTCTATTGCTGTTGCAAGCTACCCTAATTAGGGGCACTGGTCTGTAAATTCTCATTCAAAGAAGGAATAGAAAGAGGACTACCCACATCCTGGGGGAGCAGCATGCTTTTACCTTTTTTTGGTTCTGTTGAGGTCTGGCACAGGAGGCAGAGGTTGGCAAAGCTGAATGTAGGTGAAAACTTCAAACTGTCTTTCCATCCCTCTGTGTGCATCTTGGGCAAGACAGGCTGTACACGACATTAGAGGGTAACCAGGGGGAGGGCAGTTGCAATACCAGCATGTCACATCTTTTCAAGCATGCTCATGTTAGGGCCAAACAGTGCCATACCTACATGCTTGTGGTTTGCTTTAGCTGCTTGACAGTGCTCATCTGGAATGAACAGGAGTGACCATATCACATGCACATCTGCAACGCTGGCCACTAGGGAGCCCCCAGAGGTTAGTGTGAACTGGAAGGCTCTAGAAGGCTTTGCAATAGCCAATGTGTGCTCAGTGGGGAGGGCAGCTCTTGCTGATGTGTTGCCGTGGTTAGACTGCTGCAGGTATGAGCTTTGTATCAATGTAGAAAATGGGGCTGAGAAACTTTAGGAAAAACCGGCTCACTGCAGGGATAATACTCCTGGGACCAAGCAGGCAGGAAGGAAATCTTATCAAGTCTCTTTACAGTTCTTCAAAAGCAGTAAAAGAAAGTGTTAACCTTTAAGAACATTTTCACCAATTACTTGGCTTTCCCAGTTTCCCATGACATCAGTCCTCTCATTTTCTATAGTCCTTTGAAGAACAACATTACTAATAAGTAACCTTATGTTTTTGATATAATCCTGAATTTTCCTTTGAGCCTTCAAGAAAAATGACAGTTTCCCTTGTTGTAAGCTTCACTTTGAATTTGGAGGATGAAATTTTATATGTAGGACACTGTGCACATGATATGCATCACATGTGCATATATAGGTCTGGAATGCTGGTAAAAAATTAAAATGGTATCATACAACTAATACCAAGTGTTTTGGAACTCAAGAAGCTAAAATCTTTTTGCTCTCCCAGGACTCCTTGTCAATTTATGTAACATACCCAAATATTCATGTGTATTATTTTTAATGCACAAACCAAATGCATGTGCTTAGGCTGTATGAGAGATTCATGTAGTGTTGGGGAATATGATGTTCCTACACAGGTTTGCTCTTCTTTCACTTGCATCCCTTCTGATATAAATCATATCACAACATTTTAAAAGCATCCAGAGTTTTAATAACATTTCTATGAGTAGCTGCAAAATGTTGTTTCACTATGTGAAAAAAAAAATCTTGGTAAGTGAAGAGGGCCCATGTCTGTGGGAGGACAATGCACTCCTTGCTTATGGGTAGGTTTCAGTGTTTCTGCCAGAGCACAGCTCCCTTTTTATGGTGCTGGGTAAATGCCAAGAAGGCATTTAGATGGTCACTATACTAGAGCATCCCAGAATGGCTCCAAATGTACCTGAAGAAGGGTCTAATCACATCAGCACCGGGTGTAGTGCTTCTAATAGAGCCCTAAGGGTTGGCTTGTCACAGCAGTGACCTTGTTGGAATGTATGGAAAGGTTAGCTGTTTCCATGGGTTGACCATGCTCTTCCTTGCTAATCTATTAGGATGCTCTGTGCACCTTGAATACAGGAAAGATGCTGAACAAACGTGGTTGCAAACCCCTCAGACCCATATTCTGGCTTGTTGGTTGTTTTTTTTTGTTGGTTTGTTGGTTTTTTTTCTTTCCTTTCTGTGTGCACTGTGAGGCTTCTGTTTAACTATCTCAAAGAGCAAACAAAAGAGTAGAATAAACTTGCTGATGTTTCCCATTTCATAGCCCGTTGATAACTACATAACCCTCTCCATTGGATTCTTCATTAAAAAAAAAAGTCAGAGGAGGGGAAAAAAAGAGCTTTTGTCAGCCTCGATAGCACTATTCACTGTTTTACCAGCAAGTTACAGTGAGAACATCAGCTTCCTGTCCTTTCATTGAAGCCCATTGATCTTTCTCCCTAGTAAACAGAGCGGCTGTAGCTTTTGTTTGACTTGTGCTCCCTATTTGTGCCCTGCATTTCAGGGATGAAATGTGCTGTTGTTGCTGTCCTGCAGAAGGAGACCAAAGACAATGGCAGTGGGACCATGAGTGGAAAATGTGACTTGGCTGTTGGACAGGGACACTGGGCAGTCAGGCCACCATAGTAAACACGGTGGCCTTTGGGGAAGGGGCTCATAAAAAGGACGTGGCCAAGCAACCTGGAGCTGATCAGCAATGAGATTTCAGGCTGGGCGTTGCTCAACCCTCCCTTTAAATCAGCTCTGCACAGAGCAATTCAGGTCAGAGGAGGGATGGCAGGGTATGCTTGTCCTAATGAGAAATAAAACTCTTCCAGTGGTGTCCAAGAGGTAGGACAGGGATGTGGCAGCAGATCCAAGATCTCACTCTGGCTTATTGCTCATTCAGTTACTAGTTGATTACCACAGAAATGATTGTGATTGAGTGTAGGTCTTCAAGCTAGAGAATTGTGCAGGACCTGTTATGGTCCTTCAGGAACACTTTAACTAGGTGAGGTCCCTCTACTGTAAGAAAAGACCTTTTTGGGTGTTTAGGGTACCAGCCACAGAGCAGGACTGAGGTTTAACTGGCAGAGCTTGTGCCAGGAGAGCATGCAACCGGGATGGTGGGGTGGGAACCTTGCAATGAAATAAGCCTATTTTTTTTTCCACTTGTCTTTCTCCCAGTCATTGAAGTCAGTGATGCTTTAGAAAACACAGTAGAGGTCTGGGTTTTTTTCCTTTGATGATGGTAAGAAGGACCAAAAAGGTGTGTTTGCTGTCAGAAAGGAAAGCTATGCTTTATTTGTTCTGAAGTAGCAAGAAACAGAGTTTACTTGCCCTCTTTGCCCTTTCAAGATTCATTTAAGCAAGGAAACTTTTCCTTGTTTCATTGTATGTAGGTATTTTTCTTGGCCATAATGTCCCTAGAATTTGGTAAACTTAAGTAAAAAAAAAAAAAAGGCAAATATCAGGGAAATACTACCTGTGAAATCCCAGATCCACCAAAATAGAGATTTGTTGATTTTTCTATGTTTTGTTTCAATAGCAAAACTTTATTTCAGTGGGGTTCTGGCCTTTCTTAATAGCTACTTTTCTGTCTTGCAGCAATGTCTCGGAGGCTTGGCTATCAACCACAACTTCATGATGCCAGGCACTTGGCCACCTACAGAATGAAAACTTGAGCCTTTCCTCCCAAAGCCTGCATTTATAGCCATTCACATTAAGATTTCCCAGCTTGATGTTGTCTACTAATAACCAAGCAGAAATGCTCTTTAGTAGCTGAGCTCAGCGTGTGGTTGTGCTGCACTTTCTCCTAAAGGATGTGAAAAGAACGAAAGCAGGTAGATGCAAAGGTGCATCTCTACTGATATTGGCATCACTGCAGATGCTGCTGAGCTGCTCTAATGGATTTGTGTGGTTCTTGTTGCCGCAGAAGAGGCTTAAGCAGACCTTTGCAACACTGTGAGTTGGAACAACAACTTTGTCTTCTTCCCCTTTTATGATGGGTGACAAACTTGCTTCCCAGGCATAGTCCTTGCATGTGATCAGCCAATATGTGCTCCGTGAAACTTGTAGTGGGAAAACTTTGCAACATAATTTTAGACTGAGTCCAAGAGCCTTAACTTATTTTTGTGAAGAGCAGTGCAAAATTTAGTAAGTACAAGAACAGTTCAGAATACTGTATTATTTCTCAGCTACAATGTCAAACAGGGTTAAAATGTGGTGACTAAAATCTTGTTTAAAAATAATTTTTAAAAAGGCAAAATCTGAAATGCAGAATTTTTCAGAAATTTGATGCAGCTTTGTCATATGCTAACCCTCTTGTCACTGCTCTTGTTGTAGGTAAATGTACAGAGAAATGTAGCTTTTATTATGGGTAGTGTACAGGTGACCAAGATAGTTTTTGTGAGAAGCTTGTGTGTTGAGACTTGGGCTCTTTCAAAGTGTTACAGCAGAAAATTGATTTTAAAATCAGAGACAGACACTTCTCTGTGCAATCTGATAAATAATTGCCCAGACACTTTAAATTTGGAAACATCTATTTTGTAGTCTTTTAAAATATGCATAATGCACACCTGTTAGTGGGGGGAAAAAAAAGTAGAATTTTGTACAGAACATATGAGATTTTGTGACTCTACTAAGGTAACTTGTTTGGTCATATAATGCCAATATGCATCTCCTGTCCTTGTGGAGGATGTGAACCTAAAGCATGTTTTTGCAATGGTAGTGCTTCCTTTCAAGTTCATCCACTGATGCTGCACAGCAGAAGTTTCTGGACCTGTGAGTGCTTTGCCTTAACTTGCATGATTTGCCCCATTGATTTCACAGGGCAAACCAAAGTTGAGAAATTTTATGCAGTCAAAAGTCTGGGTTTGGGCTGAAGGAAAAAGGAGGCCTAGGGGAATGTTGATTACCTATTTCAACAGCCTTTGGGTGGTCTTAGTGTCTTGCTTGCATTGTCTTAAGTCCAGGTGTAAGTTATGCTGGCAGAAATAGGTATATAAACCTTTACCTCCAGGTAAGGAGGCTGACTACCACAGTGTAGGTTACACTTGAAGAATATAAGTAATACAAAGCTGTTGGGCTAGTCAAGTGACAAACCTTTTTTATGACTAAAAAGACACTTTTCAGCTTCACCATGTCATGGAAAAGGTCAGGGCCTTACCACTGAGTTCCAAACCCATATAGCCAAGTGGCCTCCCAGTTCCTGAGAGTTTTGCAAGGAAGATGACTTCTGAGGTTGCCTGATCTGAAAATGCTCCTTTTTCTTTCGCAGCAGCTACCAAGACAGCCCTATCCTGGGAGGCAGGAGTGGGTTGATGCTGACACCTGGATGGAACTTTTCACTCCTGGTACTCTTCCCTAGCTTGGCTGATAACTTGCAGGTGCACTGATAATATTGATGAGTAGCCGTGAAGCCACTGGGAGGCTGCAGCTGTTTTCTTTCCTGCACCTGAGGTGCTGGAAAGGTGATGCTGGTGCTGACCTCCTCTGTCCTTGGGGGAAGGCAGAGTAGGGGGTGGCAGCTACTGGTAAAGGCAGGGAGGAGATGCCTGCCTGCAGTGGGGGAGACAGAAGTGGTTGGGCTGTTGGGTACAATCTGCTAAAGCAGATTTTGCCTGAGGTAAAAGGGTATACACCCTTCCTCCTCTTCACATTGCTCTGGGTCAGGTTCTTCGTTCTCTGCTGTGTGAAAGGCAGAAGTCCTGCAGCACAAAACTCTGCTCCCAGACAGCAAAGCATCGCTTGCAGAGCCAAAATCAGGAAGGGGAAGAGAGGAAGGAAAAGAGCCATCTACATCCACTGCAAACCCACAGCCTCTCTAGTAGCACTCACTGCTTGGGTTCCAAGTTTTCATGGCCCAGTGCCCCAACAGGTAATGGAGATGTGGGGCCAGGTGGGGATTTGGGGTAGGCAGAATGCCTGATCCTCCCGAGCTTTACACCATCACTGGCAGCAAGGGCTTCATTCTTCTGCCCATCCCCCTCTTCCTGATTTTATTTAGGCTGGAGTGTAGTGATGGATATCACAGGCTGGTGTTGGCATAGGCAGATCCCCGTGTTTAAAAATGACACCATGTTCTACTTACTGGCCACTTGTCTGCAGCCCAGAGTCCCTTTTTCTCTTGCTCTTCCTTTGTCTAATTTTTTAATTTTTGCAAGAATGTGATTAAAAATGAGTATGTCTTGCCAAGACTTATTAAAACAATCCTGTTTTCTGTCGGGAGGCTTGCATTAGAACTGGGAAAGGAAGACTTTTTTTTCCCTAGTGTAAAGAAAATGGGGCTGAACAATGGGGTAGGGATTAGGTAAAGGAAAAAGATGACAAGTGGTTTAAATCCAGCCCCCAGTTCTCCTCTTCATAGGCAGCCTGTTTCTTAGGTGCTTACATTCCCCCACAGAATTTGGGGGATTAGCTCAAATTGTGGCCTAATGATGCAAAGAAGCTTTTTTATGTTGCTGTTCTCCTTGTGGGCAGTCTGTGCTGTAGCCCTTAGGGATGCTCCAGGCTAAAATACTGTCAGGTGGAGCAGAGGGGGCTGGGGTGATGGAGAGAAGCAGGAGCTTTCCTAGCTGCCCTGCCATCCTGCACACACTGTGCTCACAAGCAATTTGACCGAATTGGCATTTGCCTTTTTTCCTTTGCCTCTGTTGTTAAAAACTCTGGGAACAAAGGGAGGACAGGGGTGCTGCTGCTAATGCCTTGGTATTTTAAGAGACCACACCTGAAGGACTCTGTTTTATGTTGATGTGTATATTCTAGCACCTCAATCTTAAAAATATTCATTGCATACTTCTGCTGGACAGACAATACTGGCCTAAGGGCTGAATTGCAGGGAAGTGAGCTGCACTTCAGCAGGTTTGCTGGGGGCGAGGTGTCAGCAGGGTGATAGAGCTGGGATGGATCATCTGATCATGCACACAGTGGCAAAAAGCCACCGAAGATTTGTTTTAACAACGGCCCACCTTCTACAGATGGTGCAGCCTGCCATGTGAGGATAAAATCACACAATCGGAAAGCAGGACCCCAGCAGAATTTCATGCAAATACCACAGGTGGAGGGTGATAGGGCCTTTGTTTTAAATCACTTTGGTTGCACAGAACAGATCTCCCACTCGGTTAACTTGCCTGTGGGCTCATGCTAATGCAAGGGCATAAGCTTGACCCAATAAGTAAATCCCTGTGCAAGTATAAATCCACTGATGAAATACAAGATTTTCAGGGGCTTTTGTTTTTTTCTTTTGCACAGGAATATAGTAGAGTACTCTGATCCAGTACACTGCCTTTGAGGTAGCCTGTATCTCTGTAATGAAACTCATTAGTATGCAAGGCCTTGCACAGGTGCAGAGGAGTGCATGCAACTTACTGCACTAAGTGAAATTGTTTTGATTAGACTATAAAACCAATTGCATATTTTTTTCCATAAGGGGTTTACTTCAGAGTCACTAGAGCAATTCTGAATCTATTTAAAGATATTAATGAAGACTTCTGTTCAAATGCTACCTTGGGAAAGATGCGATGGTTGAACCTGATTACAGATTGCTGAGAAGTGTAAATTTTTAAAAGATTTTTTTTTTTTGTAAACTGAAACTTTTAATGCAAAATCAGGCTCGTATTTCTTGAGAACTGGACACCCCTCCTTCCAGCTCTGTTTTCCTTGCCTTTTCTTCTGCAGGGAAGGCATGTGAGGAAGAGACATTTATGAGAGGTAAGCTGAAAATGACAGAGGCTTCTACCAAGAGCTTGAAGAACTGCAGAAATTTTCGTGACACTTGAGACATAAAATATTTGCTCTTCACTAATCTAACTTTAATGCCATGTTGGACTCTGCTGTTGGCATTGCAGAAGCATATAATATAATTATGCTGAAAGTTTTAGGAAAAGTGTCCTGTTGTAGAGCTGGATACCATGGATATAAAAAATGCAAGTGGGTAGTGCTCTGGATTGTAAGGGAATGCCAACAGACCTTCTGGTTTTGGTTTCAGAGAAAGGCTTCCAGGTGGTGTAGGGGGAGATGTTCCTTAGGCAAAGATGGTTAATTCTCCTCTTCAGTATTTTGCCAGGTCAACTGATGCTTGCTGGATAAGTACAGGTCAGAGTTCAGGTTACTTTGGGCCGTTAGGTATTCAAAGTATATAAAGCATGAACTTGAGAACTTGAAAGAAAGAAGGCTTGCATGTAATACGTATCTCTCTTAATTTGACGTCTTTACCATTGAACTGGTTCTGTGATGCTTGTGGTGGAATGAAATACAGACTGATAAGGCTGCAGTTACAATTAGCAGTGGCACAGTGGTAAGGAGTGGCTGCTTGGAGGCGGCGACAGAATCCAAGCCAGCTGTAGCAGTGAAAGTCTCACAGGGTTAACCACAAAGTCTGCCTGCAGCTGCTGCTGCTCAATACCCAGCATTCACATGCGGCCTCACCAAGCTGCCTTGTGACATTTTTTGATTCGTGTCAGGGACAGAGTACCATTGTTGGGGGGAAAAAATAACTGGTTTATAAAATGTTCTGCAGGCTTTCAGTCATTTCAGTCTTTATTCTCTCCTCTGTGCCACTCTCTAGGTTGGTAAAAAGTTTGTCTCCTTTTGCTTTTCCACTCGCTGCTTAAAGAAAAAAAGTATTTCTGGCTTGATTGATTTTAATAAAGAGCACGAGCTTCTCCTGTAAGCTTAGGAAAAGGCTAATAGTGGGCCCTCTTCTGCCTTTGTCATGTTGCTGTGACCCTAGAGGGGACTGAGCGAGCTGTGCCTCTTGCGGGTGTGACTAGCAGGAGAAGCAGCAGCATGCTTTTACCAGCAGGAAGGATACTGGAGTTCAGGGGGGAGTCCCTTTTTGTAGCAGGCAACTGGGAAGGATTTCTTGAGCGATTTCTCTGCTGTAAGAACAGGGCTGCCTGCTGCAGGTCTGTTGTCAGCCCATCAGCTTGATCGCTGTGATCACACCGGTGCTGTGGGCTCTGGGGATGGAGGCTCTGCTTGTTTACTCTTTTCAGCGCAGAGATAAAAAGCCTCTTTGTTTTTCAGATTTATGGAAAAGTTTTAAATTGTTTGTCACTTATTGCCCTGGGTGACCCCATACTGTGCTGCTTGTTGGAGCTCCAGGGCCTAACACCTAGAGGGTAGTGGGACAATGGGACAGTATGAAAAGGGCCTTTCCCATTCTCATTCCCCTGAAGGAAGTGCTGCTGAAGGGCCTCAATGCATTTTCTCAGCTTTAATGCCTCATTTGCTTCAAGCACGTCCCTGGATTTGCACTTTGAGAAAACTAATTAAATTATCACTTTCTTTTTTTGGTTCAGCTTCTTTCTGAAGGAGTCATTCTTCCTCATCCATGTTAGAGCAGATGCTCAAATGGAGGCAGCTTGGAAAAATGTCTAAGGATAGTTTCTTTTCTAAAAAAAAAAAAAAGGTTGATGCCAAAGTGACCCGCAAGTACAATTTCCCTGAAGTCAAGGTGTGCTCTAACTTGGGGCATCGTTGGACCCCTTGCATCTGCCCATTCGTGTCTTCAGGCAGAAAAGATCTCCAAGTATGCTGTAAAATATTACAGGAGCCTTGCTGTGTCTCCACAAAGCAGTCTGCCAGGACTATGATGTTGGGTCCAGCTTCTCCAGACACAGCAACTGCAGCTCTATTTCAGACCTGATACAAACATTGAATTCAGACTCTCCATCAGCACAGATCTGATTTCTGGCACTCGGTTATAATACAGACTGCAGCACAAACCACTCGGGGTACAGGTGATGGCCAGCTTAGCAGCTGTAGCTATTTCATGCCTGTTCTGGACACCCAGGATTGTGGGGACGTTACTGGGAACACTGCAACATGCAGATGGACACGGTGCCCTGGGTGGGGTGTGAGGGTCTGAGCTTGTGGGCTTGTGCTCCTCCATCCCAGAGCATGAGTAATGAGTTCTCCTGGGACAAGCAGCCCTGGGGAATTCACTGCTCTGGTCCTCTGATCTTCTCCCAGCGTCTGGGGGAACCTGAGGTGGTAATGGGGGCCCACGTGCTGTGCTCCCCTGGTGCTCCTGGTGCTGCAGCAGAGCAGCAATATCCAGGCCAGCTCCTCAGAGAGCCCGTTCAGGCCTGGCAAAACTTATTAACTCAGGCTTTGTGGTGTTTGAAACAGGCCAAACTGCTCCAGGACTAGGAGGAGCAGGGTAGCCGTGTACGTGCAGCATTGCACCCTTACAGAGCTGGCCTGGGAGTCTCTGCATCATGCCAGGCCTCATCCACAACCTGGATAAAGCACCTGCAGGTAATTGGGAGCTGGCTATGCCTGACCGGAGGGCAGTGTCAGGTTAATTAGACATCTGCAGGCTATTCTTAACCCCTTGGTTTTTTTCTCTTCACAGCCCTAAGATGGGGAACTGTTGTGAAAGGAAAAAAAAAATAAATAAAAAAATGAAGGTCTTTTGCCCAGATTTGCATAGAACACAGTTTTTACTTAATTGAAGACTGGTGCAGACTGATTTAATATCTTAATAATTTCCCTTTCTCAGGTACTAAAAACCTGTGGCTCAGCATGGCTTTTCTGATTTTCCTGTTCTTTGGTTTACTTTCCATATTCATGTATTTCTGCCCTGATTCTTAATGTGCTTAGCCTGTTAAGATGAATATAAGATCTTTATAGTAGCATCTGAGATCATAATCTGCCTATATCAAAGGCCAGAATTATTCCCTGTTGTTTGTAAAGGAATTATTTAATAAGTAATCCTTGTAAGTGTCAACATTACACACGAGATGACATAACACTTGGGGAAAGTAAGGACTAAGCCAATATTCCCACACCAGCTTCAAAGCTAAATAAGCTTTCACATACAGATGCTTCCTATTTCTCATCTGTGGCTTCTATTTCCTCCTAATTGGAGTTGACACTGGAAGTACCAGTTCTCCTTTTCCTCCTCCTGGATGTTTTGATTGGAATGTTAATACTGTCCTCCTTCATTACCAGGCTTTGTGGATAGGCATGCCATGTCGTTTAAGGTATAGGATCAGTTTTCCTATAGAAACTTAGCCTGCCCCCTGTCAGAGGAGTGTTAATTCACAGCTGGCTACTAGCTGCCCAGCAGTCTGAGTCCTTCCTCTCTGCCTGCACTTCTGGAAGCAGTTGAAATCTGGACACAGATTTTGCCTTTCGGGCCTATCCTGCTCAAAAGCAAACTTCCTGTTGAATGAGCACAGAGAGAATCAGCCTGTTCTGTGAGTAAAATACTGAAATCTTGGATGCTGAGCACACAAAGTATTTTTCCCTTGGAGCGTTTCTACATGTTGAAAGCATCAATATCTGCAAAAATCAGAAAGTGTTGGCCCCTGGGTGGCAAATAACTCCTCCAAGGCAGAGAGGCCTTCTGTCTCCTGCAAACGCCTCCCCACCTCTGCCCCTGCACTGCTCACCCCTCCCAGACAAATTCAGCTCCCCAGGAAATATTAATGAAACTTAGTGGTGTGAATTCAAAACATCAAAATGTCAGGGAGGGTTTATCCTTTCTGTTAACAAGGAAAGCTGGATCAAAACATCCTTAATCCTTGCCTTCCCAAAGCAACCTCTGAGGTGGAGCAGTGTGTAGAAAAGTGGAAAAAAACCACAACAAAAACAAACAGGAAAATGCCTTGTGCCAGCATAGGTGCTTCTGTCCCCAGCTGAGGATCTGCAGGTCCCAGGGTGCCTGCAGCCTCCTCAGGAGTTGTGTAGCTGCCAGGAAGTTGCAGCAATTTCTTGAGAGCTTGCAAACACACCTCTTTCTTCTCTGAAACCACTGTGAAGGGATCTTAAACCACTGGCTTCCAAACACTTCTATCCCAAAGGAATAGATCTGATATTTCCCTGCAGAGATGAATCTTGTGGCCCGTAAGGGTTGAGTGTGAGGCCACCCATCATGCTGAGGCCCAGGTCCCAAGCAGAGGTCCCTGTACCTGGGGCTGGCTGAGCCCAAGTGCCCAGTGTCTGGCTCAGAGCTGACTCCTGACTTGCAGGCTCCCTGTGTGGGTGGGGGCAGCCTTTCATCTGCTTGCAGAAGTAAGGCCCAAACAATTCCTTATCATTGCACCCAGCTGAGAAAACTAGTGTCCGCTACTGTGGGGCAGTTGGTATATTTGCAAGTCTTTTGGGGCAAGGGCTGCCTTTCCTTGTGTTGTGTTTGCACAGCTGATGTGGCTGAGGCTCTGCTGTGATGTAGCACTGCAAATAACACTAATAAAGTAACAATGTCTGAATCCAGGGGGGCTTTCAGCATCTTTTCCCTACAAGAGTATATAATGTTACAGTGACATGTGGATCTCTGCTTCCCCAGTGCTGACTTGCCAAATAAGAAACCCTGCCTCATTCCTTGTACTGATTTTCAAGATCCCTTTGGCTCTGCTGTCAGTATCTGTCCCTAGGCATATCCAGGTGCCATAAAGCCTAGGCTGTTAAAGGGCTGGTTTGTATCATTGCTGTGCAAGTAATAACTCTGTGAAATCTTAGTGCTTGCACAGATGTGAAGGCTTATTTTTATTGAGCTTTGCAGACAAACAGGTGGAAAACGGTGATCCAGTATCGATCACTGGAGAGGACTGTGAGGATCTATTACATAATGTTGGTCCCATTTTCCATGTAAGAGGTGTGGAGATGCCTTGGGATGTCTCATGACCAGGAGTGGGAAACGTACTTTTCTTTATGCTACATGAAGTAAGACAAATGCCTTCAGCACTGGTTCATCTGGGAAGTCTGGCTTTGGCCTTGACCCTTCATATACATGCTGTTGTCCTGCATGAAGCCTTCCAGATGCTAGACAGGTGTTAAAGGACCACATGTCTCACACGGCTGGGACTTTGTTGGCCTAAAAGGAGGAGAGCAGCTGTTATCTTGAGATGAGGCTGTTCTTCAGCCATTTTTCACTTTTGTGACTGGGTTTGAGGGCTCTCCACCTGTTTTTTAGACACAGCTAACCTAAGATCCTTTGATTCAAGTGATACTGAGGCAAAATGGTTGCTTTAAGTGTTCATGTTAGCTAGAGTGAATGACACGGCTAATTTTCAGCTTTATTGTTTAGGTCTCAGGTTTGAAAAATGGCTGTTTTTAAAAAGTAGTGAGGGGTCCTGTACACATTGTTTTCTCTCAATTTCTTGTAAAGGTTGAGTGATTTTGGTGGAGGTGAGGAAGAGACAGCCAGCCTAGGTACAGGAGACTTTATGCAAACTTTCTTCACATTCCCAGCTTAATCATGAAGTGTGTGAGGTCCAGATCTGTGCTTCCTTCTCACAGACACTGTGGTGCTAATTGTGTTATGGCTTTGCACAATGGACAAGTGGTCCCCAGGAACTGTGATTAATCCATAAAAAAATTTTCCATCATTTATCTAAATGGCATTTTAACTAAATATATTTTTAGAGGCAAAATACAAAGGCATCAGCTGAGAAAGCTTGGGATGGGCACCATCTTCTGATGTGTTTGTGCTCTGCCTCCCACGTCTGTGGCACTCCTGCAATATAAGTGTGCCAGCTATCTCCATTACATTTCCTGTCTGTTTCTGTTATCACAATGTTCTTTCTGGAAATCCCTGCAAAAATATGGATCTATATCAAACATTTTTTCCTTGTCTTCAATTCCCAAGTCTTCAACAGTTTCCATGAAAAGTGATACCCTCCTTATCTATTTGTTAATTCCTACCACGTATCACAAGGCATTCCTGCAAATTCTCATCAGCTGTGACAAACTTATCTTGTAGACTTATGTAGTGATTTTGATGGCTGATCAGACCTGTTTGGTTTGTTCTGAACTAAATTAATAACACTCCAGCTCTAGCACTGAACTTCTAAAAGTCTCCTAATATACTAATCAGCATGTCAGTGAAATATTCTTTCTGGATAGAGACAAACCTGGTGAAATGGATTAGACATTCACATGGCATTGCATAATTCAGAGAGCAGGCATGGTGCATATGATTTGCATTAATAGCCTCTACTGCAGCAGCTTCTCACAGGTCGCTCTCATTAGATCGTATGTGGAAGCTTCCAGACTGTCAATCAATTACAGTAATTTCCTTTTCCATATTTATTCCATCACGATCATTGACAGTTACCATTAAGTGACATTAATACAATACAATACCACCTTGTATTTTCCAGTGCTCCTCTTACAGGGTACGTAATCCCACTAAGGCTGAAAGGCTCCATTATACAGGAAAAAGGTGCCTGCTCTCCCTAGCTCAGCATAGTGTGGCTTCTCTGTGGTGGGAAGGAGAACAGAGCACCTTGTGTCAGTGTCTAGCAAGCCCTTTGGGCTGCTCAGGAGCAGAGTCTGCTGGATCAGGATGGAGGTGGCTCCTGCCCAGTGGTGAGTATGGGGTGCCATGAGAGGCTGGCAGATCCATCAGGAAGGAAGGTGCTTTTAGTAACTGCAACAGCTCAGTGCAGCTTGTGTGGTGTGTTCTGGTGTATCAGCCTGGGGATTTTAGTACAGTTGTATTTATAGATGCCTTACTCCTCTGATGCCCATGGATCTTCCTGGTGGAGTACTTAGGAGTTCTTGTTAGATAAACCAGAGCTCTTTTCTCCACCCTCCTTTGCCCGGTTCCCTTACTTCCTACCCTGCCCTAGGTAAACAAGGCTCAGAATTACAGAATAAGTGTAAAGTCCTGTCCCTGATGAGGAATAGCACCATGCACCAGTACAGGTTAGGAGCTGACTTGCTAGAAAGCAATTCCATGGAGAAGGACGTTGGAGTCCTTGTGGACAAGAAGTTATCCATGGGACAGCAGTGTGCCCATGTGGCCAAGAAGGCCAATGATATCCTGGGGTGCATTAAGAAGAGTATGTCCAGCAGGTCAAGGGAGGTCATCCTTCCCCTCTACTCTGCCCTGGTGAGACCTCACTTGGAGTATTGTGTCCAGTTCTGGGTTCCCCAGTTGCAGAGGGACAGAGATTTACTTAAGACAGTCCAGTGGAGGGCTACAAGAATGATTAAGGGACTGGAGCACCTGTCTTATGAGGAAAGGCTGAAAGAACTGGGGCTGTTTAGTCTGGAGAAGAGAAGGTTGAGAGGGGATCTTATTTTTGTATATAAATATCTGAAGGGTGGGTGTCAGGAAGGCGGGGTCAATCTCTTTTCAGTGGTGCTCTGTGACAGGATGAGGGGCAGTGGGTACTAGCTTGAAAACCGGAAGTTCAGCCTCAACCTGAGGAGAAACTTCTTTACTGTAAGGGTGACAGAGCACTGGAACAGGCTGCCCAGAGAGGTTGTGTAGTCTCCTCTGGAGGCTATCAGGACCCATCTGGGTGTGTTTCTGTGTGACCTGCCCTAGGTGGCCCTGCTGTGGCAGGGAGGTTGGACTTAATGATCTCCAGAGGTCCCTTCATTCTGTGATTCTGTGAAATTGGTTCTGTATCCCCAGATAAGATGTAGCATTCCCTGTCATATTCCCCATGCTGTACAAAGAATACTCTCTTAAGAATGCATTGAACTCCCTTTGCATTTTTGCTGCTTTTTTTCTAGGGGCGGTTTCTGCCCCTTTTCAGTCTTGAGGTGCTTTTCCCAGCTCGCTGAGCTGACATGATGAGATTCTTTCACTGCTCATCAGTAAACACTTCATCAGCAATTCTGCATATGCCCAAGGGTTTTTCCTTTTGTCTTTGCTGGATTTTCTGGTGCTTCTTTCTTCCTCATTTCTTCTCTTAGGTTGGACACTTTTCCACTTATCCCCATCTCCTTCTTCTTTGATACATGTCAGAGACTAAGCAGGATCAGTTGCCACTGTGTCCCCATTCAAGACCCTCCTAAAGCTATTGCTGCCAAATATACTGGATGTCTTCTTTCTCACAGTGCTCCACTTCCATCCTTGTCATTCATGGGTAACAGTTCAATGATCTTTCCCCTTGTCTATCCACTGAGCTAATTTAAAATCCAAACAGTTTCTGGCTGTCAGCTCTCCTGTTTATGACTTCCACCCTGTTTACTTCTGTCTTCAAAAATCTTTCCTGTCACCTCTCATCTTCAGAATTGTCAGAGCCTGTTTCCCCATCTCTCTTTTGTTCTCATCCATGGCTTCTTGTTCCTATTCTGAAGTCTGCAATTGAGAGGGTCTCCACAGTTCGTTGTACTACCAACATGTTAGTTTAGGTGTGATTGTTGCTTAAGTTTTCCCCAGGTCAGGAGTGGTCTTAACTTCTGGTATTCACTGCTGGGGCTGTACCTCAAAGTTCTGCTTTGTTGTTCTATCATCAGTTTGGTAGCTGCATGAAGCTCACTTGGTGCCTTTTCACTGTTTTTGGATCCTAAGTTTTGCTCACAATTTTAAATAAGTTTCCATCTAGGTAGAGATGGTCCAAAATCTATGTTTGAATTTCCCTTACATTTCAGTTGTTACATCCAGGTTTTAGGGTTCTGCCTTTACATAAGCACGTGCTAGGGTGTGGACTTTGGATGCACTGCCAGACTTTCCCCAAAGGTTTGGGTGGCAATCATATCACAGTTCTTTCTTTAGCCCAAGCTGATTTTCCCCCAAGGTAGAATAATGTTCTCAACTCGAGTGCTGGCTAAATAATACTTAGGCATCTAAGTAAATGTTATTTGATTTTTACAGCTAGTAGATTATTTAGTTGGGAGTTTTGAGTACTTTCCATTAAGCTTTATTAAGTTATCTTTGTTAACTAGTTATAGTTAATGATGTGCATTTTTTTCTGATCATGCAATCATTTGAGAATTTGTTAGCATGCATTCAAAATGTAACCAGCATAGTATTTTTTCTTCTCTATACAATGGATCATAATGCTTTCTGACATTTATTATTTCAACAAATATTTCAGTGAATGTCAGTATTTGAACCAGAATTGTCTACTTGTCTACTCAAAAAATAAAACAACATTTTGTGTAATTCTGATCACTTAATCTAGATATTAATAGGTCAAGCTCAATGTGTTAACAGTGATTTTGGAATAAAAACATGGAAGTGCGGATGCTAAACTAAATCTGGGAATAATGACTATGACTGCTATATATCCTGTGAGTTGAAAAAGTAAGCTGTATCCTGAAAATTATTCCCTTCCTTTTAACAACAATCATATTATGGATTTTTATCTATTGTTGACTTAAAAATGACATTCACAGGAATCACTACATCTCTATTTATGGAGGACTGGCATGCATTGCTTCAGTGGAATATGTCTCTACTGTCCAGCAGTATAAAAGATGGTACTTTCCTTGCAGCTGAAGATCTGAAGGAAAGAGCCCCAGAAGAATATTGCACCCTGCTGTATAGTGTTAGTGACCTCCTTTAACACCTGCTGATGAAAAGGGTATATATACAAGTCTAATATACTGAAATAGTATATTAGACTTGGATGGTATTACTATTGCTATTAGCTGCTTTTGACAAGCTTGATCTAATGATGCTGAAGGCTGGGGTGGATTTGTTTTGATTGACAGAAGAGATATACAAAACAAGCCCCCTACAGTCAACTGGTGTGCCACCCCCTGAAAGCAGAATTTATACCAAAGACCTTTAAATGGTGTGGGGAACACATGCACTGAGTGAAGTCCTGTAGGTTGGTAACAGGGAGTGGGATGCATGGAGCAGTCAGGTGCGAGCTTTCACATCCTCTTGGAGAAATTATGTCATGAGATATACAGGAGGGCTCAGTGATTTGTTAATGGCTTGAGAGCTGCTCCAGGAGAACATTTGTGTAAGCCCTGGAACAACACGTAGTATTTATGTGTGATTAATGACAGTTTGTCATCTGGAATACAGTCAGAGCAGTGCCTTCGTAGTTGTGTGCCTCAAACTCTCAGAGCCAGCCCACGGTGGAATATTAGATGAGTTACTCAGCAGATTCCTTCCATGGTGTTTTTGTCAGCTTATTCATCCTAATGCCCATTTGATAAAAGGAAGGGGGTGTGAGAGTTTGTGTTATGCGTTTTTGTTAGTGTCTAACTTGTGGCTCTTCAAAAGGTCATGGGTACTTGAAGCTGTTTCAGACTGGTCAGACTACGGCTATTAGTCACGGAGCATTATTCACTCAGTCTCTTTCTTTCTTTCCTCTTCCCCATCCTTTTAGTTGAAGATGTGATCTTTGGAGAGGAAACAATAGCTGAAGGAAACTTTTTTTTTTCCGGATGTTCAGTTTTTCCACTGGAATTTAATAGAAATTATTGGCACTCTGCTGCAGGGTGACCTGACCTCCCCTGTGACAGTTCATCAGAGCTTGCTGCGGGAGACATCTTAGTATTTGTCTGCTTGTTTTCCTGTTTTGTCAAGTGTGGTTTTGCTGTACTCGTAGTCCTTACAAGGAGACCTTCCAAGGTTTAACTGGTTTTCTGTTACAGGCTGCTTGTTCTGTAAGAAGTATTTAACACCCTTCCTCAAAGTTTCTTTTTCAGTTACTTCTTAGGTAAAATAGCTGGATTTTCAATAAGAGGTGAAAATCCTGCAGTTCTTCCCTTGGTGAGAATACTGATTGATACTTGTTAGTACTCGTTAGTCAATCTACCCACCTTATGCCTCTGTTTGTCTTGGTTCTGTATGGATACTAAAAGGTGTTCCTTGCCCCAAAAGTAAGTCTATGTGGCAGACAAATGAGTGGCAATAAGAAGTGTCAGAAACACGGGATATTTTAGGAAACTAGTTGCTCTGCATAATTCTTAGTCAATCAGCAGCTGAGATGCTTTTATAAGCCCTTTGATATGTGAGTGTGAAGACTGGCAAAAAAGAAGAAAGGATACTTTCTCCAGTGAAAACAAATAGAAACTAATAAATGTACTATTTGGTCCAAGATGCAATGTTAGAACTGGTTTTGGTATGTTTTTGAAATACGACTCTCTTATTTTCAAACAAAAGGCCATTTCTGTTCAGGTGGTGAACAGAAAGACCAGACAATAGACTGGATATAAATCCATGCTAGATTGATGTTTTATTTTGGTTGGCATCTAAACGTTAAATATCTAAAAGCCAAAGCTTATTTGAGCATTTATTTTTATGTACACATGAACAGTAACCTGGACATCCCAGACTACCTACCAGCAGATAGTTACTGTGGTCTGATCTGACCTTAATGTACAGAATGGCTCCTGCAGCATGATGTACTTATGTACATTAAAGCTTTATATAGTTTCTAACTCAGTTCGTGGCTTTTTGGAGAGCACTGGTTTTGTTAGTGTCACAGGAGGGCTACAGCAATTTTGTTGCTGATGAAATGTTTTTTATGAGGGGGAAAACCACTCTGCTTTCAGTATCTGCATAAGTAACACGGCAAAATGCTTTCTGTATAGTTTCAACGTGCTGTCAAAATATCACCTCTATGAAAATCAGAGCTTTCCCTAGGGGAACAGGGCTGTGGGGACGTTTGTGGCTGGAGCTCTGCACGCCCCAAGTCTCCTCTGGGTTCTGGCCAGGCAATGCCTGTGCCATGCACTCCAGCCTCCTGCAGTACAGATGATCTTAGCCAAGAGATGTAGCCCCCAGGGAAATTTGAGGGATGTGAAAGGCTGTTGCTGATGGATCCTAAATGAGCATTTTTATTCCTTAAGTATATTCTCTATTTACGTTTCTTGGTGGTGTTTTGTTGTGATGTGATAGTGAAGGTCTGCAGAAAGGCCTGAGACTTGAACTTTCCTGGAATTTAAGGTACTCATGTTTCTGCCTTTTCATTACATTCTTTCCCTATGTGCAGTCTTCACTAATCTCACAATTGAGCAGATGATTCTGTTAGTAGCAGCATTGTTGCTAGGATGGATGTAAGGCCCTAAGTGAAGCAGGGCTTGTAAGGAGGGAGCAGTATGCTCTTGCAGGAGTAGGCCATGTAGCTGTGTCAGGTGAGTGGGCATTGCCCTGAACACAGAGGAGACAGAGTGAACTTCAGGTGATGCTGCTGTGTGTGTCTCTGGGAGGAGCAGGCAAAGCCTTTTGCAGCTTTAGCTATATCACAGTTGTCATTTTTCTGTTCAGAGAAGTGGTTAAACATTGTTTCTCAGTGACAGTTCCCTCTTCACCTCTGAAGCTGTATTTTCACTCTTCTTTACCAAGTGCTGACCCTGCAGGTGGGCATTGCCCAGGCTGTCTGGGCAGGCAGATCCTCCTTGCAGCGGGGTGTAAATGGCTCCCTGTGCACTTAGAGGCCGAGTGCCTGCCAGGACAGGGTCCTCACTGAAAGCTGCACCTCACTACAGCCTCCCCAACCTTCACGGCAAATAAGCGATAGAAACAGTAGCAGAAAGGAAAGTGTGGGTATTTTAAAGCAGGTTTTCTGGCTGCAAGAAGAGGACAGGTGTGCCATTTCCAAGCCTGGGTGTCCCCCCACACCCAAGGGGAGGGCTGCTCCCTGCTAAACTTGCTTCTTCCCCTCTCACTGGATGCCTTTTGTCTGATTCCCCCAATGTCAGCCATTCCTCACACCTCCCCAAACTCTGCCTGGCAGGTTGCCCGAGCTCTGGGTGGCAGGCATTGTCTCTTCCCCAAGGAAAGGGCAGCTCATGCTCAGAGAGACCTGCTGCCTCTCTTCTGGAAAGAGGGGCAAAGGCCCAGGTGCTGTCCACACCTGCCCTTTGATGGCCTGAAGTTGCTGCTGGCTGTGCTTTCTTGATGGAAGCTTTGCCCCTGTAAAGGCACAGCCAGAAACTGAGGGAGTGCCTTAAACCATCACCTTCAAATACTTTTTAGGGTCTCCATTGTGCCTGCTTGAGTACCTGGTAGGGTCTCATGTCCTTGAAACGCTCTCTGCCTTCTGTTTTGGAGTGGGGGAGTAGGAAAGGAGGGGTTAGTTGCCCTTTGTGCTGGCTGGTTCCTGAATTGCAGGTTTCAGTTATATGGTCCTCATTGAGTTTCATACTGCTGAAGCTCTGTGCTGCCATTTGGTGTAGATGCAGGTCCCAAAATAACCTTGAAGCTCGCTGACTTGGTGGGGAGCAGATGTGTTGGCAGCACAGTGCACTTGGCTGTGGAGAAGGGGGATGTTCTGGCTCTGCTTTCCTTGGTGTGTGTCTCTTCCAGCTAGTCTCTTACGTGATGTTAATGGCAGACTAAACATATGGGCAGGGGTAGGAGGATTGGCCCATGTGTGTCAGCCCACAGGGAATAGACATAAAGCAGAAGGACCAGGTGGAAAAAGGGCAAACTGAGAAGCACCAGACCTTGTGTGATTGAAAGGAATTGCATTTTCTTAATAATCTTTGGTTTAGGGAGTTTCCGTTCTTCTCTTGGCTACAGATTTGCACTTGAATAATGCCAGCTTTGTATGTAATCATAAATATATGCATAATTTTGATTCTGTCTCCAGAAGTATTAGAACCCCTGATAGAAAAATTGCCAAGGGGGATTACATGGCTAAACTTCAAAAAGACGCACAAATCACATGACTGTTTAAAGCAAAATCCTGAAAACCTGGTATGTTTTATTCTGCAAAGACTATTAAAATAGTTGATATGAAAACCAAATTATCCAAGAGCAAGAGAAGGGAGATAGTGCAAGCTAAGTTAGCTGATTGGCTCCTCACACACCACGAGACTTGGTTGCTTCAGTGCTTCCTGCAAGAATTCAAGACCCAGTGGGCTCCTGTAAATCTGCTGTATGCCTGTTATCTAAGTGCCTGCATTTTTGCTTCCCTTGAACTTACAGTAGGTAGAGAATCATCATTCTAGGTACAGGCAGGACAATACAGCCAGGTGTTATCTGAACTTTAGATGCAGATACCTGCCAAGCACCTGAATTCTGATTTGCAGCAACACGTATGACACCTCCATGGAGATTATTCCCACTGTGTGCCAAATTGAAAAGTGTGAATTTGGGCATTGAAACTCCAATTAGCTGTTTCAAAGAGTGTGCCAGGCTCCTTTTATTTGGAGCTTAAAGCAGATAGAAGTGTAACTCATAAGAGGTGAAGGGTAAATCAGTCCTCATTTAACTTACCTTTACTGTCTCAGCATGTTAATAATTGGTGAGTCCTGGCAGAAGACATTTTTCCTTGACTTGTGGATAGTATCCATAAAATACAGATGTTGCAAGCAGCTGCATTGTGATGCTGTTCTTAGAAGATGATGTAATGTGGCAATAATCAGTCCTGAATCATCCAATTTATGAATTGAGACTGTTTGCAAATTACGGGTAAATGTAGCTAGCTCAAGTGAAATCCATCAGTTTGGTCAGATGGTACTCCTGGAACCATTGGCCAGTGTTCCAGTCAGGGCTTTTGCTTCATTGGCATGGTCTTCAACAGTGGCTTTCCAGAAATGCGTCTCATTTTGGTGGCTTGTTGTGGAGGGAGTGGAGAAGGAAAGGCAAAATGATGACTGCTCTGGTGCGTTGTGCTGGCGGTCTTTGGAGCCTTTGGTGGAAGAATGACTTGACCCCATCCATCCCTTGCTCTAGATACATTTCAGACATTGGGGCTTCTGAAGAATGAGGTGGTAGGTTGAGAGATTAAATACTTGGGATCAGCAAAACCAGGGTGCTGGTTCTCAAAAGTGTCCTTTCTTTGCATTAATGTTTGCTGTGTGGTCAAAGAGGCCTCCCTTGTCTCCTGTTTCCTGAGGCTCCAGTTAATTTCCTGAAGTCTCTGACAGGTGACGGACAGGTTGGAGTAGGAGGTTGGCAGGACCCAGTTTTAAATTCCTGCTTTCAGTGAGAACCTTGTAGTAGATGGACACCTAATTGAATTAATAATAACATATCTGACATTGCACCTTTTCTTAATCCTCAAAGGCCTCAGCTGCCTTTGAGATGGAGCACAACATGCCGATTGTGCATAATAACATCACAGAACAGTTTGAGAGGAGGAGAGGAATACCTGGTCCATGGAAACTGCAAGAGGGCATTGTAGCATTATAGTTATTGCAATGAGACAGGATAATGCTTGAGAAAGGAGAAACTGCCCCACTGACAGGGTGCCTGAAGAGAGGCACAGATGATGCCTGCTGTTACAGGAAATTTTTCTGCTGTATAAACCCAAACTAAACCTTCTTTAGCCTTGATTTAACAGATGTGGCTGCTGGTTGTGTTTAAAACAAAATAAATGCAAGATACAATTACTTTTTCTTCCTATTTTTAACTAGTGTTTCTTGTTTTTAATGAGGTGGTTGGGTCCTGAATTATTTTCAGGCTGGATCACCCGGGTATGTTCTGGGAAAAAAATGACCTTTTGTCAAAGAGACTGTGGAAAAAGTAGAAAAAGTCCGGACTCATGCCAGGTTAAAGGGGTCTTATAGATCATGCTATAGAAATATTGACTGTGATCAGCGGGGGTACAGGAAAGCCAACTGATTATGAAGACCAGCTGAAAAAAGAAACTCCAGATGGAAGATAACTGTTTTCCCAGAATGTCCATGGCAAAGACTTTCTGGAAATTAGCAGTGGGTGCATAAACGTGTGCCTTCGTGTAGGATGAGACTAGTTTGCGTGACTGGGTGTGGATCCAACTTCTGGGAAGTGAGGTGTTGCACCCTGGGAGCTCCCTTGCTGATTGGTTTATTACAGAATAGTGTGTATTCTAGGAGGATTAGCTAAAATCAAGAACAAACCATCCTGAAGGAGTTGGCTTTTCTGCATCTGGAATCATGCCACAATCATTTAATGTGAGAGAATCAGCCCTATAGTCATGGAGGGAATTTTTTCAAGATCTCTTGTTCCCATCATAGCTATTGTGCTCAGTTGATGGCCATTAAACCAGAGGCTTATTTCATTTTTATAAGAATTTTCTTGCTTGAAAAAAACAAAAGTTATGAGCTGAGTGCCCTATATTTGCTACTCCCTAAGTGGAATACAGAGATGAAGGAGGGAATTTTGGTGATAGCCAACTGCTGATTGAGTGAATTGCTTTTAGCAGCATGGAAAAAAAAAAAAAGTGTGAGAACACCATGAGCTATTATTTTACAATTATCCTATTTTTGCCACTGTGGGCCTCTTCAGGAATCAGACTATGGGTAAAATATATTTTGTTGTTGTTTTTGTTTCTGTAGCTGCTGGATATAAAGATGTACTCTTTCTCAATTTTTTTCCAAAGTGTGGCTTTGCCCTCTATAGCCAGTCAAGAGGAGTGTTAATCTCTGGTTTTGGTTGCACTTTTGTTAGATTTTGAGGGAAATATCACACTGATTTGACTTCCCTGGTAGATAAGTCTCTGCCCTTTATTACTTTGTTGAAGTTGGCCAGTTCCTCTTTGACCTTTGAGAGTACATGGGTTCCCACCAACCCTTGCTGGAGCTACCTTGCCAATAGTGTAACAGGCAGAGAACATCTTGTTGTAGGAACGTCAGCAGAGTCTTACTGTTACCTTTCTATTGAGCAGTTGTCTGCCTTTGGACTGGGCTAACTTTTTGGAAGGAGTGACGAGACAGTTTTTCCATGTGATGCATTTATTTTTGAAACAAGCCAAAATTCAGTGGCTAGAAGCATATAGTAAAGCTGAGCTATCATGTAGATCTGGGTGATAGATTACTGTGTCTGTGCTCAAAAATATTAGAGTGTTTGTCATCAGAAAAAAAGCTAAAATAATTTATATATCTAATAAATTCAGATAATGTATTGAAATCCATCTTCTCACTCTTTTTTTGGCCATGTTTGGAATCAGAAATACCAAAATACCACAAGGGAGCCTGCTCTCATGTTACTTCTTGCCAAGCCAGGGTTGGAGATACTTGAAATTTCATGAGAAAGGGCTTTCTCTCGGGAGTTCAGTCCATTTGTGCAGACTTGTGTGTTGCTCAGATGGTTTGAATCATTTAGATAAGGATCAAATCTTTCAGATGTTTGAGTGCCTCCCAAATCTGAACCTGTTTGAAGGGTGGATCCTCCATTTGTGGTTTTCCTAAAATTGAATACCAAGTTTATCAATGCTGCTATGTACCTTGAACCTAGTGCTGCTTGTAGAGGAGAACACTGAAAGGAATTTTAGCCTTGAAGGCAGTGGGAGAGGACTCTTACACTCTGCAGACTGTGATGGGACTTCGAGGATATGCAGCCTTTTTTCAGTTGTAGCCACCGTGCTAGTTTTTCAACTGATGTTTGGCTAGCAGTGTGTTTGCCTGCAGCTATGCTGACATGAATCTGGAAGCATATGCAATGGCTGCTACTTCATGGAGTATTTGAGTCAGGCCAGCATGCATCTGTTGTGGGAACAAATGAAAAGCAAGTACAATCTTTTCTCAGTTTGTGTCACGCTCTGTGGTATTTTCTGCCTCTTCTGCCAACTGATCCTGAGAACACATGCTTAGCCTCTTTCCTCTACTTTCTTCTCCCAGGTACTGAAGTACTCTTCTATTCCTCCTTTTCCTGAACTGAAACAATTCACAAAGGCTAAAATCAGGAAGGAAAAGAATGAGTTGTCGTGGTTGGCAGGAAATGGAAGCAGCACCATAATGTTTCTAGACATGTTGAGCATATGTTATGTTGTGCTGGCACAGAAATGTGCAAATGCAATGCTCAGTTTCCGAGCCTTTCATATTTTGGGAAGTACTTTATTTAAGTGGAAATGGATGATTCTGACATTTGGGGTCCTGATTGCTCTGGTAGGGCCTGATCCTTACAGCACATGTCCATGCAATTTCCACCAAAAAGTCTTCCATGACTGCTACCTGGCATAAAGCTCAAAGCTGCCATAAACACAGCCTCCACAAACTCCTGACAGTCCACTTCCATTTTAGATTACATCATGCAGGGGAAACAAAGTGTTTTTTCTTAAATTGGGACTTATCAGGACATTAATAGTGTCACCAAAGATTAAAACGTAACTTTCCACAGGATCCTCAGCTACTTTCAGAGGCCCTATGGCTTTAACAATTGCTCTCTTTTTGGGAAACAGGTATTGATACTTCCCAAGGTGGTGTGATAATTGCCATTGGGTCTGTGCAGTGTGGGGTTTCTCCAGCATCAGGAGTGACCCTGTCTTTTACAGCATCTTGCACACCACAGCCCTGGTACCAAAACAGATCAGCATCACGAGATTTAGCTGATAAGGTAAAGCCAGTCATCTTTGCCATGCATGCTCAGTCATCGGGATCCAAGCTGTCTGTGGGAACAGAAGGGTGGCTCAGAGCTTCCCCTCCCTGTTCCTAAAATCTTAGTTTTAAATACCTTGAAATTACTTGAAATGGGAACTCAGTAAAAGTTACATGAAACAAAAAACTGAATTGAAGCTTCACAGCATACAATGGGAGCATAAAGACTTTGTCTCCCTTGTATAGCTTTAACTCATTGGTATGACTTCCTGGATGAAGCAGAGAGCAAATCCCCCAAGAGCAAAATCCCTTCACTTGGGAGCATACTTCTGTTGCAGTTTACTCTCTTTGTGCTTTAATTTTGCCTTTGGTTCAGCATTCTAATTGGGGGGAACACTTAAATCAAAAGATAAATTAAGTGCTTTCCTGAGTTTCATTAAGGTTAATGAGACTTATGCTTAAGTTGTGCCAACTAGGGCAAGAATTAAACATGTTTGATTGGAACTTTTTGGTAAGAACAGAAGAAAACAAAAAGCTGCAAAGTAATTATTTTTCTGTACTTCCAATTATTTTCAATATTCACACACACATTATAAATAAACAATTGAGCAGTTATGATTTTCTTTTTGGTTGCTATTTTGAAGATAGTGCTAGCACTTTTGCTTATCCTTCTTCGTGGAAGATAAAATATTTAAATCTAAACTAATTTTATAAAGCAGCTTCATCAGAGCTTATTTGTTTATTACAGTGTTCATGATTGTTGTGTAAATAAGATGAGGAAGCTATTTTTGGCTTCTGCATGCTTGTCCTCAGAAGGAGTCATAAGATGTGTACATGAAGCTGCTGACTGAGTGCAGCTGGAGCTTGTATTAAGTCTCATTTGGTGTGAGCAGTGTGAGGGGAGATAATTACCAAGATGAGGGTCAAAGATGAGGCCTCTTGCAGGGTGACTGACTGAGCAGCATACCTCTGATTGCAGCTCCCAGCTTGCAATAAAGTGATGAAAACTGCCTCATTCTTTTCAGTTGTGTTGGTCACTGAGGTGCCCTTCTGTCAGACTTACTAGTGCTTCTGCCTGTTTTTTTCCTCTATTTTGCCATAGCCTAGAAATAAGAAGCTGCTTTGAGGCAGGCGTTTTGCTCTGAACCAAGACACACAGGTGGGTATTTTTTTTAACCCCAAGGTAATGGGTGCACATGACCTGTCCTGTGACAGAGGGACAACAAGAGCTCTCCAGTTTTACACTAAGATCAGTGCTGCCCTGTCTGCAGCTGACCTCAAGGAAGTGACAACACTGAAAACAATGCAAAATGGGTCCTGTGGTTCTGGGTTAACAAATGCAATCAGGTAGGAGCCCTCTGCTAGAGTCAATGGCAGGTGGATGTTGGTGAAGGGGTTCGGTTTGCATTTCTGCTTTGTGTGTTCAGATCAGGGTAACACAAATGTGTTATTTACCCTGAGAGAATAAAAGTTTGTACACCTGCTTTCTAGCAATGAAGGAAATACCGAACTGCAACAGGAGAACTGCTAGATAAGAGGGTGCAGAAGCAAGTGGATTTGCTCTCTACTTTACTCATGTCATCAATTAGCTAAGTGCCCAATGAGAAAAGAGATGGGAGAAAAAAAAAAAATCACTTCTAAGAGCTATATTCCATTCATATCAGTCCTGGGGAAAACATCTCAATTTTGTTAGCCATAGTTCTTAACTTCATGCTCCAAGCTGGATTAGTTCACAGCTTTTTAGGTTCCTCAGTGAGGCTGTGAGTTTGTGGTGTTTGCTGAAGCCATGATTGCAGTGGGGGAGGCTGGAAGGGGAGGGGTGGACCAGCGATGGTGGCCTGTAAGCAGAGTCAGCTATGGTAATGCTGCTGATTTTGTTGAACTGGTGTCATGGACCTACTGCTGTGAGATGCATGCTCTCCTGTGGCTCTGGGGTAAGAAATGTAACCAGGTGGGAGCCCTCTGTTAGAGGCACTGGCATGTGGATGTTGCCGAAGGCCTTGGCTTTCATCTTTCATTTTGTGCTGTTGATGTTGGGTGCCTGTTCCAGCTGAAGCTTGAAATCAATGCTCTGGGTTTATTTTCCTGCCTCCAAAGATGTTAGCGGGCTGTTTTATTAATGGTGGGAATGTTATGTGCTGCGTGAGCACAGCTGACTGATGTAGGCAGTAAAAATAAAGGGAGACTGAAAATCTGTTGCTTTTTCTTAACGGTCCAACCCCCTTCTCTCTGAGGACTGTAGCACCTCAGAAGTGTTGAGAGACCAGAGCTTACGAGAAGGTTTACGTGAACACAGAGCTGTGAAAAAGACAGACCTTTCTGGTAAAGGCAGAAGGTCTGCTGCTGTGAGAAACAATCAGCATGGAAAGATTTTTGTGTTCATCTGTGCAAATACTAAGCTTGCAATAGTAGTGGCCTATATATCTACTCCTCTGTTCTTAAGTTTATCCTTTTTGGTGATAACAGACATTCAGAAGTAGGGAAAGAGTAAATAATATTCACTATATTACCCTCAGTATTCTTATTTTATCCATATCTTTTCTGGCTCCACTTAAAGGAGTTAACCTCCCAATAAGAATAATATTTTTTTAAACCACATAGAGGCCATGGTATGTATCTCTGTTTCAGTTTTCTCTGCAGCTATGGAAGCAAACAAGAGCTGTGAACATCCACCAAACATTCATATTTATTTTTTATTCAGAAGATGAAGTACTGTTACCAAAGTTGGTAAAGGATCATATTTTTTTTCTTCAGTATTTAAAAAATATTTTACAGAAAATTCAAAGCCTCTGTATCTGAAGTGCTCTTCTGAGTGCTGTGTTTCCATTATTAGCTGAAGAGAAGGGACCACACACTGAAATCTCCATTTTCTGCAAAAAGGCATAGTCAGTCTACTAGTTAGGTTAGTTAAATACATAAATAAGAAGTGTTGAGGTGAAGAAAGCAAGAAAGACTTGTTCTGACTCCAGTGGTAGTGACAAACCAATAATTAAGTGTCCTTGTCTTGACAGGGCTTCCCAACTTACCTGTTGAAGAAAGCTGGTAATGACAATGTGAAAGGCAGATCACGGAAAGTTTTGTAATAGGTGTAGTCATCTAATCTTTAAATCTTTATTTTCTATCTTAAGCACGTGAATTGAAGGATAAGAGAAATTATAAGTCTTAAATGACCTGTGAACAAAGTCTGGTTAGTGGGGATAGAAGAGGAGGCATAATTGCAGGTGAAACCTTCCAAGTTAAATGCTAGACACAGCTATGTTCCTGTGAGCTCTTGTTTGTGATAGGATAGTAATCTTCAGAAATTCAGCTGTCCTTTACCTTGTTTTTCCTAAATTCTTACTGAGAAAGAAAATATCTTGCACGAAGAATTAATTGGTGAGGGTGGGCAACGGGAAAGAAAAGCAAATGTTCAGGATGTGGGAGTACACCATGCTCAGTGCTTCTGTGTTCTGCTGTGATACTGGAAATAAGTCAGCTCGGGGCCCTTGACTTGTGAGGGTGTGTAAGAGAATTCATTACCCTAGTGTACCATTTAATCTTGGATTTTTCTTCCTGAAGACCAGCTATGCTTATCAGAACTGTGACTGTCTTTTGAGGCTGTCCCAGATAATCTAGGATATGTATTTGCTCTCTGTATGTATACATCACCCACTCCTCTTAAGAAATTTGGAAGACAGGAGGGAAGAAGCTGCTTTCTAAACCAACTCACACCAGCTTATTTAAAAGTTAGCTTGATAGAGCTGCTAAGCACTCTGCTCCCATCTTTTAAGTTTAAGGCATGTTTCAAGAAAGCTTTTGTAGCTCTAATGACTAAAAGATGCTTTGTTTTTTAAGTGTTCCCTTTATTGCATGCTGAATGGGATTCCCTTCTGTGGTACACAACTGGACTGCTATTTTTCTGATCCAGATTCAAACCCAGATTTTTTTCCCCACAGTTTTTCTCCCATGGTAAATTAGGTTTGGGAAGTTGGCTATGTCTGAGGCTGCTTACACAACCAAAGTAAGCTGGTGAGAACTCTGTTTTGGGAAACCCTTGGTATAGACCCCAATTTGTTTCCTTTTTAATAGGAGAATTACATCTGCTGAAGGGCCCAAACTCTCTCCTTGCCTGTTCTGCTGCAACCACTGTGCCCGAGAAAAGAGCTTGCTCCGAGGAGGAATAAGCACTCTGCTCTGCCCTATTCAAACCCAAGGGCTGCCTTTGTGCCACAGCTTTTAGATTCCAAAGGCATTTTTTGGTTAGCAGCCCTGCTGGATGCACAAAGGGTCAGTGCACTAATAGGATACAGCACTGGGAAAGGACAGGGCTTTAAGGGACTCTTTGGAGATTTGATGCCCTGTGTGAAAGAGGTCAGCAATACTGCAGCAAAAATTTTAATTTACTTGTGGAAAAAAGGGCACCATAAAAAAGGGGAAGGACACTGGAAATAAGGCACCCTTTAAATCCTCCTTTCCTGATGATCCTAACCCCAAATACATCCATTGCTGATAAACCGAACCAATGCCTTTATAGGACTTAACAACACGGAATAAATGTCCTCCTGCCTTCCCCCACCCCCTCCCAATGCACAGCAGCTCCTTATTGTGTGCTTTAGAGATGCTGGGGGGTGGTGGTAACTTCTTTACAAGAGGCATTGGACTGCACCTGCTCAAGAGCTCTCTCATGTTGATGCTCTACATAGCAGAAAACAATCCAGCCCTTTGCAGAGAGCGGTAACAGCAACTTTCTGGCGCATTAATGGTTTAGGCTGTCCTAGTGAGAAAAGGGAATTGATGACAGGTACATACAGGGACTGAGCAGCCCTCAAAATTAATGTCAGATTTTGGGAAATCCTCTCTCCCCAAGCTGTCTTGTCACAAGGATTGTTCAGCTTCGTAAGAGGCTCTTTGATACTTGGGAATGAGGGAAATGCCGATCATCTGTGCTAGGGTGAATGACATTGGTGCTGTGGGAAACTGAGAAGAGCTATTTTGACTCTGGCTTTGTCAATCTCTGTATGGCTGAAAGCTGTGAGGCACTGGAGCCTGTATCCAAACATAACACACATCTGCAATAGATATCAACAATGCTCACATGGCTTTGTGCAGGAAACAAATTTGAAATGTTCTTGGTCCATTTTCTTTCTTCCCAGCATATTGAAAAGCAAAGGGCAATATTGAACACCATCCTTCAGTGACAGGGAAAGGCTTTGGGGGAATCTATTTCTGAGTAGATGTTTTGATTTATTTATTAAACTATATATTTTTTTCATTGGGAAGTATCCTTTTGGAGCTATATATACAGAATACCCAACCAAATAAAGCCATATTGACCATCAACGGCATCATGATAATGTCTAAGAGGGCTTGGTTTAAATCCTTCAAAAAGAAGAATAGGTCTACCCATTTTTCTCTAGTACCCAACAATGTGTGCTATGTGAAATCTGCTTGGAAGTGGTAGGCAGCAGTGCTCACTGAAAAGAAAGGTAGGCAGTAGTTAATCTAGGCCAAATTAGTCCGACAGCTGACCCTGCCCAGTGCACAGGGTACTAGTTTAGAAGTAGGTGGGTGGAAGTCCAGGGGTCTCCAGCCCAGCAGGATGGGTGTATGTTTGTTTTTTGAGAGTGAGAGAGGAGTGAAGTGTAAGGAATACAGGGAATAACTGGGAGAGGGATCCTGAGGAAAAGCATGGAGTGCTTTTTGGGTTTGTTTTGTTGGGTTTGTTTTTGTTGTTTTGTTGTTGTTTTTTTGAAAAAGGCAAAGAAGCCATTTCCTTACATTTTTATACAGTGGCCAGGGAGAAGAGGCAGTAGAGTGACCTCAGAGACCTGTTGACTCCACACCATTACCTCCTCCTCTGGTACCACAACTGAAGCATTGATCAGCTACCTTCTAATATACGTAACAACTTAAGCTAACTTCTAACTTAACCAAACCTGTCGGTCCTGTAATTGCAGAGTGAGCTGCTTCAGGGAGCAGAGTTTGCTGCTGGTGGTGGCAGCAAGCGAGCTTGCCACATTACTGGATTACCCCCAGCACAGTGAAAGAGAAAGGGGGAATGTAGAAGTGGGAGGAGGGCTGGCATGCCACAAGCCTAACTTGTACCAATTCAGGTCTCTATGGACCTGTGGGCTCAGTCCCACCTCTGTGTAGCTCTCCAGGAATGTCTGTTGCAGGGCAGGATGAGCTACTCTAGCTGTGAAGCTGGAGTTGGAATAAAAAGCAACCAAATCAAATTACAAGGAAACATCAGGAATGCTGTGAAACTGATTTTCCTCTGGACATGTAAATACAATGCTTTCATTAGCACAGCACTTTCCAACAACAGTACTGTGTCATTTACCTCATGGAGGATAAGGTAAGGATATTGTAAAGCTCCTCTCCTTTCAGCTTGGAAGTCTTGGTAACCTGGATCCAAAATCAGAGTATTACTGTAGTTTTGCTTGCAAATGTGTTTTTCTCTCCTGTCCCATTTTCGTACATGCTTGACATACCTAATGATACCATATCCAATTGATTTGCTGGTAGTCTCCCTACAGTCATGGGCAAGGCGCTTTCAAAATGCAAGAAAGGCAGTGCTGTGCTATCTCTAAGCTTTCCAACTTTTCAGTCCCTTTGGTAATATGTCAGTGGTGTTAAATAAAATTGTATTGTGGTCACAGAAGTCCTAGAATTGAAAAAGAATGAAGGATGTTCCTGTCCATGTGCTCCCCTCTTTATGGCACATCCTTCAGCTAGCATAAATTATTTTCTTTTGTCCATATTCTCCAAACCATGCACTTTGCTCTGTCCTACATCCATTGGCTGGTATGAATGTTTGCTCTCTGGCCTCCAGCAATGATTTCCTTTTTCATTACCACGAAGTCTCTTTTTCTATTGTATTTGATAGAGATTCCACCCTGCTTTTTCACCCACACTCAAGGGAAAGCAACAGGCACTGTGTTGCATGCTCCTCAGCAAAACCATGCATGCTTGGCACACTGCCAGCTTAGCAAACACAGCTGCCATCCAGCATTGTGGTTATTGAGCCTGTACCCGCATCTCTGGTGTAAGATGCATAGCTAAATCAACGAAGATTGGAGCTGGGCATGGACTTTGGTAACTTCGCTAGGGAGGGTCCAGTTAGAAATCTGCTCAGCGAAGACAGGGCTGTAACAAGTATCTGACTTGGAGGGAAGCAGAAATTCTGCCTTTGGTAATGCAGGCTTTGTGAACAGCAGTTCCTTAAGCCTCCATGAAGATGGCTACAGCTGGAAAATCACATGTTTCGCTTATGATAAACTGTCTTGTGCAAATATTTTCAGACCCTTTGAGCTCTCCTTCTGTGGGCTTGGAATACACCCATGAGCTCTGCTTGGATCCTTTGGTTTGGCTTCACTTTGAAGCCTGGGCCCTTTGTAGATGGGCTCAGATGGTCTGCCTTGGGGTTCAGCTTCTTGAAGGCAAGGAAAAAGTGGTGGGCGCATGGCCTGTTCACTGGTGGTGCCAAAATGAGCTGTGATTCACACTAAGCATGCAGCTTTTCCTAATCCATCTCTTCCAGTCTTTTTTGTATGTTTTGCTGAGCTGAGAGTTAACAATAGTGACATTTAAAGTTTTAGCATCTGAGTGAATCATCTCGAGATGAGGGCAGCAGTTCATAGCTCACGGCAGTTTGGTTTCTAAGTGCGTCTACAGCACAGCTGGATGTGCTAACACATGCCATGCCAACACTGGGCAACATCACTGCCACCAGGACCACAAATCTGTGGGACTTTTGATACGCACAGTGCTCAGTACTGCCATGGTTTCCCCTCCCTTAAATCATGTCTTCCTCCTTTCTTCTGTATGCCAGGGAAGTGTTGTCCTTGTTCTGGTGCTGAAGAGGTGGAAGGGCTTAATGGCTGGCTGATCTGCTTGCTGGGGAGAGGTGGTCTTCTCAAGGCTGAGCTGTCCTGTGGGAGGGAAAGCTGTCAGGGAAGTCTGCTGATCCTGAGAGTGGAAGAGGGTGTGAACTGGCTGGGAGGGTGCTGTACCCTTGAGGGACATTTGGCCTAGTGACACCTCCTGTTGCTGCCCTACTGTGAGATAAAGTCTGATGGGGACAGACTGTACCTCACTGCAAGGTGAGGTCCCACTGGGGTCTTGTAAGGGAAGAGCTTCTCTATGCAGCTGTCACCTTCATTTGTTATGTAGTATCCTTGGCTTTTTCCAGTGATGGCAGGCATTGCTCCCTCTTCCTGGGGAGCAAGGGTTCTTCTCTCACATGAACCCAGGTCCCTCACTTAGAGTTACTGCAGTACCCGTGGTGGCAAAAGATTGCTGAATTTTTATTGTATTTCAGTTTTTCACTGGTGAGGAAGGCAGTGGGAGGTGTCCTGAGGAAAAGTTCTACTAAATGTAGAAAAAAAAAAAAAAGAGAACTCCAAGCACTAGTTTAAGTATAGCAAGCCCACAGCAGTCTTGTGGTAGGCTGTGGGAGGAGATGAATTAGAAAGGTGCTTTTAAGGACTGCCTGCATTTCAGCTCTCTAGTGGGGTTATTTATTTATTTATTTATTTTGAAGGGTTTAGTAGTTGAGATAGATGGCCAGTCTAAGCAATGTCTGTTGGACGTTTTGTTATTGTTGGGGAGGTTTACTTTATGAATCATCTGTCCGCTTTGTGTGTTTTAATTAAAATAAAGTGTCACAATAAAGACTGAGAGCCAATTCTGTAAAAGGATCTCTGCAGGGAGAGGGAGATGGAAGGGATCACTCAGTGATAGATATACATCTCTGGGACCTTTGGACAGCTTTCGTCACTTTTCTGTGTCCTACAGTGGAAATAATAGAGCCCCTGTCCTCTCTTCCTCTCCTCCTGCCCCCAAAATGTATTTATTGGGAAACAGCAGGATTGGAACTTATGGAGAAGGTTTACATGTTTGGAGGGGGAGGAAAATCCCACCAAATTGTACCATTAGTTAAGGTTTGTTCTTTAAATATCTCCTATTTATGCTAGAACAGTTACGACAAACCAAGCAATGTGTTTTGTCTACAGAATAACTGATGCACCAAGTTTAGTGTTAGCTGCCTTTCATTCCTTTTGGATAATCTGTTACTGCTATTAATAGAAACATACGCAAGCTTCCTGGTGTCTGAAATTGCCTAGAGATAACTAGAGGTTTTGTTTTGTTCATGAAGCTTCTTGGCCGTGCATTTTTGGGCATTGTGTTGGAAAAAGCAGAGAAATGGGCTTTTGCAGTGGTTGCTCTGTTGGATGGAGCAGCAGGAAACCTCCAAGAAGAGAACCTTTTCTTTTCAGGTCTCCCTGAAACAGAACCCATCCCTGAGCTCCTTGCTGCCCCCAGGCCTTGCTAGGTCCTCCAGCTTGCCTCAGCTTACAGCTTGCCCATCTCACAATTGCCCTTGTCCCTCACCTGGCTGTATGATCTCAGTTAGCTGAATAATTCCTAATGACCTTATTTCTCAACCCATCTTGTATGGATACAGCTGGCTGGGAGGGTGATTGTGTATGAAGCTGCACTGTCAGACAGAAGGAGGTACTAAATTTTGGCAGGAAGGTGGTAAAAAGCCAGAGGAGAGCTGAGGTGGGGGGACACGTCATAGCCTGCATCAGCTGCAGCCAGAACAGCGTGTCTAACTGCAGCCAGAGCAGTTTGGCAATGCTTGCAAACTCTGCTAGTGGGGCTGACCACTAATAGAGCTTATAAAGTCAGTCAGATATTTGGCAAACTTTCAGGCCACTCTGTTCCTGATTGAGCTTTTAAATGTCTCCTAAAAAAGTATCCAGCATTATCAGAGAGAGCCCTGTCCTCTGGAGCTGGGCCAGGACCCATGAATGAAACAAAGCTCTCAACTGCAGCAGCTTTTCGTGGGGGGAGGGGGGGGGAGAAAAGCAGGACGTCAGAAAATAGAATATATTTCTCTGTTTTGAAGTCTCACATCACAGAAATGGTTTCCTGCCTACCTCAACATACTTCTGGCAACATGTTCTCTTCAGAAACCTTCAAAAGGAAAGCGTGTTTGTTGTTTTTTTTCTGATGAAAAAGTTGTGCACCAGGGTTGTCTTTTTGTTTTTGAAATGTGCATGAACTTGGGAAGAATTAATCCCTAAATGTGTTGCATTCCTGAAGATATGGAAAGAATAACTGCAAGAAGGTGCAAGTGGTAAAACACAGGGGAGAACTCATGTGTCATGGTCTCAAGCCTCTGGGATAATCAGTGCAATAGTTTTATATGACAGGGCTGTATTATACTAGGAAAATTGATCTTTTCAGCATGCTCCCTTATGTGACAGGTCCAGTCCATTGGTTATGGTACATGCATGGTGCCTGCTGACAGAGAAGCTGTTTTGATGACCTGGTATGCAAGGAAGAGTGGGAGCTCTCTGCATGTCTGTGTGCAACCTGCCTGGGTGGATATGGCATAAAAGGGGCTGGAAGAAATCGGTTCCAGTGTGGGCTTGCTCAGGATAAGTAACAGGGAAGTGGTTGAATGCTAGTGCACGTTTTCATGGGTGCAGGAAGCTGTAAAAGTTTAGGACATCTTGCACGTGAAGGAGCAGTATAACTTCTGAGAAATAAGCAGACAAGAGGAAAAGGTAACCAGTGGGTTTTTAGGTCTATACATGTCTCCTGACCTTTGGTGTTAGCACAGAGCATTACTGGCAGTCTGTCATCACTGGAGTTTAAATAGGATGTGAGTGCTGTTTGATTGCTTGAGTGAAAACATTTTTTTAATTTATTTTTTTTTGGCAGCTACCAAAAGCCTTGAAGCCAAAAACCTTGAAGGATTGCACAGTGTTCAACCATTTTATTTGCATTTGTGTGCTCCACTTCCCCCCTTCCTCTGGTCTGTTTATGTGAAATACTGTCAGAAAAGAATAAATACAGAGAAATATAAGTATATTCTTTTTATTCATTCTTGGCAGGCTGCTTACAGTATACAGCACTTTTGAGGTGAATTTAGAAGAGAATGTATATATAAACAATATCTTGATAAATTCTGAAAGTCTGATAATGTAAGAGCACATTAACTTTTCTTGTGCATTTATCTCTTGCATTGCTTATATCCATTGCAAAGCCTACTTTTCTTTCTATAGTGCTGTCCTGTCTACAGGGTATTTGTGCCTTCCTGTTGGTGCAATTACCTGCCACCTTTTCTGTTTTAGTAATTTCTATAATTGCCTTACCTTTCTCAGTATACTTTCCAGGGCAAAATATTACTTTCTTCTGGACTCAGAGACTAAAAATGCCGAAGTGCGAAACCTGCCAGTTGTGAAAAGTGCTCAAACAGCACTGGTTACTTGTTCTTCTCAAGGTGAATGGTTTATTTTTGTTTTAAGGCCCTGGGTGGAGGGTTTTATTACAGACATGAGAGTGATGGCCACATATCCTCACAAGGAGTGAGGGAAGGTCAGTGCCCTACAAGCCAGGGAGAAACTCCATCAAGGGGAACAGCAGCAAAGAACAGCTTACTGCAATTACATCCTAAATACCCCTTCATTTTGCTGCTGTGATAAAACCCTCTAATTTCAGCAGCCTGCTCGGTCATCTTTGACTCTCAGGCATTATTATAGCAAAATAATTAATGACTTGTCCCAGATTCAGAAAGTGGGTTTAGCAGGATTTCCAAAGTGATCTTTTTCTTCCTCCCAGCACGAAGACCAGTCCCTGTAGGCTGGGATGCAGCCCTGAAGCCAGGCAGAGCTACCGGTGAGAAACAGCATTTCCCATTGCAGGGAGGGATAGGAGCTGGCTGGTGTGGATACCAAACTGGAAAGGTGCCTCTAACCAGTGTCTCTGCATGAAAAGCTCACAGCTGTGCTCTTCCCTCTTACCTGAAGCACCATTGTCTCACGTGTTTGTGTAGGGCTTCCATACTGACCTGAGGGAATGGAGCATGCCTGCACCAAAGGTGGGATGGTAGAGCCAAAGGAGCCCAGGGGCTGCTGCCAAGTGGCAGTGCCCCCGGCCCTGCTAGCTCTGCATGGGGCTGGGTGATGAGCCCAGGGTAGCATCACACTCATGCAGCACTGCTCCTCAGATGCTCTCTGACAGGAAGAAACTCAAATTTGATCCCTTTCTGTCAAGCAAAGGGCTATGTGCATATTACACATGGACTAACTTTCAGTATGCGGTGCTTAGGGCATTGGATCCATATCAGCTGTATGTGAGTAGCGAGTACTGGTGGCAGACCTCACAAAATTCCCTTGGAATCTCAGTATTTCTGCTGGCTTCTGTATGAAGGGTGCGTAGCAACTGGAGATAGCTAAAAAAAAAAAAAAATAAAAAATCAATTCTCTCCTTCTCCAGCCCCAGTAAAATCATAAAAGTGGAATTTTGACTTCAAACTCCCTGCTTTGATCTTTGCTACTCTTTTTTTTTTTTTTTTCTGATATGCAGGCATCTTCCTTCTAAAAATAGGGAATCTCATTGTGTGGGAGGTGTATTTAAACAGAGTTCTTTAGGATATAAATATTATTATTACTTAAACCAACCCTGCTGTAGAGAAGTTCATAAACTTGTGCTATGTGGTAGCTGCCTGCTGTCTATAGGAAGCATCAAATGCTTTCCAACACAGGCTTTCTGGGGACATTTCTGCATTGGGATGCAGGGCTGTAGCTCACAGCTTTGTGCAGGAGGCCGAATGACACCTTGGTGCCTGTGAATTACAGTGGCCTTCAAGGACTGTGCCTTGAAGGCTCCAGCCATTACAATGTTGAGTTCATAATTAGTTTTTAAATACCATGGTAACTTTCACTTGTGATATAGATAATTTGCAATCATAGACTGCTTTGGATGGGATGGAGCTTAAATTGAATCTAAAATGAGGAACATCACTCAAAACAGACTGAAGGAGCTAATTATTTTATTAAATATACAGCTGTGCTTGCCATTTTAATAACCTTAACAGATCAAGGCATATATGCGTGGGGAGGCCTTTAACTAGAACTTGTATTACCATGAGACTATGGCCTTTGATGTGTTATTTCTAGTTTTTCAAACGCCTGGGTACTGCTGCTCAGTTTATTTAAAGCCTTGTTTGGTAGCGCTTGATTAGTAAGTCAATAATTAATAAATGGGTGGTAAAAATGAAGTTTAGAATTAAGAAAATGTGTTTGACAAGGTGAGATGTGTAACAGGGTTCTGCAAAACCTTTTTTTGGTTGTTTGCTGTTCAGCTGCCCTGCTGAAGCAGGGGGACTGTTTTGGGTGGTTCATGCCATATTTGAATCCTTTGAATACCCACCATCTTGTGGGGTACTCTGGGAGGGGGGGAAATCTGATGTGGGGACGTGGTTTCAGACTCTGAGGCAGAGGAGGGAACTGAAGGTGGGTTTCCTGCCTCTCGGGAATCACTGGACTGTGGGATGAGAGGCACCGTATCGTCCCAGCTTCTCAGATGTGTTTTCCACCCTTCTTCGCCCTCAAAAAGAAGGCTGGGGCTGTGTGGGGTGGGGAATCGTGCACGAGCTGTTCAGCAAGCAGAGGAGCTCACAAGAGAGCTGAAACTGCATCTTTTGGATTACTTTACTAACGTCCAAAATGTAAAGAAATGTGCCTGGTAAGCCATGCAGGCGCCGAGGTTACAGTATAGCAGTGTGACTAATGTGCATGTGCATACTCTGCATACAGGCAGGGAAATGTTAGCAACAGAGCTGCTTTGCAGTTGGGTGTGTTTTCATTAACTGTGCCAACACGCTTGGGACTGAAATGATACAGACTGAAATCTGCTCAGGAATCACAGCTAGTCCTTTGAAATGTGGATAAACTCTCCAGAGAGAGGTCCTCCTATGAGGACATAGGATGGAAAAGATGAACAAGTCCAGCTCATGTTCTGCAGTTTTGAAGCATTTCTGTAGAATATGAACCCCTTTATTTAGTGGACTGCTTTAAATAGAGTAAAACACAGGCCTGGGCTGCAAACTCAGAGTGAACGAGGTATTTCTGTACTCTGAAAAAGTTTTGGCTGCTTCTCAAGCACTGCATCTCATATTTGCCTTTGTGGTACCTTTTTCCAGATTAGGTCGGGACCTGAAAGCTAAGCTGTGCCTGAAGAAGTTGAGTGAATTATGTAGAGTTCCCTCTTTTGAAGAAATCTCGTGAGATGGAAGTTTCTCACCAGATTTTGAGTGTTTCTGACATCTGCCAGTCCTGGGAAAGCCAGTGTTAGCCTTACTTGTGTTATTATGTCAGCTGTGATTCCAGAAGCTAATAAATAATGGGTTTAAATGGATCCAGGATACTGCATGAGAGGTGTAAGGGACTGCAGGTTTGGTCAAAGGCCTTGGCCCATTGGGCTTTGAGTATGATTCCCAAACTATAAAGCTGGGCTAACAAGATTAGAAACATCTAATACAGCTCCAGTGCTCCTGAAGGCCGTTTTACTCTCCTCTGTATTCACCTTTTGCCTGGGCTAGTGCTTTCTGAGAACTGGGAAGCTACCTAACCTATCCAGAGATAAGCTTTTGCAATGACTGAAGATCTGTGGGAACAGTGCAGCTTCTGAAGGTGCCTTGTTGCCTGGATGAAAACCTCTATCCACAGTGGGTGGGGGAAGGAGTTCACTCCTGCACTGGTGAAACTGGGCATCAAATGTTGCAGCTCCCTTAAGGAGATACTTGGCACTACTGGTTTTTAAACTCAACACTACCCACCCAATCATCCATCAAAAGAAATGCATGACATGCTTTACTGCACATAAATTCAGGCTGAGGGGGTGAAAGGAGTGTGAAAATGTCACATTAGTGTGTACTTTGCTGTCACTCTTCTGCACCTGGACAATATTCCACACCCTATTTTAAATCTTGTCTGATAAATAACCAGCTCTGCTTTTCTACTGCACAAACATGTCCATAGCCAGCTTTCCTGTGTCTAAAAGGGTGGTGATAATGCTGATGCATGCATGGAAAGGGACAGGGAAGTGTTAAGTGCTAATGCTTGGTGCTCTAGTCTTCACTATTCAATTGCACCAGGCATCTTTGAACTGAAGACAAGTGTTTGCCCCGAAGTTGCAGAGGCACAGAGATCCTGACAAGGCACTGCTGGGGGATTTTGCACTCATGAAGTTGCGAAAGTTGGCTGGGATTTCTTATTCGTGCAGCAGTGGAGATTTTAAATAATGGAGAAGGGATGTTCTTCCTTCCTTTGGGTTTGGAGTAAATGCAACTTTAACTTTGTGAAAAATCTATGAGAGCAATTGAGTTTCCCTGATGCATCTATCCCAGTAATTGATGTAACAGCCTGCACTAATGGGTAAACGGATTGTCTTTGTATGTCGGCAAAGAGAATGTGTCACATATTGAATAGTGACATTGATATTCTTCTCAGATGTAAGAGTTAACACTTCTTTCAAGTAAATGGAGTAGTTTGACCTCTGAGAGCTATTATCTTCCAGGTTTGCAGGTAACTTGTCAAAACATCTTTCTGCATTGTATTTGTTTTGAAAGTTTCACTGTGACCAATTGCCTTTCTTACTTGAAACCCAAGGTGGATAGGAAGAATTATGCATCATTTAATAGTGGGCTGACAGCATGGCTAGGAAGTTGTCCCACCATCAGCATGGCTTCATAACTGCATCATGCAGATGTTCTGTAGTAGGGTCCCCATGTGCTAGGTCCTCGGTGGAGAGGGAGGACAACTCCTGTTCTGCTGAGCTTAACATTTAAGTTGATGAGCTAGACAAAGTGCAAGAGGAAGGGGGGCAGACACAGGGACTAAGTCCTTCAAAATCCATTTTGCTTGACTGTGCTGCCTTTCTCGTGTCTTGTTTCAAAACTAAAGGGTATCTAATGGAAGTAGTTCTGGTCCCCTCCCAATAATCACTGTTACAAACGTGGCTGGGGTCTTGCAGGGTATTTATGGTTCTCCTGGGAAACACCAAGGAGAATTACAAAGCCACTGTGGAATTGAGTGATAAGAAAAATTCTGAATACAGCCTGTGTTCAGAAAAATAAAAAAATAATGGAAACAGAAAAGTAGCACTCTTCTAGTGCTGTTCTCACCCTTTTATTGAAGCAAGAAAAAACACATTGAAGAACTTTTGGTAAAAAAAATCCCAATTTTGGTAAAAGATTCTGGGTCTTCCTATGACCCCATGCCGGAAGCTGTGGACTCTATTTTCAGTTAATGGTTGTGAGTTAACTTTCAACGAAAACAAAGGTTTCAGCTGGTTGGGCCTGTACAGCTTTACCTGGACAGGACATTGACCAGGAAGGGGTAGTTGCTGGGTCGCTGGTGGCCCATCTCATTTCTCAGTCAGTGGAGATGTGTGAGGCTGAGACCAACTCCTGGAGATGAATTTGACCCCTCCTCAAAGATAGTGTGTTGGATGCTTTGCAGAGAAAGAAAAGCAGAGAGGGACTTCCCCCCAACCCACCGAAGGGGTCCTGGAGAGTGGTGTGTTTTGCTCTTACAGTAAGCAGGCAGTGGAGAAGGACAGATGGGTTGGTTGTGTGTTATGGGCCCATGGTGTGTGCCACAAGTATAACATTACACAGGGTAGGTACGTGCATGCATTAATGCATGCGTTTGTAAAAGAACATGTAAATATCTAGCAAGGTGGCTAACAGAGTGGGACAAATCACAGACTATATAGGAAACTGTTGCTGCCTCTGGAAACTGCCATCCAGGAACAGTGCTCTCTTAATCTTTTGCTTGAGTCATTCTACTCCCTATAGTTTGAGGCAAATTCCCAAGTACATCCGGGATGATGAAAAATCATGTTGTTTGACAGTAGCTAATCTCTGAAATATTCCCATTATCACAATATGGAATAAGAGGTAATTCTTCAGATATAGAGTCCTTGTCACCCACTTTAAGCAAGCTATCACTCAATAAAAACACACCTTTTCTTTTTTTCCTCTGAAGACACAGCCCAGCTTTTATATTGCCTTGCAAAAGGCAAGCTAGAGATCCATGACACTTCTCAAAACAAAAAGGCAGAGAATAACCCATCTGCCCTGCCCATCAGCTTCTCAATAAAATTGATTCTAGCCGTGCAAGGTTGTCTCTGTGTTATTGCTAAGTGCATAATAGCTGTAGTATGCTAGCTCATTATTCCATAAAGTGCTGTGAAATGCCACGATTACAAAAGAGGCTACATAAAACCAGTTTCCAATCTAGTCAAGTGACGGTCAGATGGCAAGGAAGGCTGCTCTAGTGCAGCTACATGATCTGCAGTCCAGTGGTTTTATGGCTACAAATGTCCCTTAGACTTGTTTGCACGTGCCAGAAATTACAAGTGCCCTTTCAGTGGTTTTTCATGCTGTTTCCTTCTGATTTCCCCCTTCATCCTTCATTTCAGGGCACTGAAATTTTAGATGGTTCCTGCTTTAGATGCTCGGCTTTATCCATGTGGGTGCCTATCACTTCTCAATGAGAGTCAGTTATAATGTAATTTATTTTGTAAAGTACACCAGCTATTGGCCACTGGGTAACCAGAGGTGAAAGGGAGCACATTAAAAGCAGATTAGAAAGCATGTTGTGGGCTGGGGGAAGGCAGGCTCTAGTGTGAGGAAAAGTGAATAAGGACAGTTTGGAGAAACAAGAACTGAAAAGATAAGGCATGCACATGTAGCTCAAAGGACTTCATTACAGCTAATTTAGGAAGATAACAAAGGAGTGATGTCAACACAATCCAAATGGGGAGAAGCACAATGGGAAGAACAGAGAGAGCAAGAACAAATAGGAGCCATAAAAGGGACAAATGTCTTCAAGTCTTTAGACAGTATGTTTTAGTGCCTCTTCCCCTCCTCCTTTCCTGTTCTCCAGGAAGTGTCTTACTAATAAGAGGAGCAAAAGGGTTGGCAAGTTTAATAATGCCCTCAAGGTGATGAAACGTTGGTGCTTTAGAGAACAAAAACTTAGCCATCCAGTTCATCAGCTTTGCTTAACTAGGAGCCACTCTTCCTTTTAGTGTCATATCAAATCTGGTGGCCCACATAGATTATTCATTGTGCGCAAGATAAGGGATCATAAATTCACCATTAGGAATGTAATTACACTGAGTGCTCAGAAGAAAGAAAGGGTCCCTTCCCCATCCCCACTTCTTTTTTTCCCTGGGGGACTTTCATTGTGGAAAAGTAAATACTGCAGCTGGGCCTCTGTGGTTTACTTTGTAGAGTCCATTTAAGAGTTGATGATTAAGACGTGTGTGTTTGTAGCACTAGTCAAGTGACTGGGCAGCTTTCAGCAAGAGGGAGCTGTGGAGTGATGACACCTGGACGGGGAACTGACAATTTGCACACAAAGATGAAACCCATTTGGACCCTGTATAGCTCTGAACGCTGAGCTTCTTTCCCACTTATGTTGTCTTTTCCGATGCATTGCCTCAAACCAGACTGCTAACTTAATGAGGAGGGTTTTTTTAACTCATCACAACCAGGTCTTGTTCTTCGGCGTGCATAACCTCAAATATATGTGTCCAAATTTAATGTGTAGGAAACAGAGGCACAAAGTTTTCCAAACCGACCTGGGGAGGCATGCTGTGGTGGGTTGTGGTGTTTGTAACCTTCCTGAATGGGAACCTGGCTGGAACACAAAAGCATCTCTGGTGCTTGTATACCCTTCTCATGAAAGCTGGAGGGAGGGAGGAAGGAGCTGGGAATGCAAAGTGCTGTTGAGTCAGCATGAAGCTGTAGGGTGCATCCGGGCATATTCAACATCCAAACCACTCGTCTTTCTAGATCAGAGAAATATACAAAGTCCTGCACTAATATCCTGCAGTCTTGGCCACACTTTGTGTCAGTGAGGCTGTTCTTTTGAGGACAAAAATAAACTAAAATGAATGATCAAAGCCAGTGGTAATGTCTGATTAAGCCTTAATTCGGTAAACAGCAGTATGACCAATATCAAGGATGGGCTTTCTAGATGGTCTAGAACAGCATGCCTCCTCTCATTTCAGTGGGGAAACGTTGATTTAAGGTGATCTGGAATCTCCTGCTCTTTATGTGCATGTTCAGAAGGCCAAGGATTCAGCTGGTAGGAGCTTCCTTGTGTCAGTGAACCTACGAGTGCCTCGTTGATGTCAACAATACCCTATGCGAGAGCGCTTAATAGTGGATGAAAGTTGGAAAGATTGTTGGATTACTTTGTTAAGCAAGCGTGGCTTGTAAGTAATGTGGAGCTGACCCTTTGTGACACTTGCATGACCCAGAAACAAAGCAGCAGGCAGGAGTGCCCTGCAGTAAATGAACAGTGTTTTGATATTTTCTAATAATAAAACCTATGAAGTTAACCTTTGTGAAGTATAGTTAAACTTAATTTATTTGTGAGTGTGCAATGTTTTCAGTATGTTTGTTTGCACTGTAACCTAATTTTCCAGTTCCTTTCCCTTGTCATACAGTTTTTAGGCCAGGAATGTGGTAATGAATAGAGAGAAGAATGTCAGTTTAGACCATAAAAAGCCTCTGTGAGAAAGCCTGGTAGAGTTAAATAGGGAACTGATCGTCTGTCTGTAGGATTTCAAAGCCCATGTCTCCTCTGGTTTAAAGCCACAGGATCGCTAATGAAGAATCATTTTATATGTCTGGCCTGCTGTGCTCTGTGGCTAAGTATAGTTTGAACTGTAGTTTTTTTATTTTTATTTGTGGTTTCTATCTTTTTTCTTTTAAACTTGCATGGAGGTGTTTTCATGTGTCCTATGTGGCTGATTTAGCCCATGAGACTGCTGTGCTATTGGGGTGCAGGCAGCCTGGCCCTGGAGTTTTGGTGTGTAAACAGATCTTCTGCTCTAGGATCCTTGTTGTGCTAAAGCTGGGTCCAAGTGAATGTGCTGGATTATGTTACCTTCAAAATGGGAGCAAGTATTAAGTGACCAACTTGGTCAGCACCGGAGGTGGGCAGGGGACGTCTCTTTTATGGGTTGAATCCAGCCACTAGATCTACTTGTACGTGACACTTGAATGGATTTAAAACTCATGCCCAAAGGCTGAGGCTTGTGATCTTCCATACATTTAACATTTTCTTTTTGTTATATTGTCTTCTGTACAGTCTATACACACATATAATTCCCCAAGTGGAAATCTTGGAGGCTGAGTGGAATGGTTTTTTATCCCTGGTGTTAAGTGGACCTGGTCAAGCTGAGTGGAGTGGAAATGCAGCAAGTAGTGCTGGGCCTTTACCAGCTGTGTATGGCTGGGTGTATGCTGGAGATGAATCGGGGTCAGAATGCTGTGATATGTTAATTTGCCAATAATCATTATAAGTAATAGCTTTTCTGATTCATGAGTTCCATAAATTGATTAGTCTCTCTGTTAATGAAGAGATCTAATGCACTATATATACAATAGATCATTCCTTTACTTTATGACTTTATCTGACCCAGGGAACTTGAGCACGCTGGTCTGGGCTGGTAGGTTCAATTTCCAGTTGCAATGTGCTACTGCATGAATGCAAGCATTTAGCATTGTGTACATCCCACGCTGGTTTGTGCACAGGATTAGCTGAGTAATTCTTTGACCTTTCTGATGCATCCTTGTTCAAAGTCAACCTGATTTCTACTTGATAATCTTCAGCAAAAACTGGGCTCTCTCTGCACTTAACTCCAGAGACCCATGCAAGACAAAGTCCTGCTTGTCAAGCAGCAACCTCCACTTGGAAAAAAACCACTTCTCTATTCTTCCAGCGTAGAAGCAGTGTCCTGTGAGCTAGCTGAGTTTGAGGCTGGAATTGAGAATGAGCTGGGCTGCTCATTTATGTGGGTGAAATGGGGACAGTTGCTGGTGCGGCTGTGGGAGCAGTGGGCTGAATCCATACAGCTTCTGTTCCATGAAGGAGCAACCACCTTTCCCTCTAACATGTGTGAACTACTTCATTGTATTGGAGGATGTTTCAGGATGCCTAAACAGTGGCAGCACCCTATTCAAAATGCCTTTATCTCCAGTGAGAACAGGGTTAGTTTTTCAAATGGACTTAGCTGCAGTTATCCATATCTTTGTCCCTTTGAGATGCTATTGCCATAATATGCTCTCCATGGAGCTATACGTTGAGCCCACTCAGAAACTGAAGCTAATGCAGAATGCAGTGACCCGCTTATTAAGTAGTGTTTCACGCTGGGAACACATCACACTAATGTGCCAGGAGCTGCACAGGCTGCCAATACAGTTTTGGATGTTGGTGTTAACCTATAAAGCTATAAATGGTTTGGTACCTAGCCACTTGGGTCAGGAGAGAAGGCACAGTGCCTTTATTAATTATACAAGCCTCCAGCTGAGAATGAATCTGCTTAGGCTTCTGGAAATGGTTCACACTGGGCATGTTCAGAAGCTTAATGCAGGCATTAACATACCCTCACATGGCATCATTTAATTTGCATAGCAACTCCTAGGTTAGTAGTGATACCTTCCCTTGCACCTACCTTTGATGTTGCAGCTGCCACCTCTAAGGCTCTTTGTAGACTTGACAATCTGTGCTCTGGGTGTGGGTCTGAAGGCCAGTTTTACTCATCTGCTAGATGAGGAGAAATCCCCCACGTGGGCCTAGCAGAAAGCTCATAAACTGGGACACATCAGTGTTTGCAGAATTAGCAAACAGGAAAATAGATCATGCTTAGTCAGAGGTACTTTCTGAGTCTGGGAAAAAAATCTGCAAATTTGGGGTTGATCTTAGATTTTGATCAAAGTGGTTTAGAGTTTAAGAAATGCCCTTCCTTTCCAGAGTAGAACAAGTAACCCACCATATTCAACCATTACGTCTGCATACAGATCTGCAGCTATTTCCTGCATTTGTCCATGGGGTTTCTCATTGGTAATTATAGTAAAATTTGTCTCTCTACATTTTTATATGTTCTTTGTCAAGCTGATTAGAGGAGGCACAAATCTGCCCTTTCATTAAAAAAAATAATTAAAAAATAAATAAGAGGCCTCATTAGGAAGCTCACTGACATCAACTAAATTGAGTTTCACCTTGTATCAAAATTTTAATAAGTAAGTAGTGATGCTAAGTTTGTTGCTCTAACATACACACTCCACTCACAGCTTGCTGCATGCTTTGTGCAATATGGCTCTTTCCTTTTTAATGCAAAATAATACTAAGTCAAAAGGAAAAGGTATTTCATATTCTAGCCTTTCTTTTTCCCCAAGCAGACCTTAAAAAAATCAACCAAAACCATTTGTCAGGTATCCAATCACTCTGAGTATACTTTTTGATTCTGCTGTTGTACATATCAGAACCTTAAATCTAACATTTTCTTTTGCAGTACTGCAAATGTGAAGTGTGATTTACATTTGTTTTTCTTGCAAATTAGGAAGAGCATAAAAGACAGGCAGATTTCCTTTCAGATGCCTTCTACTCTATATAGAGTCAGGCTGGAAAAAGCCACAGGAGCAAAGAATGGGTGGGGAAAGAGAGCGACAGAGGATGTTTTGGAAGTGTAAAAGGCATCTTTACAGCCAACACACCAAAAAACTCTTATTCCAGGCTGTATTTCACTCAAATATTTATGACAACAGTTTACACTTTTTTAACTTCTGGTTTCTCTCTTAGAAATCCATATTTAGGCTGATAATTTTAAAAGCCTGCCTCTGCTAATTGCTTCCAAGGCTGTGCCAGGTCCATGCTCTTGATCTTGGGCTGTTTTACTAACTAGCTCAGTGTTTTAAGGGGAACTGTAATTTAGTTGTTTTTTATAGACACTAACAATAGCCAAGTGGCAATCAAAGTAGCCCAGTCAGGATGTCCTGGCAGGACTGTGGGTGCTGGGGACCAACAGACACAGGCGAAGGCTGGTGGCAGTGCCCCAGCCACTGGTTGCTGCTGTCTGCCCACAGCAGTGACAAGTGCTGCTTGGTGGCTGGGGTTCCCCATCAAACCCTCACAGCAACTGTGCTGCCTGGGAGCTGCCTGCCTGGCAGAATTGCTGTACAGACCTGCATCCTTGATGCCCCCCTCAGATGGGGTTTTTTCTCAATTAATTTGATTCGTGCCTCTTCCTCTGGCTTTGAGATGGTTGCTGACGGCGTCTGAGTAGCATCTTCAAAAGGGGTGAGGAGTCTGAGTGTCTGTCCTCTCTGGCTCCCAGCAGGGACTCATCCCATCACATGCTAGAACAAATGTGACAAAGTGATGCTGCCAGGACAGAGCTGCTCCTGAGGTTTGGGTGCCTTGAGGGAGCAGTGGTGCTCCATCACCCTCTCTGGCTTCCCGCCTTGTGGGACTGAGATAATCCCAATTATCCAAACTTTTTGAGCCAAGCAGGCCCACTTGACATCAAATCCTTATGAGCATGTCTAAACAGCCCTTTCCCCTCCTTTCTCAGTGTCTTCTACCACTGCCTTGTTACTGCAGTGCTGGGACATGCTCCCTGTAGCAGCTGAGTGCAAAAACTGCTAGGGGCTTTAGGGGCTTTCTGGCTGTAAGCTCAAGGTCTGAACGGATTCTCAGCTTCAAGCACTTGTGCCAAGAATTGTGTTGCTTTGATCAATTAAATTCCCTGGCAGTGAAAGAATAATAATAAAGGTTAGGGGGGCCGTGCTCTGAAGCTCTGTCTGCAGAAGAGTGTATCTTCCCACTGCCCTTGAATAGCACCAGCAGGCCCTCATCTACCTCTTTTATGGATTTAATTCTCTTTGGGAAGCTAATCTCACCCCCGCTGCCCCAGCACAAAACCCGAAGTGGCAATCTTGTGAAGCGCGGAAAAGCAATTGGGGGAAACCTAGCTTTTAATGATAATACCCGGGGAAAGTGACTTACACCACTGCTCTTAAGAATGTGAACACACTCTGACACAAGCACGGGATAAACAGCAGGGCTTGTACCTTTCAGCCAAACAGAAATGCGCTGTTGCCAGGGCCCAGGGACTCTCCCAGGGAATCGTTTGCTTGCCAGCAAGCACAGCTTCACTTACACCAAGTGTCTTGGAGTTGTGGAGAGGGATTTACTAGAGACTAAGGGATGCTATGCAGGAGCTGGGAGGGAAACATGAGCAGTGGATTTATGAAAGTGATGGGGAATGACCCTTGCTGCCTGCCCGCTGCCTTGGTGGTTGTGGCATGGTGTGTGTATGAAGTACTGTCAACTCGCTTCAGAAGGAAACACCAGCCCAGCAGCTGTTGGTCTGCATAGGCTTTGCTACTGGGTCAGGGATTTTCCAGTTCCCTTGCTCAGTTTCAGTGCCTTTTTCTTCAAAAAAGAAGTTGAAGCCCTAGCCTTAGAACTAGCAATGTCATGGCTGCACAATGAGTATGGTCAGTTTTCTGTGCTCTAGGCTCCTTGGCAAGGCCTCTATGGGACTGGGTGAGTCCTGATGCTAAAGGAGCCATGGTGGGGAACAGAAGCAGATGGGGAGGAAGAGTGAGGGATTATGGTGTTTGTCAGCACTCCATCTGAGATGGATGTAGACAAATCATCACACTGCATCCCCAACTGGTTTTCAGTGGCCCCAAATCTGGGAAGTGGGCTGAGGTAGAGGGAGCAGTAAGCAGCAAGCAGAGCTGGGCAGCCCCAGTGTTGGGTCATCCTTGTGGTGTCTCCAGCTGAGGTGGCAAAGCCAGGAGGTGCCAGCGACAAGCCCTGAGCCAAGGCTCATCTCCCTTCCCGGTTCTTCAGCATGGAGCGGTTTCCTAACTCGAGGTAGCTGGATATCACTGCTCTGCATTGACTGCCAGAGTTTCTTCCATTTAGCTTGGTCTGTTAAATCACCTATCTTGATGCTGTTTGTCTGGAGATCAAATTTGGAAAGGCAACAGCTGGAGGAAAATTAGAGCAGACAAATGTGTGTAAAAATGTTGCCTTCCAACTGCTTTCATCACAGGCAATTCTTGACTAAATGATGAGGCTTAGGGCTATAAGTATCTCAGTTGTTTCAACTGGAGTAAACTGAAACCAAGGTCAAGTCATAGCTGGTTTGTGTCCTTTTCCCTTCTAATCTTCTACATTTCACTATGTTATTTTATTTGAGTGTCTGCCACTTGCTATTTCAAGCTTCCAGTGGCATGTCTGCTTTGCACCCCTATTTGCCAGCTAAAATGTTTCCACCCCACTAGTGGACACGATTACATAGTTTTAGATACAGTAAGGCCTGAGGTTATTGGATTTTTTCCCTGGTACAAATGAATGCATGTAAGCAGTTTATTTTTGACTTCCCCTCCCGCCTGTGAACTCCAGTAAAGGTAAATTAATTTTTCATGATGGATGAGGAGGGGGAGGAGAGGAGGGAAATAAAAGGAAAGCATCTGAGCATGAGGGCATCAGCAGAAGAAATGTGTGAAGTTGCTGGGTGATAGTGTGATGTTATTCCACCTGTTTAATTACTAAAAGTTGTTGAGCCTCATCAGCTGCCTTGGCAGCCTCAGGAGGAGAGGAAGTGCTGGTGGGGTCCCAGCTGCACGGCTTTTCAGGTTCGTGCCAAAACTGTGCGCAGAGTCAGGTTCCTCCCAGGACCGTTCATCCACAAATACGCAGGTCATCTGAGCTCCAAACACACTTTGAAGATCAGAAGTAACCTGTGCAGTCTCTCTTAATCTTCAAAACCCTTTCTCTGAATCATGGCTTCAAGAGCAGAGTTTACTGAATTCGGTGTCTTGGTTTCCCGACATCTAGTAAATAGGTGTATTGAATACTGTGTTATATAGGGATTAATTTACTTCATTCTCCCCCAGGAATGCTATATTTTGTCTCCCACACTACCAGTTATGTCACCAAGGGTTTGCCAAAAAACTTTGTAAAATAAAACTAATTTGCCAAAACGACTCCCTTGTACCTGCCCAAATTTGCATACAGAGTGGAAACACGTTTTCTCTGTGTGGCATCCAGAACAAAAGGCATCTGAGCCTGGTGTGTGGAGGTGTTGTCTCTGGGCCTCCAGAGCCAAATATAATTGAAAGGGTTCAGGTTTCCAATTTCTGCCCTAGTCCAACTTAAGTGTTAATGCACAGGGTGTGTAATGATGGCCCTTAAAGGCCTCTTTGCACTCACACTTGCAATCTTGGCATTGTATTAGTGCAGGCTTTTCCCAGTATTTTATTTCATGTTTCCGTCACGGCAAACATTTGCTGTTTGTGGAAAACCAGCTGGGGTGTCTCTCTCTCTCCCATTTAATAATCTCTAGCTTGGGACCACTGATCCTTCAACAACCTCTTCCCTTTTTGATGTGCCCTGTTTTCACTTATTTACAGCAGCTACCATGCTTGGTATTCTCTTGTTCATCCTCTCCCTCCTCTCAATTTCTCAGGACAGGCTGAAAATGAGATTTAATGGGCCTCCTACTGTTGTTGCTCTTTTGAGATTACTGGGATCAGATGTTCTTCTCTTGAGAACTAGATCAAAGAAAATGAGAGAGGGTAAAGACCAGGATGCTCAGGAAGGCAACAGAGCAGGATAAGGCAAGAGAAAAGTGGTTCTTAGTGTGTAATGTGGCAGTTCAGGGCATTTTTGGCTTTGCTGGCTGCTTGCCAGGGTTTTACAAAAGCATCAGTGCCACTATGGTGTGAATAGCTTAATAATTTCGTTACAAAACCTTTCAGCAAGCCCAGCACCACCTGAATGTTTATATTTTATATCAGAATTGTCTTAGGAGACTAGCACTAAACATCCCACTAGTTTTAATGTGGATTATTTGGCTGACCTATCCATCCCCCTGTTCCCAGAAATCCTCTCCATATTAATTGCATTTCACTGCTGGGGACACCTGTTATCAAGGGCACAGCTGAGCAGGCTCTTAATACCTCCAAATCTCTGATAATACTCCAGTTAAACCCCTCTTTCTTCCCTCTTTTTTTTTTTTTTTTTTTAAATAATAGGAGGGTAACAGGTTGGACTCTCTCCTTAGCAGGGGACTAAAGCTACAATTTCTTCTCTTCTGTCTAGCATGAGGTGACTTTGCAGCAAAGAAGCCAGTGGTGTTTGAAGGCTGTCACTGCTCTCTCCTCTTCCACACTGATGGGGAAGGGTCACCCAGGAGCTAGGATGCCACTTTGGGATTCAAGGGCCTGGCTTAAATTCCATGTGACACCATAGCTTCTGTATCACCATTTGCAAGCCATGTCCTTGCACTTGTGCTGTAAAATGCTGATGCAGGTCCCCAGGAAAGACAGGGAAGTGCTTAGACACTGCTGTGACAAAATTTCAGTTCCTGACAGGAGCTGGTTGATGCAGCTCTACGTGTCCCAGCCACTGGTCCTGCCACTGCAGCAGTGTGGGGCACAAGGGGTAGGGAGGAGGAACCCTACTGCTGGCAGCAGACAGGGTAGCAGCTGGAGGACTGGCTGCAGGGGTAATGGAGGAGAGGGCTGAAGGAGCTAGAGAAAACCTCTGTGGCTCAGGCTCTCAATTGAGGATGATTGGTTTTTTGTTGGTAAATATAATTGATATGGTACCTGTGGTTTTCGTGTTGGTCATGATGCTCAAAGAAAAAACATACAGTATGAGCAGGACTTTCTTGTGGTGTTTTTTTGTTTTTTTTTTTTTTACATGCTGTATTTAATCCTCTTATAAATGTGAGGGAAATCCCACAGAATTCAAGATGTCTCACGTAAGAGATAAGCCCTTCATGCTCTTTAGTTCTATGATGTTTATTCCTTTCCCCCCGTACTTTCCTTTAACTATCAGAAAGGGGTGGAAAGCTGTTGCCAGAGTTTTCCTTAAAAAAAAAAGAGATGCTATTTGAATGTAACCAAGTCCGAGGACATGGTGTGGCCCAGGGAACAAGCAGTATATTTAATTTCTGAATTTTCTAGCTGTTGTGAATGGTGTCGGGATCTTAAAACAACTCTTAGGCTGCTCTGAGAACAGGATGGGTTTTATGGAAACCCACTAGAAAAATGATTCAAAAAACACCTTTTCAGAAAATTACTTCATCATATATGAGATTTCCTTTTAAAACTAACTACATGGGAGTTCTTGGCAATGATGTTCTCTACATCTTATGGTCTAACTAGCATGAAATAGAGCTGCTTCTCTCATTTATATACATTACACTGTCTGGTTCCTCACTTGTGGTTTGGTAAAAACATGAATTTTCAAGTTTTCCTCCTGGGAATTCTTTGGCTTCTTTCACTTTACCTTTAATTTTCTTCCCTGCTATGTAGAAATACGCGATGATTATTAAGCAGCTTCAGGAATTTCATTGTAAGAGGCAGGAGAACATGTAGCATCATAATTTTTATTGCTATTATCATAGCTTCTTACTCCCTTTTCAGGAAAGCACAACAATAGCAAAGCTTTCTGGGGATGATCATAACACACATGCAGTTTAGCTGGGAGAATTAAATACTGATATTTTTCTTGTTGTAATATTTGTCAGGCAAATCATAGGGTACTTCTGATAAATACCTTGGTGTGTACACAGTTATTGAGAGCTGTTTGATCCATGTATCATTGCAAGACTGTAATCTCAGGGTAAAGCCCAATGACAAATGTCCAGGAGCCTTAGAGCATCCTAGTTGCAGGGAGGGTGCAAGGCTCTCTAGTGGGAGAGGGGATTTTGCTGACTGGGAAGTGGGGTAATGTGGGTACCAGCTGTGTTTGCTTCAGTGGGTTTTTTGCCTGTGGGAGAGCTCTTTGTCAGTCAGCCTCAGCCAAGCCCTGTGACTCTACACGTCTCCCCACTCGCCCCACTGAGGGGAAACAGAGATGGTGAGGCTGATCACAGCTACAGAGAGAGGCTCTTTGTGCTGTCCCTGGCCCTGAGGACACATAGCCAAGTTATTGCAGGCAGCAGACTGCAAGAGAGATACGTGAGTGAGCTGGAAAAGATAACACACATTAGGAAAGGGTGGAGGAAGGATGTTGCCCCACAGAGGCTGGATACTGTGCCCAAGGCTGAGTAGCTATCAGTGGCAGAGTTGGGAACTGTCCTCCAACTGCACCCACTTCATCAGCACCCACTTGTCCTTTAATTAGCACTGTCACATGTACAGATGGGACCAAACAGCTTCTCACAGAGCGCAGCTCGCCCGGCTGATGTCCCCTGCCACTAGAGCAAACACCTTTGGATCCCACAACCAGCCACAGCCACCCTGGCCCCTTCCCAGCCCTTCAGCCACCAACAAGGACATGGCCTGAGGCACAACCTCGCTCCTTTGCTTGGAGATCAGTGGGGAGGTTTTCAGTGGCCGCCGTCTGTTACCTTGGTCTATTCAGGGTTGTTTTTTAGTTAAAAATACCCAGCTGGCTATTTTTATATTAAATGAAAGTACACATGCGTTTCCTTCCTTGCTCTTCAAATTATTAAATGCCTAAACCATATTATGAGCTATTTGTTTTTATTATGTGATATTTTTAAATCAAAGATTTTTTCTGAGGGAGGCAAGCAACCAAAAATATTTATAGGTTATAATCCAGCTTGGTAGGCTAATTTAATTTAATTAGCTGTAGTGTGGGAGTCCAACTCTTGTCATTGGAATAGAAATAATTTTACTACTTTGTATTCTTTTTTTAAAATTTTTTTATAAGTCTTGTTTCTGTTGTTCTTTCCTCTCTTTCTTTCTTTTTTTCCATAGTAGATATATTGTTTATGCTCTTCCTATGCTGAGATTTAATTCCCTAAGTGCTAAATAACCCTCCCCCACCTTCTTTTTCTAGTTGGGATTTATAATACACCTCAGAAAAAAATAGGTGTTGACTGTGCTGTGAACAGTGCCTTTTCATTATGAAACAGCCCTTGCAAACTTTTGGAAAATAGACCTACTGTGATAATAAATCTTCTCCTTTGACGTACAGCACTGAATGTGGCTGTGACCACATAAACTGCTCTCCCCATGATTCTGGGCTGCTCACAATGCCAACCATTTATAAGCCAGTTGGCTTTACATTAATTAATTCCCAAGTCATTCACAAATAGCAACAATCACCTCAAAGTGCAGGCCTAGGAAAAGGGGCTGGCATTTTTGAAAGGGAGATCTGTATATAAAAATTTACCATGCTCACAATAGGGAACAAATCCAGTCCTTGAAACAACAATGGCTTTCTGCTTTTGCGCTCGGGGTCGCGGCTTCTTTTAGTTCAGCTCGTGGTGGTTTATTTACGACAGGTGCTAATTTCTGATGTTTGACTTCTTTTGTGGAAAGCTTTGGCTGGGCATCCTGCCCCAAGTGCAAGGTAGGGCTCCCTGCACTATTGCCTGCAGGAAGAGGCTAGGGAAAGCCATGTTGCCTTGGAGAAAAGCTTGAGGATCCCAGGAATGCCAGGGAGGGATTTGGCTTTGTGACAACCTCTGCCAGATTGCTGGCTAATTCTCACCTGGAGTTCAGTGCTGGCCTGGATGAGCTCTGCTCATAGCCTTCCTGCATAGGGTTTTAACGTCAGATAGTAGAGTTTCATAGATGAGACATTACTGGGAGTAATTTTAAGAGGCTATACTGGAGGAGTCTTGCTTTTAGGCTTTTAAGAGAAGTTTTATTCAAGCATGATTTAGTTACATATCTTGTATCCCATTCAGTGTGGTTTTCTATGGCCCTCGTCACCTACCCCTTTTTGTTTCCTTCTCCCAGTGCTGGTCTATGCATCCTGCCCTCATCATCTCTTCAGCCTCCCTTCCCCATGCCCCATTGGGCTTCCCCACCTGTGTGTTGGGCTTGTTCCCCTTGGCTTTGCTTCCCAGGAGTTCTCCTCTGGCTGGCTGAGTTGCCACTCAGCCCCTTCCATCTCTGTTGCCTTTTCTTGCATGTTCCAGAGGTCCTCGTGTTTTGTGTGGTGGGTGTTTTGTCTTATGTAGGCTGTAAATGTGTAAGGATGATACAGTTTACAGTGGAAGTCAACACAGAGAATGAAATCCTGTCATGTACGAGATAGAATGTTTTTGGTTTTTTTTTCATAGTTGGTCATCCAGTGCTGTGCACATGGACCTTCACAAACCTCCCTGCCAGCCCCCACAGGAGCTGCAGCCGGAGCTGAGCAGCGTGACTTAGCCCCTTGGACTGGATGAGGCTCATTTGTAATTGTGTCCTTAAAGCCTGTTCCATAATGCACCTCCACAAGGCGGCCAAGCTGACAGTCCTCATTCACTAAGCAGCTATTCAGTAGTTTTTCTTCATCATTTCCTAATGGAGGAGGGAGGAGCTGATCCCTTAATTCCAACATCCTATTCAGATACTGCACTGAAGACAGAGTTATTAATTTCCTCAGAGGATTTTTGCTGTCATTCAGCATGACAGTATCCTGAATACTTTAAAAATATTAATGGCTTTATTTTCATAGTAGAGCCATGAGATGGAAGAGCATCACTTTCACATTGTAGGTGGTAGCAGCAGCAAAGAGTGCAGGATCAAGGTCAAAGCAAATGCAAGGTTAAGACACCCACTCTTTTTTCTTTTCTTCCCCCTGCCCCGCCCAGTTTATCACCTTACTCCTATGTCTGCGTTTTATACAGCCCACTGACTTCCATTTTGGCTGTCATTGCTCAGCAAATGATTCTGCCAAGTTCAGAGGAAGTACTCTGAGCTCTGCATTGGTAAAGTCCTAAAAGCTGCTTGGGCTAAGAGACCCAACCTAGTGCCACTGCAGACAGATGTAGCTCCTCAGGTCAGTGTTTGTCTGCTCTCCTTTCTCCTACTGCAGTCTCCAGTCTCAGTACTCCCTTTTGCAACAAGCAGGATGAAGCAGTATCAGGAGCAGTTGCCTTTGCTGCTTAGTTAATGCTAAGTGCCTTCAAGCCAGCCAAGGCAGAAATACCGTGGAGAGAGCATGGTAGTTGTTAATGAAATTAGGGACCTCTTGCTCTGCCTAACAAAGCCCCAGATCAGTCCATTTTTTTCCTGATACTGTTCAGGCTTCTCTATACCTATCATCCATTAGCTCTTTGTGCAAATGTATTATTCACCTGCTTCTTTTCCCCATCTGGTTTCTTGTCCCAGCCTTCTTACCAGCCAGCACTCCCATTTGATGTGATGGCAGCTTCAAGAAGTAGCAGTCCTGCTACCACAGATTGTTATAATACTGATATTCAGGTCTATAGTTACTGTGGGACCTACAGTCTGCTAATACAGAAATTAATTTCAGTGTAAAATGAAGTTTCCCTGCTTTTTATTCGGGTTGGTTAGGCACACGACACAACAGAGCTTATGATGGTAATGGTATTTCTGCTGGATTCAGCAAAGATAGTGCCATAAAAATAAGACACATTGAGATTCATGAAAATCTGTCTGCATTCTGCTTCCAGTGAAGCTATTCAGGGCCAAATTTTCAAACATCAGCTTCTAGTTGCACCAACACGATGAGCCCATGCAAAACACAACAACACGCACATTAGGTTCTTGCACATGCGGGCAATGCCCATTCTTGCTGAAATGTGACATTCTGAGAACAGATGTTGCAAAATACTCACACATTTTGTGGGAGCAACAGTGACATCTATCTTGCTGGAAACACAGCTCCCATTTTTACTTTTCTTTGCTCGCTAGGCCGCTTATCTTGTTTCCTTTGGCGCTGGAAGTCTTTCTTATGCTGCTTTCTGTGTCTGGAAAATCTGCCCACCTTCTGCATGCCAATCACACTTCTTTTTCAAACCTCTCCTTCAGATTTCTCCTAATCCATGTTATGCTGATCTTCTTACCATTGTTTTCTCTCCAACTCAAGTCTGAGCTGCCTCTTAAAATGAGTTTTAAGAGTGTGTATTTATTCACAGTAATTTATGTAAGGCTAAGTTGGTGCCCCCTCCATTTTGAAGTGAAAAATTAATTTTATATAGTTACTGACTTAATCCAGGTCTTCATCTCCATGAATCAAAGTCCTTAATGTGAATAGTCCAGTTTCTGTTTTAAAGGTAAATTTGTTAAAACACAGGGATTAAGCAGTCTGCCCAGGCAGGTCAAAGTTAGAAGGTAGCAAACCCATAGGAAGAGCACAAGTCTTGTGGTGACCAGACTATTAGTTTTAGTGCTGAGTAATGTAGTATTGGCATGGCTTTGCCTTTTTCCTCCAGAAAAATATTAAAGACAGTAAATCAGTTTGGAAGGTATGGTTTATTTTGGCTTCCTGACACCACAAATGTTATTTCTGAAATGGCAATGGTTAATGGTTAATTGCTCAAACTCTTCAGCTGCGCAGGCAACATTGAATGGTGCCATGTAAAGGGTGAGGGATGGGAGCTGCTGTGGGGCTGGGATGGGGAGCTCCTGGGGGAGGCAGGGGAAGGTGGGCACAGCTAGGGCAGGGATGGAGCCTGCTGGGGGCTCCCTGGTCTCACTGCCCTGGCTTGGCAGGAAGCCATGGGGTACATGCAGTGCTGTCCCTCCACCCCAGCCCACTGTCTGCCTTCCTGGCTCTGGGGTGCAAGCACAGGCAGAGAAGGATGGTAACACTATTGGTCTTCTTGTAGGCTTGAAAATTGCCATAGGCAGTCACCTACCTTGCCTGAGCCTCTTGCTAGCCCTTTTCATAGGAGGTGCAACTCCTACAGCTGCTGTGTGCATAAGTAGCTTTTCCCCTATATACTATTACTATATACTATTATTACTTAATCTCCATGTAGCCTTTCATTTCTGTGGCTTAAGTTTATGAGCATTTCATTTTCCATTTTCTGCTACTTTTTTAAACATAACATGAAATTGCAGACATTTTCAGGCCTTCGTTTGTAAAATTATCTCTCATTGTCATAATTTACTGCTCTTAATGATTTTTCTGACACATTTTAGTAGCAAGATCCTTTAAGTATTCCTTTTTTTCTTGGATGCAGTTAAGTATATTATACAAGACGCTATGGATAATATTATTAATATCCTGGTAGTGTAACATTTAGGAGAGTTTCCAACAAGCAATGTTATCTGTCATCTCAGAGTATGTATCACTTGGGGATCATTTCTATGGAAAGTGTGAGAAGAGATGCTTCTCCGGGCAGCATTTTTCACATTGTCCTAAGGTTTCTGGGAGCTCCTGCAGGGGCCTGGGGGTGGCTGCCGTCTGCTTGTTTTGATGGGTTGCATTCAGATCCAGATCAGACTGTGCTGGAGAAGAAGCCCTCCAACAGTTGCTGTGGCCCTGGCAAGGCACAGGCTGTGCTCTCTGTGTGCCTTCTCCAGATGCTGGGCATATGGGCCTGTCCTGAGAGCTTCAGGATGGTTTGGCTTAGTTGGTTTGGCTGAGGAGGCAGCTGGAGGAGGGAGCATGGAGAAGGACTTACTGCTCTTGCAGATGACAGCCTTGCTGAGCTTGATTGATGGATGCTGTTTTATCTGCCAGACATAAGCTAAAACTTAGGAAATGAAGCAGAAATATGCAGCTTGGGCAGAATAGTTGTGTATAGCAGGGACATGCATGGTGCTGGTTTGGGCAGTGCTTGTGCTAGGCTGTGTCCGTGCACGGGTTTCCATGTATACTTTGGCCATGTGTATCAAGGGATGAAATTTCTTCCTTTGTGTTTTTCCAGTCCTTTCCCTTTGCAATGCTAGTGCTGCAGCACAGGCCCTCCATCTGGTCCTGAGAACCAGCATTTCCCAGCTGTGTCTCTTAAGAGATGCTCAGGAGCCCTGGGCTCTGCTCTCTCTTGGCGTTGCAGACTAGCTCCGTGTTGCTGGGCTTCCCTCCACCTCCCTGGCCATCCCGGTTCCCTCTGCCTGCCTTGGGCTTGCTCCACCTTCATCATATGCTCCCAGCTGCTGAGTAGCAATGCAGAGCAGATAGTAATATCCCTGCCTCATGATAGTAGTGAAAGGCTCCAAAATGGAAATGGTCATAATGGTAAGGATCTCCTCTAGCTAGGGAAGTTTATCCTGTGCGGGAAACTGGCTGTAGCTGGAGCACCCTTATACTAATATGCTCTGCATTTTCACTTTGCTGTACTTGTAAAACTCTACTCTGGGGTGTACACAAGGCTGGAGCTTGCACACGTCTTAAGACCAATTGCTGCTGTGCCCCATTGCTGTTTGCTGCTCCCTGGAACCCTGACACCCCTGTCTTCAGTAAGTCCTTTGGGAGCTAACATGTAGCTAATAGAACTAGGATAGGGCAGAATTTTTAAAACAAGCAGAAAGTGTCACATTTTATTTCTGGAGATGGTCATGGAGGTAGTCTGATATTGCATGTACAATGTATTCATCAAGTGTGTTCCAATTTAAGAGGGAACAGTTGGACGTTTTTCTTCCTCTTAGAGGTGTTAATAGACTCAAAGGTAGAAGAGGAGACAAGGGCAGAGTGGAAAAAAAAACCTGGCAAGCCTGGGTGATCGTAAATGAAGCAGGTTACACTAAAGACAATCTCTTCTCTGCTGCTCATTTTTTCTTACTCAGCACAGAGTGCACCTGGCTGTTCGTTACAGAGGAAATGAAATGAGCCTGTGTGAGTGATCAGTGCAAGAGCTGGGAGAAATCTCTTGCAAACACAGGAAAAGCCACCAATGATATTCTCTCTGGAAAGAGATGGATAGTGGCGCTTGAGATTTCCCCAAATTTGGTCTCTGGTGAGGACAGAGATGAACAGTGTCTCTATAAGAAAAATTTCAAAGTTTCCATTAAACAGGAGAAACGTAGACCTGACAAAGGGACACATGCCAAGGTGTGTAACATGCATCTGATGCAGTATGTGTTTTGTGATTCTTCCTGACTTCTAGAGCAAATATATTTTCAAAGTTTTGCTTTGTACAAGCAGTGGGTGAAATAATGTATTTTGCTATTTAATATAAATGCTTGTCTTCATTTCCTTCATTTGCAGACACACAGTGGATGTGTCTGCACCAATCCCCCAGTTAGTGCTGACTAGCATTCCAGTTGGCTTCAGAGCCGAGAAGCTACCTGCTGAGGAGCTAGGGATAGTGGGAAGGTCTTTGGATTTGTAGGAGTTGTCTTATTGGGTGTAGATCAAAGGCTTCCAGCCAAACAGCATCAGGAAGCTTTGGCGGCTGCTGATCCTGCAGTAGTTGTTTTGTGTAAGGGAACAACGCATACACAAGGCATCTGGTGCATCCCATCTGCACAGGAGAGGAAGAAAATTTCCCCACAGCTGTCAGGTCACTATGCTTTGGCATACACAGAGATGCAAAAAGTTTTTGTTCTCAGAACTTCAATATCTTATGCCTCATTTAGTATCCTCCAGACCAAATTCAAAGTTTCCTCAGTGATGGTGTGTTGTACTGTGTTAGTGAAATATCCATACTGGAGGAAACAGATGTAATTTGCAATCAATTTGCCATTTTATGAAAGGGAAATGAAATGCTGGTATCCCATCTGAAAAATACTTATTGAATATAATGAGGAAGAAACCAGTGGGGATGTAGCGTAATTAAATAGGGGCTATGAAAATCACTTTAAATTCTATAAGAGAGAGGATCATACAGACATCTTTGAACTCTCAAACCGTCCTGCAGAGCTTAATAAAGAACAGAGTTCTCTTGCAGAATTCAGAATTTCTTTAGGTTATTTTCAAACTTCTGAAGAGTGGCATCTTTGTTCTCCATTTAGTGCCTTTTTTCTTTTAAAAGAGAATTGTCTACTAGTGTAGCAGCATGAAAGCAAATGGGTTAAGGAGGTATGACACCAGGTGGCTTCTCCTTCTTACTTGCACAGCAAAACTGAATGTGTCTATTAATTCAAGTCACTAATTTTGCCTGTCCAGATTAGAATTTGAACTGTCTTAATACTGAAGAGAGGGGGTTTTTGGGTTTTTTTTGGTTGATTTTTTTTGAGTTGTTTGTTTTGTTTTGTGTTGGTTTTATTTTTTTTTTTAAGTAACATGTTTCTAATATCTCACTTTCACATCACTGCTGAATCAGAGTGTGGCATCAGGTGACCACTGCTCAATTCAATACAGGACTGCAAACCTGAATCTCCAATATCAAAAGCCAGAGCCCTAACAAGTAGAATAACGTCCATTTACAGCTAGGATAAAACCCCTGGTAAGTTATCTGGGATCAGATTAGAAATACCTCAGCAACATCAGACAAGTATCTCAATTATGTTGGGCCGAATTTGTTTAGAGAATGTTCTGAGGGTAACTGAACATTAGCTTTAGTCCTGATGGAGATTTGTATCATATTCTGTATTGACTGATTGACATGCCTAGTTGGCTCTCACATAGCCTAGCACTTGTATCTTCAATCCTTTCTTGTTCCTTTTCTGAGTCTGAGATTCGTGCTCTAAGTTCATGGCTGTCACATGTTTACATCTTTCTCCATCAATAGATGTGGGATGACAGAATTTACCTTTCTCTTGGGTCCCTGCTGAACTTGGAATTTCATAGGCTTGCTACCAGGAGTTTGGGCTGGTCTCCATCTACAGTTACCTTCTCTCTAGCTGGACCTCTAAGGAAAATCCCCTCTCTGTTGAATCATACTACCAGGACCTCCCTTTTTGATGCCAGCTACCTTGATACAAAACAAGTCAATTGTCCCAGACCAAACCAGGGATACTCTAAAGTTTCTGTCCAAAGCCATTCTCAGAAAAGAACAACAAAACATGTTTTCTAGGTACTGTTCACAGCAGCATCATTTGGGTAGGTCCTGGGCTTACTCAGGTCTTTGATGAAGAGCACTTTGAAAGCAGAAACAGCTGGAAAATCAAGCAAGTTGTCCACTCCAAGACAGCACAGTATGGACCCAGCAGGTGCTGTAGTCAAAGAACATACCTCGTGATGGACCTATAGGAATGCCAGAAATAATGATGGACAATTCTGGGCCACAACAGTGCCAGAAACTGGATGTGTCTCAAAATGTGAATATCGTGCTATTATAGAAAAGATATTTTACAGTACAGAAATTGGTTATTCCCTTCATCTAAGGAATGATTTTTTTTGTTTGTTTGTTTTTAAATATTTTTTTTACCTTCAGGGACTGCAAGAGGCTCTGAGGAACAGAGGAGAATTCCCACAGTTCCCAAGAGCCAGGCTCATTTTCAGTAACAGGCACTTGAAAAGAAGCTTTGGGAATGAAAAGGGCCTGCTTCATGGGTGTTTCTTTGCTACCCTTCACATGTTGAAGGCTCAGAGTCACATGTTACTGCAAGCTATCCCTGCCTATTTCAGTTGCAACTTACTTGGGGATTGTGAGGCTTTCTTGTCAGTTCTCAAGAGCACTGGCAACTGGGCACAGTGTGCCCCTTACTCCCTGTCAAAAATCATGTCCCTGGCTTGCCTTGGATTTTGCAGATGTGTGAATCTGAGGATTAAATGGACTGGCAATGGTTTATACCACAGTTCACACTTTCCTCTTTTTTTTTTTTTTTTTGACACATAGCTCTGTAAACTGCTTCCTTAAGCTGTGATCCACCCAGGTCTTCTTTATCTTGGGAAGCTTGGATCTTCCTCTCTGTATCACCTCTTAACTATGCTGCAGGAAGCTCAGGACATCAAAACCAGGCACTGTCATTCACTCAAAAAATTATTTATTAAACAGAAAAAAAGCATACAGGAATGCATCCAGAGGGAGACCTTCATCTCCATCCTCTACCTACCCCTGGGGGAGTGCTCATCCATAAAACACTGAGTGTCTGGCAAGATATCAAGTGTGATAAATTTGAACTTCAGCAAAGTGAATCCACACCCCTTACCTGCTGTGTTTCCCAGGAAAGCAGGCTCCTCTGATGTTGTGGTATCAGTCACTGCTCCTGCCCATAGGTTCAGCCTGCATGATGCAGAGTAATGGCAAGGGGACTCTTGCTCAGCTGAGGTAAAGAAGTGCTTTCACATGGCCTGGTTTGGCATGAATCAACCTCTCATTGTGCAGCATCTGCCCAGTGATATGCAATGCTGCCAGCCCTTGCTTGTCATGCTTAACTGGATAGAGACATAGGTCTTCACAAACAGTTTCTACCTTTTTCAGTTGTGTCTTATTTAGGGTTGTGAGTTAGATGGCAGCTCTTGACCTTACTGGGGAGAAGAGGGACTAATGATGCTCTCTCTGTGATACTCAGCAAGGAGTAAGGAGCTCTTTCTCCTCTAAGGTGAAGAGATAATTCACCACTTGTATTTTCTGTCTGAAAAAAATATGTGCCCCTTCTAGGCGAAGTGTAATAGGCAGCCATGAGCATATACTGCAGTGGGAAGGGATCCCATCACTCACTGGAGGAAGTTGAGCTGAAAAGAAGAGCAAAAATGATGCCAGGTGATCAGAGCAGGACTGGTGTCATCACGTAATGTATGTGATCATATGAATGTGTACACTGTTTCTGAGGAAGAAGAGGCAGAAACTCCTGGAGGTGAAGAATCTAGCTTCACAGTCTCTCCTTGGATGCCTTCTCTCCTCAAGCTCCTCATACACTTTCTGGGATGAGCCACTCCAGTATCACTCCTGTTGAATGTCCCCTCTCAGGAACTGCTGAGGCCTGCAGCTTGAGATAGGGAAGGAAAACCAGCCTTGAAAGACAAAATGCTCCTGGAGACCTGAGTTGCTTCCATCACTCCCCTGAGTTTCTGATATCTTAGGTAGACTTTTATAGCCCTTTAAATAGCTGAGCTGTGCTTAAAGGCTTGCTCTGCTCAGTATTTCACAAAAGCCATGTGCTTCTTATTCTCCAGGCACATCCTATTGGCATCTCTGTAGGGCTGGAAATCAGTGGAAATCATGAAGGCTGGGTTTTAAAGAATGGGAAGGAAGAAGGATTATCAGTCCCAGAGCTGAGAAAATGTTGATTACCCTGCCAGGGCTGTCAGGATCTGCAAATACCAGTGACCAAGGCCAAGAGATGCATTAGTGAGGCTTTGTGCATTCAAATCAACTAAGCAGCATGCAAGAATCAGGCACCAGACATTTTTCTGGCTGCCTGGGTTCTCATGGGGGTGACTATCTGTGGTTTCTTTCCATGTTACTTAGCAGCACAATGTCTTTGCTAATCTCTATGGATGCAGTGCCAGCATGGAGGCATTTCTTTGCTCTCTCTCATACAACACTGATGGAGAGCAGGATGGCCATGCATCTTGCCAGGCTATGTAGACATCCCCATGGGTGTTTTGCCACTGCTAGCTAGAGGGGTAATGGAGGTTGTCCCTTCATCACCAGCAAAGAACACGGTGAAGCTGATCATAGGTGCTCAGGTAAAGGCTTTCATGCATCCTGTGAAGGTGATGTGTGCTAGTGCTTCATCCCTCATTTGCAGGTAGCATGGGCTGAGCGTGGCTCTACCTTTCATCATCTCAGTGGTTGCAATTTTAAGGGCTCTGAAGGCCCACCCCCACCCTGCTACAGTGACATTGACGCCAGGAAGTGGTGACAGGCACAGACCTGCATACTGGCCAAGAAAAGGTCAGCTAGAGACGTGGTGCCTGGGGTGGGTCCAGGCTCTTGTGTGGGACCACCTACAAATGGAGCATGGGCAAAGTAGAGAAGAGACAACAGTGGGAAGGCATGTGCTGGTAGCTGCCAAGTGGCATCCCAGCAGCAGCTGGGGGCTTTTCCCAGACCTGGGGTGACAGTGGAGGAGAGGCCAAGCATGCAAGCAGCAGTGCTGTCCAGGGCAATATGCAGCTTATCCAAGACTCAGAGCATCCTTGCTGCTGAACCATGCACCCTGGCCAGCTTTGCAGGGGGTAGTGGTCGTGTGCTGCCGTCTCCCTGCCATGTGGTTAGCGATGAGTGGTCCCACGTGGTTTACGTTTAGAGAGAATCCCTTTCTTTTTGCATTTGGAAGGTCTTGTTTTCAGTCCCAAAGTGCCTTGCAAAATGAATTGTTTTCTGGCCAGCCTGAGTAGGAAACGCGGCTCATGCAGTTGCTGGGAACTGGCAGAGGCATCCTGGTCTGCGGAGTGTAAATTAGGAAAATGCGTTTGTATTCTCATGGACTTTCCTTGAGAAAAAGCCAGCAATGGGAGTGTGTTTGAGTGGCAAAATACAATTCATGACAAAAATCCCACTGAGAGAAGGATTTTTTTAAATTTTTTTTTTTTTAGTTCAGTTGCTTCTAATTATGGTAAGGAGCAAACACATTCCTCTTTCATTTCCATTGGAAAGGTCTCCAGGACTGTGAGAGTGCCAATGCATGCGCTGCAGCTGGTTTTGCATTTCCTCCTCTCTTCTTCCCCTCCTCCACCCCCTCCTTCATCTTACTGTTACTATGGCCAATCCCTCTGCAAATACCTCTTTCATGGGCAACATAAGCACTCTCCCTCTTGTTTTTCTCCATTCAAAACACGACTCTATCTCTTTTGGCCAGCTGCAGCCTTCCTAGAGCATCTTCTACCTGACAAAAGAAGATACCTTTGATAGTCAGGCACCACTGGAAAGTTGAAACACATGCTTGGTTCAGATACCAATAAACTTTAATTTACCTTAATTCATTAGCAATTTTAAAAACCATGGTTAATGGAAGACAGCCTGTAAAATAATTGGAAGTAAATGCTGAAGGAGAAACACTGGGGGGAGGAAGGAAGTGAAGCAGCTTACAGCAGGAGTCTAAGCTAGTCTTTCATCTTCAGGCCAGTCCGGTTTTGAACCCTGATGGGAAAGGTCATGAATTTTAAAATGTGTCTCACGGCAGACAGCTCTAATCATAAAGCTAACACTATCTGCAGTGCATGTCTGACGGCTGACTGAAGAGGGAGACTGGCTTTCAAGAGCAGGATGCCTCTTTGAGCAGGAAAGTGGGGGATAAGCAGAACCGATGCTATATTTGTCAGTGCTGGCACGAAGCTCCCAGCTTTTGGGGGACAGGGGGAACTGTGCTGTTGTCAGTGGTGTCCCAGCAGGGCTTACTGCAGCAGAAGTCCTAGAGAGTGCACTGTTTTCCCCTGCTGGCTCCTCCAGGATTCATCATTTCCCCTTTCCCGCCTGTGGTTTAGGAAGTGTAATGCTTTACTGCTTTAGCTCACAATCTTAATTCTTGGTTTTAATACAATTTCCAAACTATTATAAACCAAAGCAGAAGCTGGAGCACTCACTGTAGCTACTCTTGGGAATTGTGTTTCCATCATTTGCCACACTGTGTTTGAAATCAAGGAAGGCAAATGTTTTGGCAGCACCTTACAGTGATTCTGACAAAGGACTTGTGGTCAGGGTCTATCTCAGTCTTAATTGTTTTTTTAATTGGGTGCTGCTGAAGCTCAGACAGTTCTTGGTAGGACATGAGAAAACACTTGATTCTCTCTCTGTCTTCATCAGCATTTTCCAAAGTCCTTTCACTGGCATGTACAGAAGCATGGTCCACTGGTGTTAATCACCACATGTTGTCTAGACATGCTGAAAACACTTAAGCAACTGTGACATCTGTTTGCTTGGCCTGTGTTGTTGGGAAACTTGACCTTATTTACGAACAGTTTCCAAGACCAGGTTTCAACCATGATGTGATAATAAATGTGAAGCCTCTTCACACACTGTGACCACAGCTTTATGATCAACATCCTCTCTGAGGAGAGATGGGTTTACTCTGAAAGGTTAGGAGTTGGGACATATGTGTTCAATTCTGAGGTCTGGCACATGCCTCGTGCCTGACCTTTGCTCTCTTTGTGTCTGGAATAAAATGGCAGTGGTAATACCTGGGATCAGACTGATTATCAGACTCTTCAGATTGTGGCAGCTAATATGATCACTACCTAAGAAAGTTGCCATGATCTCAGTGTAGCTCAGTGCACTATTGTATAGATTTAGTGAGATGTGAACAAGAGCAGGAGCCAAGCTGGAATTTCTCTTGATTCTGCAGCAGCTGCAGACTCCAAATCGGGAATTATTTTTAGTGTGTCGTACTGCAATCACTAGGTTTTTCAGTGCATGATGTGGAGTAGAACTTTCAAGAGCATGTGGTCCTTGGCTGCTAACTATTTATATTGCTTCTGAATATGGGATTTAGGGCTCTGACAGAGGATCTGTGGTAGATTTAACTGTTTCAAACATTATCTCCTCCAGCACCTCTGCCAAAAATTACTGCCTCGTAGCAGGGGCATAGAGCAAGAAGAAAGCACAGTGAGGAACAATGTCCCACTGTGAACCTGGCAGGGATGGTGCCATGTTCTTTTTATTCATGTAGCCTCCAGCATTTTGTTGTCACTGGGGGGGGGGGGGGGGGGGGGGGAAGAAAAGAGATTTACTTAGATGTTGTCCCGAAGCAGCTTCTGCTCTGTGTTAGGTGATTGTTTACCTATGTGAGAGTGATGATGCTGTGTCCATGGACGGGTGAGCTCTCCCACAGCTCACTGTAAGAGAGCATCAGGAGCTGAGGAACCACCAGAGAGGATCTGGGAAGCCCCAGCTGCATGCTGTTGCAGCACAAGGAAAAAGTCAGTGCCAGGGAGTCTGTAAGCAGGGCTAAGCCAGTTGCTTACAGGCAAGGCTAAGTTCACCTCTCCATCTCCCCTTGGTGAACTGCTGGTGAGTTTCCAAGAAGCTCTCAGCTCTCAAGCGACTGCAGCAGGCATTAGCTGCTCTGCTTGAGTTGCATCCAACTTGTGATTTCTGTGGCTGTATCTTTTATGGTAGTGGCTCCAGAAATACATCAGTATAACAAGGTATTTATTTGCCAAGCCTTTTCTGTTGTGTTTCAGCCTGTACTCTCCCCTTTCCCTGGCTTATCACTGGTGGAAGCAGGCATGAAGTCTTTTGAACGAAGACATCAAAGGACAACTGCGTCTCTGCTCTGAACCAGCCTTATAAAGAGATTGTGATAAAGGCCAACAATACATGTAAGTGTTGCCCAGTTATTGTTCTGGGCTTTGTAGTTTTATTAGGAAATAATTTCTCACCCTGTGTGGCTCCTGGTGAGTTTTATTTTCTGTGCTGCTGGATTTGATCTGCCCGGTGAAAGACCTGCCGCGGAACTGAGAGTTTCACCAGCTGTGAGTTAAGAGGGAGACGTGATTGAAAAAGTTCAAGCTCTGCTTCCTAGCAGCCAATTTACCATCTGTCTCCCTCTCCCTCACGCCCCTTTTATAGCAAAAATGCAAACAATTTGTTTGACCTCTGCTGAATCTGTACAACTCTGGGCTTTTAAAGTGTTGCTCTAACAAATAGAAACCAAACACGACAGCAGCAACAACCCTGAATTCAAAACCAATAAATGTAGGTAGCATCAAGGCCTATTGCCAGAGGTGGTAAGAAGCTACTAAAGGCTTTCTTCTTCATTAATGCATCCCTCCTCATCATCTCACTTCACTCCTCCTTTGGGAAAAACTTCAGGTAAAGTTTAAACCTGTCTGCCACAGAGTGTGGCTGAAAATTTACCCCTCCTCCAGGGTCACAGAGAGCCTGAAGCACTCAAATGTGTTGCTCAGTGCAAGGAGGCAGGACCTTGTGGATTCGTAATTCCCAGCACCATCCCCCCCCCCCACTTCCATCTCCTGGCGGTGTGCCCCCACCTCTGACCATGCACAAGCCCTGGTGCTCCTAAGGCCCTGCTGTGGACTGGTTCAGTTCACTGGCCCATCAGAACAAGGTGGTTCTCAGCGGGGTCGGTGAACTGAACTCACTCACAGGGGTCTCTGATGGGTGCTGGAGCTGACGTGAGGAGCGAGGTCTCTCTTTTGTGGGCCTGGCTCATCTGTGTGTGGAAACCCAGAGGGGAGTTGTGTTAGGGCATTATTGCACAAGTGGGGTGATTGCAAGCCAGCCAGAATAGTTCTGTTTGTGTCCCGAAGAGATTTCTTCTCAGCAGCATTGTTAATGCTGGCATAAATAGGCATCACTGCAGCCAATGTGTCGTTTGCTTGATGGTGGGCTATCAGATGCTCTTGCAAAACTGGCCTGTGTTTCAAGACACTGTCTTGATCACATTGACCCCAATGGAAATCCAAGCTGTTAAATGACTCATTCTGTCTCTCCTTCATCCTCAAATAGGTACTTGTATCCCCAATCCACATTGTCAAACAACTGTTAGAAAAAAATAAAAATCACACTTCAGTTTTCCACGCTTCAGACAAAACCTATGAAGTCCCTGTTCCAGCCTGCTGAAGCAGCATTTGCTTTGCAAGCAAATCTCTGTAGGAAGAGATGAGAGCTGGTGAGAAAATCACCTCGGTGCTCATGTGTTTCGCTGAGGTTGGAGGAGGGCAGCATGACATTCTTGCACAAAGCACTTTCTATTTCAGTGTATCTTAAGTAGCTTGGAATAAGAAAAGGAACCCTTTTATTTTATTTACTGAAGCTACAAAGCTGTCATATAATTGGGGACCATCCTGAACAAATAATGGGGTGGCAGGGGCCTGGGGGAGGAAGAGGGAAGAAAAGGGTTTAGTGTGGAAAATGAAGCTCAAAGCCAAAGATGAACTTAACCTGATAAGTAAGCTTGAAACATGAGCTGAGATGCTAATCCCCTCAGGACTAATCTGAATCCTCCTTTTGGGGGTGTTGGGGTGACTTTAGGCCTGCTTTGAGAACTTGGGAAAACTCTTTCTAAAAACTGGGAAAAGGAGCTTTCCATTGTCAAGACAGTAGCTTGATTATCACAAGATGATATTATTTCCCGTGATGTACTTTGGCTTACAATTTTTGGACGAAGTGTAAATATTGTCAGTACAAAATAGTTAGGAAAAGGTCCAAAAGAGAACAAAATAATGGCAAGAGATACTAGAAGCAAGGAGAAGAACAGATTTTTTGCTGTGGTAGAAGCAGAGAGGTAAGGTAGCTGCATTGCAGAAGAGCTGCCTGAAGCACATGAGATGTAATGATTGAATTATTTCACCATGGTTAGGGAAGGGCAGCAGGTAGACTCATACTTGAAGATACAGGCAGTAGGGATGAAACAACCCAAAATCTCAAAGAGATCATGGGGCAGGGAAGGTCATGGCAACCGCAGATTTCCAAGATCAGCAGGGGAGCAGTGGAGTTGCCTGACTGTTCCCAAAAGGACGACTGAGCAAGACAGTATACAGGGAAGCAAATGATGCCAAAAAGCAGTTACAGCTGAATGCTCCTGCACTGTGATAAGGCCAGGCCCATAGCTTTGTCATCGAGAGGACAGCATAGACGGGGGCAGCAAGGAGCCTGGATCCCCATGAGGCACCCTTGGGGAAAGACCCTGAGGCATCTCTGTGAAGCCAATCAGAGGCACAAAGAGGACAGATTGCTTTGCAGGGGAAAGGAGAGGGTGTGAACAAAGCAATGGACTGAAAAAGCTGGGAGTCTAGTTTTTCATTATTCTTAATCTTTTTTGGCCCTACACTCTCTGCTGGAAGCCTGATGCAAGATCAGACTCAGTGGTCCACACCAGGCAGTAATAGCTCCAGAAAGGTCCCACTATCCTGCCTACCTCTTGCTGCACCAGTGCCAAGGCCTGTCCAGACACAGAAATCTGCAGGATCAGCTTCAGTATTATCTTAATGAAGTTTTTTGTTTTGTTTAGGTTTTTGTTGGTTGGTTGTTTTTTCTTTTTTTCCTGACCTTATGCAGCAACTCTTGTTTCTGGCAATGAAGCAGTTGGGAAGCACCTGAAAGGATGGCGAGCTGGTGCTGCCAGGCAGCTAGGCTGGTTTTAAGCAGCCAGAGTTTCAGGGTGGCTGTGTGGGTCTGTGAAAGCAAGACTGACTGGGCAATCCAGCATGCACTCTCCCAGCTGTCCCCTGGCCCCCTGTGCTGTGTCTGCAGGGCTGGAGAGTGATGAGGTTAGTCCTGGCCAGGCTCCAGGCAGATCCCTGGGGGCACAGGGCCTTAGATCCTCTGTAAATGTTAAGGCAATCCAAAGAGACAATATCCAGTCCAAAGAGAAATATCACAGTTTTCATCTGACAAATGGAAATGGAGACTTGGTTCTGAGATTACTTTCCCAAGGTGGGGAGGTGGATGTGTAGCAGCATCAGAAGTCCCAGGTCACCTCAGTCTCGGTCCCACTTACAATTGCCATTTCTCCCCTACTTCTTGCATTTTGGCTGAAAGGTCATCTGAGCAATTTAACAAGAGCTTTTACCCTAGCCTGGTAAACCACGAACAGCTGCCCTGTGAATTTCTGTTCTTCACTGTAACCAGGAACAACAAACCCATAGCTTGTATGCTCATCACCATCTGTGATGGGAGTGAGGAGTTGTTCAAGAGGGGACCTTACTTCATATGAGGAGCTGTGGGGTTTTTGATTTTTTTTTTTTTTTTTGCTTAGTTACTTCATAAACTTTAATCCCAGTTACCAATCAGTGGCATTTCCATATCATAGAACTGTTGCTTCATTCCAGGTTTTCAACAACTGAAATATATAATGCGATTTTGTTGTAATGCAGGAAATTACCTTCACATTAACAGTCTGCCACTTCTGTAAACAAGAAATCTACTGATGTGACATGTCAGCGCTCAACAGGAGGAGTCCTGCCTACCTTAGCAAACTAGTGCATCAGTGGAAAACCTGGGTGCCAGGCATACCTATGTAATGACACAATTGCCTTCGCTTACTTTTAGGGCAGGGACTAGGTGCCTGCTCAGAATAATTGGAGGTGGAGGACATGCACTGGAATCCCTCCAAGCCTGCTCTTTAAGTGCACTTTACTACCAGAGTTCCCCGAGGTCATGGGGTTGCATGTGGGGAATTTTTTTCCCTCCCTTTAGCAGCATATTAATAGCAGTATGTGTATCGTAGATGAGAATATAGTTTTTTTAGCTATGCCCACTTGTCTCTTGCATTGGCTGCTTATTCTCTCCTGCTAGCATGGCTGCTTTGACTACATAATGACAGCTGCGTGGATATATGGACTGGGGCAATGGGTTGGCAGTCACTTCATTGTCAGCTCCCCTTTGTTCTCCCAGAAAAGAGCAGGAACAATAGGGAAGGTTTCATCCACATGTCAGACACATGAGGGACAAAGGGATGTTGGGAACTGACTGAACTACATGATTCAAGTCATGCTGAGAACTGCACTCCTTCTGCTCAGTTAACCAATGATCTGATGGTCAGCCATTGCACCCCTTGTAATTAGCCAATGTGCAATTAAGTTACGGTAAAGCCTCTATGTTACCTTAGACATTGTGAAAGGACATTTCACATGGTAGGTTTTAGGGGATGTGTTTACCCTTTGCACCTGAGCTGCCTGTCAGGTTGGTGGTGGATGTTCCACACAGGAGCGAGGAAGGGTTTGTCGAAGAGGAGGGACCTTTCCGGGGGCTCTGTCCTTTCAGGAGGAAACAGCAGCTCTCTGGGACACACAAGTCTTTAATCAGGTCTAAAGCAGAAAAGCAGCAAACGTAAAAGCAAAATCCAGGTTGATAACAATTGTTCTGAGATTGATTAGCTGGTAATGTTAATCAACTAGACTGTCTGGGAGAAAATGTGGTGGCACTTGTGGAGCAGAGGGGATGCCAGTAAAGAAAGCGGTGGTAAAGTGTCTCTTTCCTGTGGGAAAACCAGAGTGAAGAAGTAATTTATAGCCTGTGGCATGGACTAGTGGGAGGAGAAAAAATATCATCTCATAAAACTCAGTATTTCTATTGTGTTTGCACTTTTAAAATTTTTGGTAGACATATAAGCCCAGTTGCAGGGATCTAGTTTGAAAATGTTGCACTTAATCTAGTGCACAGTATTTCCCAAGAGCCTTCACCTGCCACAGCCAAATAAGGGTCATCTTAAGGGAATCCCCTTCAAACTGTTTCCCCAGCCCAGCCTACACAAGCTTTTTATTGGATGCCTCTGTCTAAAATAAGAAGTTAAGGTCACTACAGATGAGGGGAAAAGACAGGAGGGGATGGTAAATGTGTCCAGGTTGGATTTCTCAGCAGTCTCATTTTTATTGCACTATCTCTGTAAACCCCCAGGAAAGATGGATATTAAACCTATGGAGAACATGACTGAAAAAGTTTAGCATGATGATTTTAATCAAAAAGTCCATGTTTGACAACCAGAACTTTTTAGATGAAAGAAGTAATAAAGAGTTTTGGGATTTTTTTAAGGAAGAAAAAGTGTCATTATAATTGTTAAACTGGTGTGACAAGTGTGGCTTTTGCAATTGGATGTGAGTTGCATAACAAGTACCAGTGCAACCCTTCATAGTTTGGCAAATTTATGTGTTGTTTTTTTTCTTTTCCTGAAAGAAGAGAGGGTATTAAAAAAAGTGCAGTTGCAAATAGCTAAAAATGTGCTGTAGTCTTACAAAAAAACCCACAACAAACAAACTAGAAAAAAAATATAAAAGGCAGAGGAACTGGAAAATTACTGTGAAAATTAAACCCCAGTGAAAAAGTTGCATGTACCTAAATGGCAAGGATGGCCCAGCAGATCAGTGGTGGCTCATTACAGGGGTACAGGGTTTCTTTTCCTGACCTCCAGCCACCCCTGAGACTCTTCAGTTGATCCCTTGCACTGTGAAAGGTACCTACATGGTATTTTTTTTTGTTTGTGCACCATGTGGCATCCTCCCAGCTGGTACAGTGTGGTACTCATGCAAAAGAGAGCTGTGAGAGAGGGGGCTGCTCCACGCCCTAGTATGATTTCAGAGGCTGATCTGAAAAACAACCCTCAGTTTAAGCAAAACCTGTTTTCAGTATATTTTTCAGGCTAACAGTGACAGGCATCCCACATGTTGGCAGGCATCTGCGTCTGCCTGCCCAAAACCGCAAAGAATGGTAGGGAATTAGGGAATTTGTTGCCTGCCTGATTGCTTTTTCACACTTAAGTTATACATAGCAGTGTTAGTTTGGGGTCATTTAAGGCTCTGTTGTATCACGGGAACGCTTTTCCATTATTTGCTCGGGTGACAGTGAGGACAGGATTTGGTCTCTACTGTTTTATACTGAGATTTAAGGTATATTCACAAATGTGTTGCTGTTGGATCCTCATCCAAACAGGGTAGAAAGTCATCCCCCAGGCTTGGTTCTAAATCCACTGGGCACAGAGACCTGAGTGGGGCTCCAGCCTCTCTCCTTTCCCTCTACTTGGTTCTCATCAAAGCCCTGGTTTGCTGAAGCACTTGGAAATGTATTTGAAAATGCACTACACTTCAGAAGTTGTAAGGATTTGCCTGAATCCAGATAGTTCAGGAAAAATAACTTTGAAGTTACTTGACTAATTTAGGCTGATTGTTCCAAACTGCTCCATCTCAGAATTGGGTAGCTGGGCCCTACTTTGCGTTTTATTTCTTTGATTTATATTTTCCATTATTACAAATAAAGAAAAAAAAAAAAACAAACAACAAAAAAACCCCAAGAAAACAAATAAAGCAAGCCTTGTTCTACCTCTGCAGTAGAAAGCCTCTTGCACTTTCCATAATCCTACTGTGAAGATATAATAAAATTTATTTTTAGACATGTGAAATAAGACAACTTTTCTGTCTTTAGAAGTTTGTGGTTATTTTTTTGAGAATCAGGTATTTTTCTAGCATACTATAGATGACATGCTCATCTTCTTGCTGTACTTTAAATCACTCTTAACAATACAATTTTGGGAAAAAGATATTTCATCGCATGGAGAAATAATCCTTTCCAGAACTGAGAATTCCAATAGTCTACAGAGGAAATTCCTGTTAAGCAAAATGTTCTATAGATGAGTACTCAAAGGAAGCTGCCCTGAAAATCTGTTGTTCATATTTGAACATAGTGTCTAATTACAGTCTAATCTGAAGATATTGAAGATGGGCTGAAAATTAATGTGTGAAGTATGTATCCAAACAGACATTTACATGCCAAACACAGCAGCAGATTTACAAAAATAAATATTATAGAAATGAATATAAATAAATGGCTAATTTGGTAAAATGTCGCTGTGGAATATAGCTGCTTAGTTTAATATATAATTCTACAATATTTAAAATATGTATTTGAAAAATAAGTAGCTGTTACTTAAATAATTAAAAGTAGACTCAAAATATATGGCTCTGTTTTTTGTCAGGTTTATTAAAATGATTTCTCAAATACTTTGTATCTTGGGTTAAATATCTAGAAACCGGGATTGTACCTCTGATCTGACAAAGAAATGCCTGTCTCCCAGTGAACAAATAATACTGCCCTTCTCTGTACCTACTGCAGCCTAGGAAAGCTTCTCTTCACTTCAGGAATTTTGTTCCATTGCTAATTCCAAAGTGAGCTGGGTTGAAGAACCAAGGGCAGACTTAGAATATTATGGATTTTTTTCCACCTTGGTTGATTAACCTCATACATTTTATTTGAATAATGTCTAAAAGCTCTAATTAGCAATGGCTAATCTGCCCCCCAGATGCTTGCTATTGATTTTGCCTGCAGTAAACTAATCTAATTGCCCTCCTTATCAGAGATAGGGTGGGTATTGAAATAGCCAATGCTTCCGTGGGCCTGTGAGAGCCATCAGAGTAGCAATGGGGAAGGGGATGACTCTGTGGGGCACCAGAAAAAAGCCAGGCCATGGAGTTGGGTAAAGAGAGGATTTATCCTGCCTGCTGAGCCACTGGGGAGGTAAGTCCTGGAGGGGAAGTGCTGATGGCAGTGAGGGCTTGGATGTCGTCCCACTCCTGTATGAAGATAAGAGTCAAACCCAGAAGGGAGATGGGGAGGGTGGTGTCTTGATTATTGTGCCAGGGCATGAGAGGGAGCTTATCCAACAGTAGTTCACTTATTGAAATGCCTTTCATGTATAGGTCTGGGTCTCAGGGGGCTTTAGTGCCACCCCCAAAATCAGAATCTTCACATAACTGTAAGATGACATTTATTATTGCTTACTTTGATAGCACTCTGTTTACGGAGGCTTTGATATTGTCTATAAAAACTAATGCTCTGTTGTAACTTGACTGTTAAAAAGCAAAAAGCAAACTCAGCCAAAAAGCAAAGTGTTTTCTTCAATAAAATGTGAAGGGCTCTTTTATTTTTGTTACCTATTTGTAAAAATATCTCAAAAGAGAAGTTCAAGCAGATTTATTTTGTGGTCTAGTAGAGGAAAAATGCTGTTTTCTTTTTTGAAACTGCATTTCAGAAGCAGCTAGTCAATAATGCAGACTTTTTCTAATATTTAAAATGAGGTGTTAGTATGGGACTTATACTGTGATGCACTGTTTTTCCATTGATAGTTTATCATGGATTGCAGTTTCTTTTTTTATTTAAGTTGTAATAGGATAGATTTTTCTATTTATTATCCCTGTAAAAATGATGATAAATTATCCAAAGTATCTCAACCAGTTTTTTCCCCTCAAATAGTCATGTTGTTGATTTGTCAGAGCAGTAAGCTGTCACGTTCCTCTCAGTACCTATACTTTTTGTTGTAGCTTTCTGCACGGAGTATGTGTTTTGGAAACAGTCCAGCCTGATCCTACAAATCCTGTTTGTCTGTGTGGTTTGTTTTACAAGAGCACTCACATGAGGTAGGGGGGTGGGGGGCTCCTTTGCCTTTTTTGCCTGAAAAGTCAATAAATGATTGGCAAATCCTGACTCACTTTTTGCTCTGTATCCTTGGACTGCCACACGGTACGGTTGCCACAGTTACATCCAGCTAACATCACAAATACTTTCACACTTACCTCTGCCACATCTTTTCCGTGTCTTCTAGCAAATTGCTTGGAAGAGAAAAAAGGTTGGCTTTTTGGCACTACTGCTGACAGAGTGTCATGTTCTTGCTGCACGGTGACTGTCTCCCTTGGGCTGGCAGTTAGTGTTCATCCAAAGGGATGCTGCCAGCTTTAGGGGTTTCCGTAGAGTAGTTGTTCTCAGGGGCTCAATTTTTCCTGTGGTAAGAGATCGCTTTTCTGTCTGGCTTGTGGTGGTTTTGGGAAGGAAGGCACCCTTGCCTTCTGTAGGCTTTCAGTAGGCTTCAATGGGCAGTGCATCAGCACTGCAGTGTCTGCCAAGAAGCGGTGGTGGTTGTATAGAAGCGCTTACGGGGTCAGATGTTCATTACATCACTAGGTGTGGGCATTAGCGATCTGTTAAACACTGCAATGTTTTGGGAGGTTCAGGGTGCCTCATCCAGCCAGGCTGGATGGGGCTTTGAGCAACCTGGTCTAGTGGGAGGTGTCCCTGCCCGTGATGGCAGGGGAGTTGGAACTAGATGGTCTTTAAGGTCCCTTCCAACCCAAACCATTCTATAATTCTATGACAATGAGATGGGAGACACCAGCAGGGAGGTAAGGAAAGGCCTAGTAGGGACAGGTTACACGGACCACATTAACTGATGTATTGAAGCATGTTAGAGGCAGGCCCTCAGGAGAAACTTAAGCATGGAGACCTCTCAGTTTGGGAGACTTTATGGAGCACTGGTTACATGTCTAATAGGTGGTGGAAGATGATGCCAGGAGACTTGACTATGGGTGGAGAAGAAGGAGAAATTGGAATAGAAAGCTTTGAATTTAGAAACTGGTTGTTTATGTTTCGCCCAGCTACAGATGGGGAGTGAGCAGTGAGGTTTGGTGAAGGAAATTTTAACAGGCTCATATGAAGATGAAAGGGAAGCAGCTGTGGCCATTGCCTCTAGTATGGAGTGAAATCGGATGGTACATGTGGAAGAGCACCAAAGATGCTTCAGGAACAAGGTGGAATAATGAAGGCCCAAGCAAGAGACATATTTGTGAGGTTGAAACCCGAAGTATGGTTTTTGGTTTTTGATGTTGAGACTAAAGAAGCATGAGAGCTTAGGATATGGTCAGACTGTGAGGAGGAAAAGAGAGGAGTGAGTAAAAAATTAATTTGGAGAAAGCTGGAGCAGGAAGGGCTGAACGAAGCAGGTAAGTGAAAGTTGATGGAGAGATGTGTGATCAGAGGCAAGGCTGAGAATGGGTGATTATACGAGTGGCAGAAGGTTGCATCTATGAATCATCAGCCTGGAAAACAGTACCCAAATGTCTCGGGGCAGGTGAGATTCAACCAGAAAGGGAGTGTGAAGCAGGAACAGCAGAAATCCTGGAAAGATAAGAATGGTGGAGAGGGCAGCTTTTAAAGTGCCAGCATCAAGGCATTTAGTGGTTAGGAAGAGGAGAACTTGATTGCTATCTCCTGTTCTGAGCATAAGGAGGATTGCTAATGAGTAAAATATTTCAAAATGGAAGAAAATGTTGAAAGCAACAAAGTCAGTCATATTCTGAGCGAAGCCAGGGAGTCCTGCCAGAGAAATAGAGGAGCCAATGCAGTGAGTTGTCTCCTTGGTTATTCTTCTCTCTCCTTGGCATTATGCTTGCTGTTTGTGAAGGCTCCTTCCAGGCTGCTCCATTCCAGCTAAGAGAGCGGGAGTCGAGGCCTTTTGCTTGGATGTGAAATTGGGCCAAGCTGGAAATCTGCACAAACCCCAGAAGTGCTGTCGTGGCTGGAAGGGGCTGACAGTCAGCTGTGGCACCGTGGAGTCATTTAAAGCCTCTGATGGGAATTTTCCCTCTTTCCACAGTATATTAATAGCACAAACCTCTTTAGCTCTTTTGGGATCTCTGGAAATAGATGGGTAGTCAGCGTATGTACTGACAGCATGTACGCTGATTGAGCAGTGGTTTAGTGTGTTATGCATGTTTATTATTCAGCTTCCACCCTGTGATGCTGTGCCAGAGAAACCAAAAGAGCTGCTGCAGCTGGGGAGAGGGGGGAAGAGATAGAGAATATGAGAGGGACAGGATGAAATGAGAGAGCTCAAAGTGCAGAAGGAAACATGTAGGGTTGGGTAGAAAACAAAAAAAAGTCAGGAGAACCTTAGGTGCAAGAAACATTAAAAGCCCAGCCAGTGGGAGCTAAGGGAATATAAATGAAAAGTATGAGCTATGAGGGGGAAATATGTAATAGCACTGCAGAGGAAATTGAATTTATTGTTACTCGGTGTGGGCAGCTATATTTCCCAACCCCTTGTCTTCACTTGGATGCAGTTCTTTGGAGTGATGAGGTCACCCCAGCCAATGAGGATAAATTCAAGATCCATGGTATTGCTAGAGCCTATTCTGGAGGTGCATTTCCTGTCTTGCTTTTGAGAGCTATGATAGTTACTTTTAAATATTGGGAGCAGGGTTTCACTGTAAAACATGACTTTAAATAGATGTCAACTTTGTGCAATGGATAGCTGTAAAATAGCAGCCCAGGCAAGGAAAAGTATGTACATGAAGAGTGGAGAGCAATGAGAGGGTGAAATTCTGAAAAGAAGCCTTTGTGTTTCTTTTCCTAAGCTAATAAATGTTTCTCTGGTAACCATATTGCTTCTCTGTGTGGTCTGATATGCCATTTGTTTTCTCTTCACCAGCTATGCTGCAGGGAGTGCAAACTGAGCAGCGAAGGCAGTTCTGAATGGTGTAAGAAATGCATCTTGGCATGCCTCAGATATTTTCAAGTGTGTTCATGTGTATCCTCTTGAGGCTATAAGTTCTCTGGGGCACAAACTTGGGCTTTTTCCCTGCTTGGGCTATTTCGAATTATCTGTTCATGCTGTCCATAAAGAAGGATCTGTAGTTCCTAGTTCAGCAGAAGAAAACCAGGACATTTGGCAGTGAGCACCTTAATGTCTCACCAGAACCGTCTGCAGCAGCTTTGAGCAATTAGTGACCACTTCCTTCTACCTTGAAGTAAAACCAAACTGCTAATTTTGATCACATCACTGTGGACAGTGATAGTCTGGGTCCTGCAATCCTTGTTACTGATGCCTTCATTCTCCCTTTTGGCCTCCTCAACTTTCACATTTCTTCCATGCAAAATACCACTGTAAAGATTTATCTTCAGAAATCTAATATTCTTCTCCTGTCAATCTGCTCCTCAAGCTTATGTCCTTCCTCACATCAAATTCAGGTGTCCTTGCTACTTGTTCTTTATTTCACTGCCCTAATTCATTGCATTGGTCTGCCTTTATTTCTTAGGAAATAAAGTTGCAACTACACATCTATCTAAATTTTGAACCCGCTCAATGATTTCAGCCAAATTTGACAGAACAGCAGGTTTCTCCAAGATCTAATGCTTCTACAGGTGTTGTGGAAATAGGTGGCTGAGTGAAGGAGAGAGTCCGTGTTACTGATGTTACGGAAGGAAAAGGGAATCAGTTGAACACCAGAGGATGTCTCATGTGACAGCTCTTTTATACCCCAAGCTTCCTCAGTTCTGATGCCTAGTCCATAGCTGTTCCTTTTTCTGAGGTCTGACATTCCCTGCGTCTTGCCTTCCCAAATTCCCAGGCAAAGCTGACCATGCCCTTCCATCACATTCCTGGGTAGAAGATGGATTTCCTGAGTTGATCTGCTCCATGTCCCACGAAACTGTGCCCTGTTACTGTGGTGCTGTTCAAAACAGAACTTTGTGGCAGGTGAGAGGATGATACAGGGTGTTTCTCCACCCCTTCTTTCTGGTCTCTGACTTCCCTGGATTGCTCCTTTGTTTTTCTGCTCTATGTACAGATACATATAAATGTGCATGCTGTGATGTATATTATAAATAGATAAGTTCCTTACTGTGGATGCAGTTATACGGAAGCACTTTCAGTTGTACAAAGTCTCCTAGGCTACACTGCAACAGGAGGTCTTCGACAGCACAGCTGTGCACTTCTGCAAGCTTTACTTATTATTATTTGTTCCTGCCTCAATATTTCCAGCATTATCTATCTGTCTGTCTACCTACCTACCTGTTTACATACATAGTGCTTGCCAAATTTGCCTGCGTCTGCTTGCTGTATGCCCATCTTGATAAAAAATTGTAGTCCCAAGTGAAGCAGTTTTACTACAGCAAATCCTATCATCAGCAGGAGGGATGCTGCATCCTTTTGAAAAAAGGGCAAGGCTAACCTCCACTCTGTCTCCCAGAAAAAGCACTGCCAAAAGAAAGCTTTGGTATACTGACTTGTGTGCCTCATTGCCTGGTGCACATTTATTCATTTCAGTAATAGAGGCAGAAAAGGAAAAACACTTAGATAGCTACTGTGAAAATGAGTGTATTAAGCCCCTCAATTGAAAGGAGCATATGGAGAAAATAGATGAAACAGATCCCCCTCCAAAAGGCCATTATTTGGCTACACCTCACAAGGAAATAGTGTGCCAGCTGCCGCTATAGCCCTGGAGGAAAAGCATTTTGCAGCAAGGTGGAGGCAGGGGAAAGACTAATGGATTCCGTTAATAAACATGGACTTGTCCATAGTAAGGAGAGGAGAAAGAGTGCTGGATTGCAATAAAATCACAGGTTTGTGATTTTGCTCTTCACTTGACTCCTTAGTCCTGCAGCAGCAGGAGTTCAGTGAGCTGTGTGGTGGGTACTCGTTGTTCAGCACAGGGAGCAATCCTCAGCACTTACCCATGCTTACAGGAAGTTCACAGCAGCTCTGGAAGCCCAGTAAGGCCCTTACCCTGGTTTTAGAAATCAGCAAAGGGAATTGCTGAAGGTGATACAAAGCATAGCAGTGTTGCACGGGAGCTGTAGCAACGCAGCACGCTGCTCTTGGGTAGTTTGAAAATCCTCCTAGGGCAGAGCAGTGCCATGTGAAAGTGGCAGCAGAGCTCTGGAAAGGAGCAAACCCAAGCCGCTGGTGCTCCTGTGGGCCGCTCAGCAACATGGCTGCACTGCCTCCAGTTCTGGCCACTTGCGTGGGCGTTTCTCCATCATTTCATGTGGGAGATAGCCCCGAGACTTGGTTACAACCTGCAAAGCCTCTGCTTCAGCCACCGGGCAGCTGCTGCCTGGCAAGAGGCTGCTGCTGGTACCTGTTTGTCCAGCCCCAGCAGTGCGGGCACCGCGCCAGTGCCACCAGGTGTGCAAGAAATGGGGATATCAAGAAATAATTTTCTCCTTTCTTTTGAGCAAGGTTGCAATATCGTAGGATCTCTGAGAGAAAGAGATTGGATGGACTGAAATAATTATCAGGGCAAGAGGGGGGAATCCTGCTGCTGATGAGAGGGGCTTCATCGCATTCCCATCCCCCCTGGGATGTTACCATGTTATTGTAGCAAGAAGTCAGATTGGCTGAAAACATCCACTGCAGTGCAGTTTTGCAATGCCTTGACTTTGGAAGCAATCCTTGTTTCTCTTCAGTTAAGGAATAAATTCAAGAAGGTCCTTTAAAATTATAAACTATCTAATGTAGAATTGTGTTCAGCAGGAGGGAAGACAAGCCCTGGTATCACACTGCAAAGTGAAATTCAACTTTGTTAAGTGTTTCTTCAAACATAATTTAACAGGATATATGTTTATTTCTTCCAAAATGTCAAAGGTCTGTATTTATGAGAGAGAGTGTGGCATATTATTCCCTAGAGAATAAATAACAAAATGCAAATAAAATAATTTTTAAAAATTGCTGTTACATTATTAATACTTCTATAAAAACGATTTAAAAATGCAACACAACCCCCAAATCAGACTGCCAAATACTGTAGCATATGTTTGCATGTCTGTGACAGTGTCAGTATATTCCAGTTGCTGTTAACTCCTAATTCCACTTGCTATTAACACGGCAGCATTTCAATCCTGTTACATTCCTTTTCTCCTCCATCCTTCAGTAACAACTACAGGGTTCTCTGTCTCTGCCAGGAATGGAAACTCTCTGGGTAAAAAGAAGTCTTGACCAAAATGTCTAGCAAAAAATGCAACTAATGCAGAGTATGCTGAGCAGTAAGTAAAATCAGCCAGAACTTTCCTATCAAAGTCAGGCAGTTTCAAGTCAACACAAAGCTCTGCTAGCTTACAAAGAACTGAAACAGAGTGAGGCAGAGCTGAGGGTGAGGGAGGCTGCAGAAATTCTTCCACTGCAATTCTTCCACTGTGCAAATTAATGACTGGAGAGTGAAAGGATGTCCTTTTTTTTTTTTTTCCTCCTTTTTTTTTTTTTTTTTAACCAAGAGGGTAGAGTTGCTTTAAGATGATTTGCCAGGTGACAGTTTTGAAGGGACTCTGATAAGTTTTTAACATATTCTCCTTGCTCATAAATTCCATTAATATCTTTCTCACCTGAAGGCAAGTGCAGTGAAATTGTGTAGTTATTTGGTGCCATTCAGCTATGAAGGGTCTCTAAGTGTCTTATTAGAGTAACCTATTTTTTTTTAAGATTTTCTTTTAATAGAAGAGAATTTTTTTTCTGAATGCATTATGTATGTCTTTATTGGATGGGCTCTGCTACAATGCATAAAGCTAGATAAACCCCACCTCAACTCTCACTGAACAAATATTACACTAAATCTGAAACTCTGAATTTGCCTGGTGTCATCATGTCAGCTGAAGCCAGCTCCTCTCTAATCAGTCTGCATTGTGGATTGTGGGGCATTCAAGACAAGCTGTAGGACCAAAAAGCTCCTGAGATTAAAACTCTGGACATTTGGCATTCATGAAGCATTTAATGTGCTTCGATTTTTGTCGCTTGGGACATAATGCACAAACTAAAGTCAGGGTGACCCCATGGGCCAGGTTCCTATGGAGCCATTACAATGTATTTGTTCTGTAATCCTCAAAACTAGGAGGGATTTATACAATAGACTAATGGCTTCAAAGGAGTCAGTTCAGCCTTCTGGGCAGAATAGGCCACTTTTTAACCCTTGCAGTGCTGGCTCCTTGTCAAGTGCATCCACCTAAGCAGGGGGTGAAGCCCCCCAGGCCCCGGTGGAGACAGCACACAAGGTTTGGTGTTCAGGGTGGGGATGGCGAAGCTGTGTGATAGGACCTTGGAGAAAACTGGGGGTGAGGATATGCCTTCTTCAGACCCACACCTGAACCATTCACACCTCTGTTCTCAGTGTTCAGAATAGCTCTGTAGAAGTAATTTATGACAATTATTATCATACATAAGTCTAATCACCTTCTCAAGAGTCTGTAAGGCCAGAAAGGCCACTTTTTCTCAGAATGCATGGTGCACACGGCTGACACTGCCTTTAAGAAATAGCATTGGCTTTTTTCCTTTTCTGGGAAAGATGGCTCACAAGGTCAAGGCAATGCAGGAAATATCCCCAGCTCCAGCTGAAATACGTTTTACCTGAGTAAGAGTTCCAGCGTTTCTCTCACTTGCTTTACTAGGCAGAGTTAATCATTATGGAAGGTGGATTGGTACCTGAGAGACTGCTGTCCTTCATTAATCTGCTTAGCAGGTGCAGTACTGATGTAACTGTGAGAAAACTTCCATTACAATTCTAATAATGAACTTCTGTGCCTTTCCAAAAGGTTGTCCTCCTCAGATGGGCTTGCTTCATGTCATCCTTGGTCTTTTAGAGAGATGCTCTGTGCATCAGGCATGCACACATTTTGCAGGGTGGAGATCTTCCTCGTAAACAGTATTGTGAAACTAGCACCTGCTCTCTTGCCTCACTAATACTGCTTCATAATTGCTAGCTGTTGCTGAGGTAAAAAGTCTCCTTTGAAAGGTTCTATTCTTGAAGTCTTGTAGTGGCTGAAATAGATCATGTCTTACCTATCAGGTGGTGCAAGTGAAATGATAGGATGCAATAAGAGCCATATGTATACTAGAAATACAAGTTCCAGGATTGTCAATCCACTTATATTGTAGAATCTTTAAAAATATCTTGTTTTAAAAAAAGGTAAAGCAAATAAGTTGGGAAATGGGAGACTTAGGCACCATTCAAGTTCTGGCTCCTTTTGTCTTGCCCATCAGTCTTCCCACTCATTACTTGGAAACCGTTTTCAGTCTGGACCCTTCTTTAAAAAGAACACTATGTCTGCTTTATTCTGCAGGTTCTCCTGGCAATAACCAAAATTTAAAACCTCAGTTGTCAAATATGGTGTGTAAGGATCATTTATGAAAGGGTTAACCAAGAGAGCCAGGAGAGGGGTTAACTGCTTTACTACTGACACTGGTTGCATCCACAGTTTTTATCCATCCTAGGGCCTTTCTTGGTAGTGGCAGCCAAGTAATGAGACAAATTGTTGCTCAAGTTTTAACGGGCTTTGAGATCATGCTACATTCAAGGCTTCTGGTATGAAATGACCTATTTCATTTTTATCTTAGGGTCTAAGATTAAAATGCTTAATCTTGCAAACCATGCAGCTGCTTCATCTTCCTCATTTGGCCACAGTGATAACTTGTAGAACGCAGTATTCCTTGGTACTTCTGCCCTAGTACTGGTGGCACACAGCAATACTGCTACCTACAGTAGAGGCATTGCCGAATAACTGCTACCAGGGGTGGGATTTTGAGGTGAAGATACACTTTAGGCATAAACCCTTCAGAATAATACTGCACTAGGCTGCTGCTTTCCATTTGAGTCTGTTTAGGTGAAGCACAACAGTTACTACTGTATTTTGTATTATAGTTATAGGCTACTCATAGTCAGATATAACTACAGCATGGGGCTGTGTTTATATTGATGATCAAGCTGGCACACTGGATGGAGAATTTTATTACTTTACTGTAACTCTGAACAATGGACCAACACCCAGTGTCTGTGTTTGAGATGCATGTCTAAGGAAATATGACAACTTTTTAACTGCTGCTCCTATCTTCATTAAAGACTGAGAAGCTTCAAGGGCTTGGCAGCTGAGACCTTTGTAAAAACCTGATTAATGATTTATGAGGAAAGCTTTTTACCAAAGTGCACCCCCCTCTACCAGCAGACAAATATAACCCATATAAGCAGTGGTTATAAGGTCTTGTTGACTACTCCTTTTTTTTTTTTTCTTTTTTTTTTTTTTAAATCACTGTTATGATGTTGCCTTAAAGCTTCAGCTGAGACTGGAGCCTGGCTGAGTCTGATGCAGGCATGAAATAAAAAATGGTCTTTGTCTCAGGAAATGTATAACCTAAAAGGCTAAGTAAGGAAAGTGTTGCCAGGAAAAAACAAGAAACCTCAATTTCCAGGGGGAAGTTGAAGTATAGATCTTGTACAAAGCCACACAGGAAATCTTCTACTGGAAAGGTGATCACATGCTACTGTGCTACTTCAGGATTACTCCTAATGCACAAATAAAGAAATAATTAGTGGTCTCAGGTTTATGAGATTTGCCTGTAGTGCTGTCCAACAGATGAAATTAGGCTTGGGCTTCTGCCATCTTTAGGCAAAAGAGGAAATGGCTTCATACGACATACAAGAGAAAACATAGCCACCTGTGACACTTGTAGGTGGTAGATACGTACAGTCTGTGGTGACTGGGGAGGAAGCTGTAGGTTAGAACAGCTCTCTGAAGCTGGCAGACTGAGAGCCAGGGGTTGTGTTTCCCACCTGAGCTGTGGACTGGCCGCCGTGTGCAGCGTGCCCGGCTGGGAGCTCTCCTGGGAGCTCTCTGGCTACATGTCATTCTCTGTGTCCGCCAGCTACATCACAGATCCAAATGCAAAATCCACTACTCGGGGACATTATGTGGATTTGTGACACTACCCGTGGGACTTTGGATCCATAAACCAATGAATGGATTACAATGAGGCATAAATATAGTATTTTCATGGATGACATATAATACTATTCAATTATTGTTCCTGTCATGTTAAGGGAAACTGTACCCATTTTTTTCATCCCTGCACACTGAAATTTCAAAGGAAGAGAAATGCCCAATGCAAAAGATCCAATCTCCCAGCTCCCTGCCTTTTATCTATGAGCAATTTTAAAGCTTATGTTTTCCATTATTAGGTGCTTCCTACAATTAGTTCTTTGCATCTCTAGAAGATTATTATATGGGAAATTCGTTTGACAGAAGCATTTAGAGTTTCTGGACTGAGCAGGCTGATATATTAGTCTCTGAACAGTGCATGTCACATCACGAGCTCTCATTTATGTGTGGACTGCAGTGCGGGGAAACAAGTTTAGCCTTCTGCTTTGCTTCTACAAACCCTGTCTGTTTTCTGAGAAACTGCTGCAGCTGTCCTTTGCTTGAGACAACTTCTGTATCATTGTTGTTCCAGGATCTAGCAAGATGTGAGATGCCTCATACATGAAGACTTAATCTTTTCTGTCAGTTCCAGCCAGTTTTATGGGTGCAGATGCTTAACAATAGAGTGAAGAATGAGGAAAACTGAGTTTGTATTATGTTTGGTTTTAAGACTGAAATTCTATCTTAATTTTCAACCTGTTTTCTCTTTCTTTTTTTTGGTTTTGTTGCATTTTTTCTCTTTAAAGTTGCCCAGACAGTAAGAACCCTTTTGATATATAAAATAAAAATGTAATATCTCAAATAAATATTTTATTAAAGATATTTGTCCAGTGGGCATTTCCACTGCAGTATGTTAAAGCCTTTTGCATACTACTGTAGGTGCTGAAGGGGTGCTATAGAAAAAAACCCACAGTTATTGTAGTAAAAACTGTGATACCTCCCAAACACTGTGTCCTGCATATGTTTTACACAGCAGAGGCAGCTGTCCTTGTAACATTCAGCTGGTTGGTTGTACTGGGCAATGCTTTTTCTGAATCCTTCCTTGCATTTGAAAGAAATCTTTCTGGTTGCACATGGAAATGTGGGTGTCTCAAGACAAAACCAGATATGTTGCCCGTAGTCAATCCCACACAGGGATTTAGTCAGTGCCCTTTCTTTCTGAGTAGAAAAGTTGTAGGGCACCTGCGGTATGCTCTGAAACTAAAGCAAGTTTCCTTGGAGGAGCAAATGCAGCATTTACATTTTCCTGTGTGGGCTGAGCTTTTCAGTTGCATGTTCCCTGCTGCTGTTTTTCCCCTCTCACCTCTGTATACCCTTGCCATAGCCACAGAGTCTGTTCCTTGCTTTTGAAAGGGCAGGGTCAGACATGCACTGCTGTATTTACAATACTGGGATCTCTGCAGTTCTCAGCACAAGTGCTTCAATCATCCTTTCATCTAAAGGAGAAGCATCTGGTCCTAAATGTGTGCTTTTTTGCCCCTTCTGCTACAGTGCAGCATGGATGGTTGATTAAACCACCCCTCCTCTTCCCTGGCAGCAGGGATGTGGTGGCCTACTACCTTTGTTTCCACTTGGGGCCTCTAAATGGGGCTGTGTAAAGCAAATAGTAATAAAGAAGTCCCAAGGCTTCTGTCTGACCCTCTCCCATATATTTAATCTTTGCCCGGGCCCCACTGACCAAACTGCTCTTACGTGCATTGCTGGGTCTTAAAAAATAAAAGCAGAAAAAACAAAAAAAATGAAGCACATGAATGAGATGATGCTGAGAACGCCAGCAGGGAAGACACATGCTAGGTGTAGTTGTCTTACAACACCCAGAGTGGTTTAAGATAAAGAACTCAACTGCAAAAGGAGCTTCTTTAGCCTGTGGTTTAGCTTAGCTTTACACAGATACAGACAGTTGCTATTTCTTATTGCAAGTAGAGCTATGCCAAGATCTACCCTTTTTTCTTCCTCCTCAAAAAGTCTCAAAATAATTTCATTGCAGCTTTAGTATTTGAAAATTTAAAATTAAATGAAGTTGCATTAAATGAAGTATTAAATGCATTAAATGAAATATCATTACAACATGAAATACTGAAACATATTAATATGTTGACGGAAGATGTGATTTCTTTTTATTTAGAAATTGTGACCAAAGCAATTAACCAGAAATGAGATGTAGCCACGAAGTGATCCAGTCAACGTACATTTTATGGTGGGTGTCTTTCTGTTTGTTTGGGTTTGGCCTTCTTTGAGATTGTCTGCATAAGCATTTCTACACACTCTTTTGGGAGCACTCTGCTTTTTCTTAGAAACTTCTCCCCAGTTGCACTAGCTTGTAGCTATCCACTCTGAAGAGTCTCTTGCTCTTCATCCGTCTCCTAGGTGTACTTAATCTTTAGATGAGACATTTTGCAAAAGCTATACTAGCTATCTTGTGTTACATGTAAGATGATAGGATGGTTTGCTTTGATGCTTGCCTGGGTTCATACATGAGAAAACATCAGGACTTCTGGATCTCCCTGTTTATACTACGTTGAAAGCCACAAAACACCGCATGGACATCTTATTTTACCTTAGAGAGGTAGTTTTCAAGCTTTCTGACTCTGCTGATCCCCTTGTTTTTCAGTGAAGGTGCAAACAAGTGTACAGAGAATTTAAGGCTGGTGGCAGCAGGTTTGTTCAGAGGCTCTGCATGGAGCCCCAAAGCTTTACAGGTGGCTCATCACTCCTTGAAAGTCTGAAGTTGAACTGAAGAGACAGAAATGGCTGGAACAGCAACAGAGCTGCAGGCAGTGCTGTCTCCCCTTAGGAGCAGCTGTGCTTAGTTCTGGGGCTGGTGCTGAGTCCAGGACAGCTTACTCAGCCCCAGACCCTGTGCTTGGCACAAGTTGCATTTGTCTGAGCAGCAGTGGGAAGCTGCTTGTCACCCCAAAAAGCCAGCAACTCTTCCAGTTCCTGTCTGACACCACTGCGACTAAGAAGGAAGGGAGATCTGAAAGCCCTGTGTGATGGCTAATGAAACGTACTTGAGGTCGAGGCTTGTAGTACGCTGAAAGAGGCTTTCAGCCAAGTGAAACCGTCACTCCTTGGCCAGACTTCTGACCACAATATGCCCATCTTCCCATCCCTGCAAGCCTCTTGGGACCTCAGAGGCTCTGCCCCAGCAGCTGCAGAAGATCTCAGTTCCCTTGTCCCTGCAGGATCCCCGTCCTTCGCTGCAATTGACCTGGAGCAGCGTCCTGCTTTCTGCATGCCCTGGCTGTAGGTGACCAGATGACCTCTTGAGAAAATCCTGCCTGCTTTGCTGGCAAAGCTCCCGGGGAGCCATCTTGGCTCTGCTGCTGCTGGTGGCAATGTTCCCGGGTCGACGTACAAGGTCAGCCTGTACCATGTACCCCACGGTCCTCCTCTGTGTATACCTCCATGTGGACTTGTACCTGCCCTGGGCTAGAGGAGACCATCCCCTGATGTGCTAAAAGCATGGCCCACACCAGAAGATTCTACAGCATTGCTCCCTGGAAAAACCCTAACCTAAAGATAATATGCCAGAATAAATGTCATTTTGCTGGAATGGCTCATTTGGCTCTTGAAATCTTTGCAATGTGGGAAATCAACAGTGGAAGGATTTTTTGGTGGTATAAGCTACATTCACACCACATAAGTTTTAAGCCCAGTCTTTCTTATCCAATGCAGATGTGGCAAGCTGTGCTCAAGAGTGCTTCAGTTGGGATGGCTCCCTCTTATTTTTCACTAGCTTAAATACAAGCCTGTTTGAGGAAGGGACTCCTGTGCTTGAAAAGTATCACAATATTAAAAAAAAAAAAAAAGATGCTACATGTATAAGTCATTTGGAAACTCATCCACAACAGGTTTCTAGATCGGGAAGATGTTTCTTATGTTTGTCAGCACAAGGTAAGAGGATGTTTTCATGCTTTTTTTGTGAACATTACACGTGCTGCATTTCTCCTTGTGTGGGGGACAAAACCAGAACAGGATGCAAAACCGCTTCAGATTTCTCCCATTACTGACCTTTTGCCACTTGTAGCAAAACGAAGAAAACAAATCCTTGGAAATCACCATGTGTGTGTTTCAATTTTTAATTGAAACTTTTTAGCTGAGCTGAAAGGGAGGGGAAAGGAAAAAAAAAAACCAACAACAAAACAACACACTTCCCTCTGCTCCAAATGAAAAGCAACTAGAGCTATTAGATTCACTTCAATTGCCTCACCTGACCTGAAATGAACTCCCTCCCTCAGGCCTGAAGAAAATTCAATTAAAAGGTCCATCTGTGAGGCAGCAGCTGAAGGGGAATTACTGTAGGGAGGTCCACATTTTCATAAAAAAAGAATCCCCCCTCCTCTCCTCCTTCCTCCTCTGTCCCTGATTAGGCCTGCTCCTAACCGCTAAACCCTAAGTCCCCCCAGTCAACCAGATCTGACCAAGTAGCTTTTATATGCTCCATTCAGATGTAGAAACGCTGTAGATGGGGTACATCCCTTAAACATCATGGGGTAGGAGAGGGGGGAAGGAGCGGAGGACAGAGGCTGGGAATCAGAACAGCCTACCCCAATTAAGCTGGCTGATGCAACAGGATTAATGGCTGCTAATATGCAAAGGACTCGGCTGGCAGTGAAAATAATCACCATAAGGCAACAGCAGTGTGCCGGGGCTTAAAAAATGCAGAGGTGACAGGGAGGAAAAGCTGGCTGCAGGGACCCTGTCTAGGGAGCTTTCTCGGCTTGCCTGCAGCACCCCCACCCCCAGGCTCTGTTCTTACGGACTGAAATTTGTCTTAGATGCTTGTCTCCAGAGTCCAGTATATTTGGTGTTTAGTGTGTCACTGGTATTAGGGGCACACCAGAGAGCCTGGGTGGGAGCGAGGAGCCCCCGTAAGGTCGCACTGCTGCCGAGGAGGGTGAGCCCAAGCTCCAAGTCCTGCAGTTGATGGTGGCTTGGGGCTGTGCCTGCCATTGCCTCGCACCTCCAGGGCTGCCTCCATCTGGGGGGAGGGTGATGAAGAACCAGGAACTGACATAACTCTTTATTCTCTTGCTAACACTTTTTCAGGTGCATTATGCTGGAGTTCATAACAAATGACCAAGAGTTTCTTCGGGCTACTGGGTGTTTTACTTTACACTAGTGGAAATCCTGACTGAGCTACAGCTGAGGATACGTGCGCTCCCTATGCACTGGCTTCATTTGTGCTTGCACAGGGCATAATCAATCACTTTAAAATATCCGGCTCCCAGATTGTGCTCCCCTGGTGTGGGGTACCTTGTGTTGAGTTACAGCAGGAGGATTCGTTCAAATATTGACACTGTGCTCCCATCAGGTAGGGCTCTCAGAGCAGAGCACAATTAAAACCTTTACCCTGCCCTGCTAAGATATGTATATATTGTTGTTTGCTTAGAAACAGAGATGGAGCAAATCTTTCTAATGTAGCTGGAAAAAACATATCCACAATTAATGACATGAAAGAGGTGTTAAGCATGCTATTAATTTTTAATTTCTGTTAAGTATAAGACAGTGTAGAGAGCCTGTGTCTTTGCTTCACTATGCAGATATTTGGCATGCAAGATATTTCAGCCTGCATGGAACAGTTTGGCAAATTGGTCCTTTGGTATCGTTATTGGCTTGTTTTCACTTTTTCATTAAATATGGAAAATGAACCTTGTTTTACTGCAATAGCAACTGAAACTCTATTAAAAAAATTATAGACAGTTCAGACAATAAAAGGCCTTGTAAATCAACCAGAGATTGGTTATCTGCTCAACAAGATCGTTAAGTGTGCGCAGAGGGAGACAGCTGAGGCAGGCCGCTGGAGAGAAGATGCTAAAAATTAATTTCACAAGGAAACTTAGCCTTGCCAAGTTTGATTTGTTTTAGGGACACTCCCTGACTTGTATTATTCATCTTTTAAGGCAGCTTTTGAAATCTCCGTGACCTGCAATGAAGGGGTTTGTTAGTTTGTTTTGTTGTTGTTTTTTTGCAATATGTATTTCAGCAAGACATCCAAAATCTCATACCAATGGTCACACCTTGGCAGACTTGGAACCTTATAAATCAAGGCCTAGTGGAGGTGTGTAGGGGACTGTGAAATAGTGTCACTGACTGCTCCTATCCTGAGTGCTCTGCACTGGAAATGTTGATTGTTGTCTTCCATGACATGCCTATAATTAATATTGTTCATAGCACCCTCTATGCAGCTGCTCTGTGTGTGTGCAGTGTATGGAGATTTTTTGCAAAGCTCTCCAACTGGTTTCAAGCTGTTCCTTTGAATCTGCCACAATATTCACATCCTTCTCTCCCGCCATACTGAAGGACACTTGGCAATTTCTTTCTCATGGACTCTTTCAAGCCCAGGTATCTCTCATGATTAATTGAGAGTCAAAACTGAATAGAGGCTGGGTCAAGAGAGAGGCAGGGGGAGCGGGTCAGCTCTCAGTGGGCCAGATTTGGAATAAGGGTCTCTCCAGAGGAAGAAGAGCCATCAGATATTAGCACCCTTTGCCTAGAGCTGTTCAGGAAACCTTGGCCAAAACGTTTAACATCTCTCTGCCTCTCTTTCCTCCAATTAACAGGGAGATGGGAGGGATGATCTCTAGGAACTGATGTGAAAATAATTTCCTGACTGTGGTAAAGTGATTTAGGTTCTTCAGAGAGGAGAAATGTCATCAAAAACTCTTAAAAATAAAAACAGAGACAGGCACCCTTACATTACAAGGCTTAAAAACAGATAGCTGACCTTTCCCACCTTTCTTGTGACTTCTCCTTTGGGGTTTTTTTTGGGTTTATTTGTTTTGTTGTGTTTTGTTTTAAACCTGTGTGTATAATAATGTCATAATGTAAAAAAAAAAAGTACTTCTCTTTTACTGATGATAAATCTGGGACGCATCCTTAATGTAAGGAATTAATGGAATATCCTTCAGCAACACGAGATGAGATCTTGAGGAGCTGCATGATAGAATGTAATGGCATGGGCAATCACTTAGGGCTAATAAGAATTTATGTTAAAATAGGAATCCATCAATTGTAAATGACAGAGAAGGAGAAAGACAAGACTGGCCTATTAGTCAATCTCAGAATGTCAGCGAACCTCTGAAGTGATGTGACCACGGGAAAAAAAATTGCAAAAAGTACAAAGATGTATCTGATGGATGATTTTCAGCAAAGAGGGCAGAAGGGGATATTAATCCACTGGGCCCCCATTTAGAAGGTGTTGTCTTGTTCTGGTCATCTCCACTGGCAAAAAATTAAACTCAGGCTGCAGCAGAGACAGGCTGCTTGGGCAACTGGGAAAATAGGGAGTATATCTCCCAGGAGGAGTTTAGAAGAGCCGGCCTTGTTCAGTCTAGGAAAATAAAACTTAAGCCACTTTTTGTCTATAAAGGTAGAGAGTTCAACGGTGGGAGAAAGAACTGAAGGATGGTGCTGTCATGAGGATAAAATCGTGTTAACTGGACTCAGGTGAAATTTAGCAAAGACTTCCTGGTCATCCTGGAGAGGTGCTCCAGAGCAGTTGTCCTGTAGGAATCAGATGGGGTAAATGGCCTCCAATTTTAATCTGGTACCAGCTTGCTTAAACACAGGTGGTTACTTAAATAAGGTGGTTACTTTGAGCTATCAGAGGACTGAAACCCAAGGCACTGAATGCTGTGTTTGGAAGCTGTTTTTCTGTGTAGGGTGCTAATAAATCACGTTAAGCGCTCCCAGATGAGTGAGCCTGAGCACACACACAGCAACCTCCATTTTCTCAGAAAGCCTGCATTGCCTGTCCTGTTCTGCAGTGCTCAAGGAACCACTGTTTCTCTGCTCTTTAACCTCATCTATCTTTAAACAACAGAGGTCAAACACCCTTGCATGCTTCTAGGGTTATTTTCCCATTGCAGCCTGTGAGGAAGTCACTTGGCTCAGGATGCCTCCTCATATAACTTTTATCATTAACTTTTCTCTTCAACATAACCTCCTTGGTTCTTGTGCCAGGAGGAACCCCAGCTACAACCTGATCTGCTAAGGAGCCCTCCAGGCACTATTGCAGCATGAATAATAAATGCTCTTTCCAAAGGACTGTATAACTTCTCTTTACAGTGGTTGAGAGGCCGAAGTGGCCTGTGCAGCGAAGGCAACTCGGAGTTTCTGCCCCATTTGCCATCTCAGAAGGTGACGACCATTTTGGAGGATGAGAATGGCAATTTATTGCCATAGGAAGAGAGGGTAAGATAATAAGAATCCTGAAAAAAAGTCAAGCAAATACCCAGTTATCTTGCAACACATAATCATGTAACAAGAGCTGGCAATGCTGTGGAAGGTATTACCTAAGAGCAAGTTATTGAGACTTGGATGGGAAAAGTTAGTATTATTTCATTAGGAAAGTTAATTTTCTCCTTTTCACTTCACAAGGTTTCTCTGATTGTTATTAGATAACTCTTAAGGATAATCTTCAAACATATGTTTAATTGGAGAATTCATGTTTTAAGCCTACCAAAGTTCCTATGTGTCTATTTTTTAATACCCTCCCTGAGAAATCAAGGGGCCTGACTACATGTGAGGAGGAGCCAGTTACATGGCTTGGCACCACCTTTGGCTTAGCAGAACCCAAAGATAACTATCAGAAATCACTAGTTAATTAAAAAAATACAGAACTTGATTTGTCATAATGGGGCAGGTGCTACACCTGAAAGGTAATTACTGCTGCATTATGTGGTCATTTACATCATGTAGAGTTTTAGCATGTCTCTTCTCTACCCCTTTGCACATCTGTGTACAAGTTTTCTGCTAAGAGGAGGGGTGGGCAGTTGGTGTGGATTATGTTGTATTACACTTCTGCAGCTTCCATCATCTTTTCCAAGTATCTGCATGGTTGTGAACATCTAAGTGTTTGCTTCACTTTTCTTACCTGTAAAAGTGGAATTCATGACTTTTCTGCTTCCCATGCATGGTATTTGTGAGGCTTACTTCATTATTGTTTGCAAAGCTTTTTGAATGTACAAAGCTCTATGCAAATATCAAGTTGCTCACTTACATATATCCAGTAATGTAGGAGCACTTTAGGCAGATAAGGTTTAATTAGAGCTGTGGAATAGTGCAATAACAGAAGGATTTTATATGTCCTAGGATATCGCTGCCTGTGCTACACGTAAGTGATGAGACCAGAAATTACCATTGGAATTATCTAATATGGCTGGCTGAGTAACAAGCTGTAGGCTTGTGCTGTGGTTTTTTTGTCCTGTTTAAACTGCCCCAGTGCTTTGCGACTTCTTTTCAGTTTGTTTACCTTTGGAGAAGGTCCGTGTACAGGCACAGACTTCTGAACAGGAGATTTTAATCTCTCTGATAATTGATTTGCTTTTCTCAGTTATCTCTCACTAACTCTACAGAGCTCATGGACTGGAGGTTTAAAGCCATTTTACTCCAACGTAGCATTCAGAAGAATGCTTTGCCTTGATTTCCAAAGTAAATGTCGGCTCTTAAAGCCAGTGAGCACCTTCACATCTGGGAGTTTTAATCCTGGATTTCTAACAGAAAGGTTTAGAAAAAAGAATCTGAACTTTCCAATACCCGCATTGGTATCACTCAATGATTCAGATTATGCTTAAAGCAAGACCCTTTTTCCTTTGCATTTATATATTTAATATTGTCTTGCCTTTTTTCAGTTTTGTTTCCCGTGTTTTACTCCTTGTGCTGTATTTACTCGCCTTTGGACTAGATTCACATAAGGGTATTAAGAGTTGCTGTACGTTTTTGTATGTTATAAATCATAGTTCAAAAACTTGCCCCAAAGAAATCAATGACAAAGCCTTCTATAGATTGGAAAGGAATTACTATTTCACCCATTATGTTAGCACGAAAGTGACATTAAAGCAATGCTAAAATAAACTGTGGAAGCTTTTGCCTAGTAACTTGGACTATTTGTTTGGATTTGTGGCCCATTATTCAACTCTAATGACCACTATTTATTTGCTCAGTCCAATAGTCTAAATTTTTTTGGCACATCCTTATTTTCTTAACGTCCTAAGCCTGAAAAGAGATACGTGTGTGGTCTTTATTGCCTACATGCAGTTGTGTGGTCTTTCACACTTAGACCAATTTATCTGTTTACTGGATTAAGCTTATCATAAATATTAGAGCCGAGTTAAGGAGCTTGTATTTGGCTAGGTAAAACCTTGCTGATCCATAGGTTGTTTGGTTTTCCGTGTTATCTGAACTGACTCACCAGTTGTGAGATTCACAGAAAATGTATGGGGTTTTACCCTTTTTTGTAGGCAATTCTCATTAATAAGAATTAGTATCAGGAATAATAACAGCATGACTGCTGTGGTTTCATGTCTTATGCTGTGAAATGTTGGCCTCAGTCGCACCAGAGCCTACTCCATGGCCCAGAATTTAGATGTTAATTATTGAAGATCAGAGCAGCCCTACTATTTTGGGCTTAACTACTGCTTCTCTTCAAATCCATGATAAGAAGCCGTGGGTGAGAGCACAGCTTTAAGAGTCTGCTCCTATTTTACTTCTTAGCAATATGTGAGGTAGTTTTAATAGCCCCAACAGGGTATTATTTTGCCTCAATATGCTGTATGAAGATGTAAGTGACAATTTATAGTGTTGCCCAAACGTAATAGTGTTGTTTAAACCCTCTCTACACATGTGGAAATGTCTTTTTGCTGCCCTTAAATTACAATAGCAGTGCAGGAAAGTGAAATTCCTTTCTTGACCCATTTTGAACCAGTCATCTGGTTTTTATTCCATTGTTATTTGGTGATGGGATGATTTTTATTTTATTCCTTGAGATTTTGTGTGTGTGTGTGTTTGCAGCAGCTATAGAAAAGGAATAATTAACCAAATGGAGCAAAATCCGGACAGATCACATTTCCATCAACCCCACTCTGTGGGTCAGTGCTCCCAGTTTACAAGCCAACCAGGAGCAAAAAAATTCTGTGCAAAAGATGCAGGCTTGTTTTGCTTTGTTGTTTTGTGTACGTGGATAATTTGCCTCAATAAATCTTCCCACACACCATCCCCTTTCACTCTCTGATGTTAACAAGACTGGGATCTGCAGGTACACATACACACATTGTCTGTCTTGAGCTGGCAATGTCTTGATAAGAGGTTCATTATAATCCACTGCTGTCAGAAGCAGTTCTGAAATGATCTGCAAGGTGAAACATCATGTATATATTGAGGTTGGCTTTTTTTTCCTTCTTTTTCTTTTTTTTAATTAAATAGAAAAAGTGTCAGGAAACTTTCTTCAAAGGTGCCAGGCAGCTGTTTCTTCTGAGGCGTGTTGTTCTTTTCTCAGGCAGTGGATCTTTGATAACTGTCTCTCAGCACCTTCAGAAGTGTTTTCCAGGTTAGGAGGATGAGAGGGAAGGGATGGCAGTCATGATGCCACTGGCTGATAAAGCCAGAATGCAGACTAAGCCTTCAGATAAATAGGAATGCAGACAGCTGTAACACCAGACTGCCTGGTGTCAGCTTTAATTTCTCTTCCTGTGCTGGCTGCATGCAACTTCCAGCCCTTGGAGTTGAGGGAACCTTCCCCTGCTCCCCAGGCACCCATCATGGGAGCAAAATGCTTCTAAGCACGGAAGGACAGGAAATACTCTCAGCCTCCTGCAGAATACCTGCCACTGTTTTCCTCCCTCTGCTCTATGCCCCAGGGGTGTCCATGGGTGCTTTTGCCATCCTGCCCAGTGTTGCTCCCGTGTTCTAAGGCTTCTCCAAGTGCCTGTAGCCAGCCTGGGCATCAGCCACCTAAGGATTTAGCCCTCTCCCTTCTGATGTTTTATTCAGAATGAGATTTTACACCAGAGGATCTGCTGGTTTTTGGTGGGACAAGCAGTTTTCAGTTTTTACCAGATTTTCCAGGACTGGCTGTGCTTGGGCCATTGCACTGGCTAGTGGCATGAGGTGGCCTGGATGAGTCAAGTGGTGGGAGAGCCAGGCAAGGCAGTCTGTCCTCAGCACACAGATGTCCTGTTTTGGTGCTACCAGTGGGGTGTAAATCTCCCCCTCAGGCACTCACAGGTTCTATGTTAAATGACTGTAACTTGGGTGTAGCAAGGACTGTCCTGATCTCCTCCTTGGTGGCAATGCTGAGTAAAGGCAGGGATGAAATGCCTTGTTTTCCTTATTTTTCATGCCAGGCCTAAAGAGAGACTTTGTTTCTGCTCTTCATTAAACTCCTTGGAGAAACTATAAGGAAGAGTTCCTTTGAAACTCCAAATTTTCAGTTTTCTATAGTGTACAAAACACTTTATTTAACCAACTTCATTTATTGAGCATCAAGGGATACCTGCAGGGAAAGCATACAACACTTGAATTTATAATACAAAATTTAAATAGTGGGAAAATGCTAAAAAGCAGAAGGAACCCCCCATATCTTCCTGGTTTAATGTGGGAGATAAATACCACTTATATTCCTGCATCTTATTTCTTCCAAATTCCTAGGGGGTACAGATATTAGACTTTAAAAAATCAATTCTGTTTTTGCAACTGTTGAGTCTGCTTGTAATCAGCTCAACAAAAGTCCAGCGTCCAGGAACAGAATCTCCCAGACAGTCTGGGAATTCTGAATTTGAGTGCAAAAACTGCAGTGTTAGCAAATTTACTTTTCTTATTGTTGCCCTATTGGATGCCTGGACATCCTTTGATATCGTATTAATGTGTGCAAAAATTTATAGATATATAGACACAAACAGTAGATATAAAAATTGAACACCACCTTGGGGATTTAAGGCCTCTTCCCAGACTTACTGTGTATTTTTCTGCATTCTCCAGCATATAAAAGTTAATTTTAAAATTAAATGCAGTGCAAATATATATCCTGTTGTCTTTTGGACTCATCTGAACTACAAAAAGGATGCTTAAATGTTGAGTTAGCGAATATGACTGAAGCATTCACTAGTGGTGAAATAAAACCACTGTGTGACAGCTCAGCTACCCTCTGAGGGTAGTTGGGGCTGGAGGCAGCTGACCATACAACAAGCTGACCTCTGGCATTGTATGTTGTGGTAGGCATGTCAAGAGGTACATTTCTCTGTATCCAAAATCATTGAGTCCACAGACAAACAGAAACAGCAGAAAAAGAAATGTGAAATTATCTCATTTACCTGAATGGCTTTTAAAATTTAAAGCACAGTTACAGGTGTTTAGAGGTCAGTATTTTTAACTGTTTCATTGCTCATCACTATACTAGGAGCTTTCAACAAATATGCTTATTCATTTTGGCCAGTCTTCCCTGAAACTGGTCACCCTTCCAGTCTTGAGCCACAGCACTTGAACAGACAGAGCAACTCTTACCAGTAGCTTCTGATTTAGTAAATTGAAGTATTTGCAATTGCTAATTAAAAAGATTAAGGAACAGTTTTCTCTGCCATCACTACAAATTGTCGCTGTAGCACAGGCTCTTTGATTTTTGTGGGCACTCTATAAAACTTGGTTCAGCAGGAGCAAGGGTAATTTGATTTAATAAGCTAATAAATATTTTTGAAATATGCTTCCTGCAGGTTATAAAAGCAGAAGGTTAGAGCCATAACACAGGAAAAGGAAAAATTGCACACATTAAAAAAATACTGATTTGAGAAAGGAATCCCTACTGACGTGACCAGAATTCACTGGGATTTTCTGTAAGCTAAAAAAAAAACATTTCCTTTTATCTGGTGGCAAAATGCCTTCTGCAGCAAAATCCAGGGTATCCTCGGCTACAGCAGATAATAAATTGTGGGGCTGCTTTTATTGAATGAGTAGAGAAGGGAGCAAAACAAATGGTATAGCTTTCCTTGTTGTCTAATTTGATGTTAATTTTATGCTGTCTCTAAACTGATGATTTCCAATGTGTTGGCAAATAGATATAGACATAAATTAAAATGTATCGTGGAGGGATGCCAAAGTCAGAAGTGGAAGTTAGAAATTTTGGCAGCTGAAGATGTCTCGGCTGTCTTCTAGGACCAAAGACAAAATAAGAGACGTGCAACCCAGAATTCCCAAGTCACGGAAGTTGGATCCTTCTGCTAAAATAACAGGCAGTGACATCATTAACAATGTTGACATTTAAATTGACATAATTAGGTTCTTGAAGTTAATAACCCATCTGTGCAAATACATGGGTGATGCTTACCTCTGGCACTGTGTTTCCATACATAGTGCAGGCTTACACTTGGCCCACATTTGGAGGCCTCCTTTGGATGCACAGAGTCCTTGAATTTCATCTAATAAAACCTGAGGAGCTGAAGTGTGGTTTGGCTGCTTGGTTAGGATCCAAAGCAAATTCTCTGGTAAGAACGTGGTAGGACATCCATGAGAGCCTGAGGGTACCTCTCATGTAAGAAGCACTCAGGTCCAACTTTGGAAGAGCTCAGTTCTAGCAATTCCTTGCCTGCTCTTCATGGTTCCTTGTGGAGCCTAAACCAGTCGCTTGCTTTTTATCTCTGTGTGTGTCATCTTATGCCAACCCTGTAGCAGTTGTCCTCAGATGCTCACTGCTCTGCCAAGCACAGGTCAAAATTACAGAGCCCAGGCAGCAGAACAAAAGCATTAGCAAAATCTGGAAGTTATTTGGTCAGAATCCTGCTGTGCATATTTCATTCATATTTGTGAAAAATTACTTGGGTTAAGTTACTGCTTTTGGGTGAGGACACAATTAAGAAGGACAATGCCATTTGGCACCAAGCTGTACCCTGAAATGCCTCTAACAGAGTGAGTATTTTGGAGCAAATCTGTTTGAAGTAAGAGCAGTGCTCTTAACTGTCTCCATCTGACTGTGGGTCTGTCCATCAGAAGGAACTGGTACACTGCATTACTGCTAGAGGAGGAAAGGGACAGGAAAGGAAGCCTAATAATAATGTAAAAAAAATTTATTTCAGAAATTTGAAAATGACATGTTTCCTACTTACATGTTTAGAAATAAGAGTATCAATTTTTTCATTTTGAAGTCAACATTTTTGTTGTAAAATAAGCACTTTGAAAAACATAAGGCAAAAATATAACAGATTGTGTTTGCGCTTGAGTGAAATTGACTACAATTAAGTCAACAGAACTTTTTAATTAAAAAAAAAAGCTCAACTTTATCGTTTTTTTCACTGTCTTTTCAGCATCCTCACGAAGTTTAAAAATCTGTTCTTTACTGAGTTATGTCAGAACCTTTCTCTACATCTTGTTGGGCAAAATAGATGCCAGAACCCAAAATGCACCACAACTCATTTTAGCAATGATCTTCCAATAGTCTAGATCAAAGTATTGAGAAGAACCACCCAAGCAGTTGGCACATTTACATTTTTTAATCTGAATTTTGGACCAGGCTTCTCTTTTTAAACTGGTGCAGGTAATTTTGGCAAGGTGTTTTCATTCTGCTATGCATGGTTCACACTGACTCAAGAATGCCACACCATCTTCAGCTGATCTGAAATGGTATTACAAAATAAATCTGTAAATGTTTGGTAATCAGATTTTTGAATGAAATTTTGAAATCTACTCAATTTGAGGAATAGTTTATGGGTAGCTGATTAAGAGAAAAGTTTTGCATACATACCTGTGTTAGCACTCCCTTTCAAAACAAACATGTCTATTACAAGCTGGATCAAGTTTGGCAGAGAGCACCTCAGGGAAGATGGTAATAATAAGAGATACTTTTCAATATCTGCTGTATCTGGCAAATTGCTAGATTAATGGCCACAACTGCAGAAAACCAGCATTAAATAATTTTACTTTTTTGTTGGTTGATTTTTTTTTGTTTAGTGAGAAGCAGAGCTGCAACTTTTATTAGAATTCACGCTTCAGATTATTTCAAGCATTGCTTTACCTGATGAAGACATGCTGTTATGTGACATGGCCCTGTCTATTAGAAATTAATTAGGTAAGGGTGATTTACAAGGATAAAGATATTGCTTAATCCTGAAATCTCTTAACACATGGACTGTCAAAAGGGTCTGCTTTTCTTATCTTATTTGTCGGGGAGGTGGTTTCACATAGAATGAATATTTTCATTTGCTCTGGGTGTGGGCACATATTTTTTTGTAAAAGTCAGTGTCTGTGTGATGACAGAATTTATTTCATTCATTATTACTGCCACATACTGAAGCATTTTATTTCAATTCAGTAGACTATTTTTGTTTCCATAAATTATCCAGTCTGTTTCTCACATAAATGATGGGATGGATGCCTCTGGTGCTAAATAAGATAAAAAGGGAAAGAAAGATATATTTGAGATTACTTTCAGTGTCATGCAAGTTATTACCTAGGAGTCTGAGAAGAGTTTACAGAAGTGTCTGATAAATATGTTTGGAACAAGTCTGAACTGGAAATAGCAGAGCAAACAGCAGAGTTTCACATCTAGCTTTTGATTTCACCCATTTCCTCAAAGTGCAGATGTATCACTTAGGGCAGGAATCCATCATTTCCAATGACTTTCTTAGTTTAATTTGTGTTGAGCAGACAAAACCCACTGTATTATCTTTTCTACATTATGTTTAGTGTCCTCAATCACAGCTTGTCAGTGTATCATTGGACTGGCTCCATGTTTTGGCTATGAGTTGATTAATCTATTGCCTTTGTTCATGCTGTTGTGAACAGAGTGTGTCCCCAACATTAGCTGAACTGGCAAGTGGCAATAGATAAAATAAAGTCTGGTTTCATTTTGGTGGCATGTATGGGCAGGAGACTGGGAAGATTTATCTTTGGGAGGACCTCAGTGATATGAGAAGGATGATTTGCACGTGCAAGACTTGTAGGGTGCTTTGATGCCATTCTCCAGCAGAGAACAAGGTAAGGAGGTTGAAACTGGAATGCTCTGAACCATCCCTTTGGTACCAGAGGCCATGTCCCTTTACTACCAGTTCAGAGTAGGTTGCCATGAAAATTAAAATGAGTGCCCCTCCTGGAAAATGAACCATTGACAGGGTCAGGAAGTGCCAGCAAATTTGAGACAGGTAAAACCAAATGTTTTTTTATAAATTTGCCTCATCTTCTACTGAATCCTGGTACTAATAATTTCAGGTAATAGGACAATTGGCCAATTCTGAATGAAAGTTAGTTTATTATGAGCAAAAGAGAAATCTCCTGGAGCATCTCCAGTGTTGGCTGTTTCAGGTAAAAGGTTTAAAATCCAAATCACTTTTGGGTTTCAACCCAAGACCAAACAGATCTTTCCATCAAAGAAAACTTTCTCGGCTGAAAGGGTTGTCAGGCACTGGAATAGGATGCCCAGAGGTGTAATGGAGCTGCCATCCCTGGAGTTATTTAAAAGACATGTAGATGTGGTGTTTAGGGACATGGTTTTGTGGTACACTGGGCAGTGCTAAGTTAGTGGTTGGAGTTGATGATCTTAAAGGTCTTTTCCAACCAAAAAGATTCTATGATCTATAGTACAAAGAGAACCTGAATGGGAAATTCTTATTATAAGGTAATGCCTTCCCTTATAAACCTTGGTTGCACATGGTGGCCTTGTTCTTTCCAAAATCCAGTCTTAAGTAGAAACATATTACTCATTATTTCTTTCCTTATATGTTAGTATTTGTCTTTGAAGGGAAGAGGAAGACCACTTTTCCTTTAATTAAATAAGTTTAATCACTCTGCAGCCTTACAAGGGATGAATGTCAGTGGAATTTCACCAGAAAATACTTTTGAAACCCAGCTTTTCATTTCTGCTGAGAGACAGCTGTTGTGTGAGGGATTCTTTACTGGATTATGCAGACACAAGAACTGTATTGTGAATAGCAGGACATAATCTCACCATCCAGGTAAAAGTAACATACTTCACGGTGACAGGCACACCTGGTGGTACCTAGACAAAGCTGCATGAACAGCCACCTAGATTAAATATAAGATTTTGGTGTACATCTGTGTGAGAAGTGTACATTCTTCACTTGTTAAAGGGACATTGCCAAGACTGGTAGGCCTAAAATTAGCTTTCCAGCTGTGTTTTGCTTTGCAGGCACGTGCATGTCTATTCCTTTCCTGGAAGCAGTTGGGTGTTGAAACCCACAAGAAACCTGCTCTGTGTGAAATGCAAAAAGAATATGTAATTTTTCAAGATTCCCTCCCTTTTCTTTTGCTTGTTTTTTCTTGCTTCTCCCATCTCTTTATGATGACCATAATTTCTGTCTAAAGACCAGACCTCTCTTGAAAGTTTCTTAGTGCTACATTTGCTGAGGTGGAGAGAGCCTGAATGCTGAGGCCCAATTTTCAGCCAGCAGTCCAACATGCCAGCTACGGAATGTAAACTTCACAGTCTCCACAGAACATGCTTGGTGTTAATCTCCAGCTTGGACCTGTGCTTCTCCTTGACATGCAAGTTTGTACCAGCATCTTCCAATTAAATAACCCGTCGATACTGAGAACGGAACACACAACTGAAGAAGGAGGCACATGGATTTTTATGGTTACAGAGGAACTTACCAAAAAGGTACTGTTGTGTAGCCTAGAGCCTTTCCTCAGAGAAGAGACAAATAGCTATCTTAGATTCAGGAGAGCTGCTTTTTAATGGCATTTTTAGACAGCTGCAAACTAATTCTCAGCTTCTGAATTTTGACTCCATAGTGATCCAGCTGTTATGCTTTTACTAATATTTAGAAATTAGCATCTCCCTTTTCAGTGTGTAAATACAATTTGGAGATACCCTCAGCAGTATCCCAGCAGTGTCAGTGTCTCTTGGATGCACGTTGCAGGTGAGACCTCCTTCATATATGAATATTAGTGAGGCTGCGTGTAGGTGGAGGCCAGTATCTGAGATGGGTGGAGAAGATCTCTCAACCCACAGTCACTAAGCTGTGATGGGTCTTCCACTCTTTGTATGTTCAGAAGCCATTTGGAAATGAGTGTGGGCCTCAAAGTGTTATGGAAGACCCAGAGGCTCTCCTTGGAGCCAGTGTGAAAAACTTCTCTCTTCATTTCTCTCTAATTAAAATATCTGTAAAGAATCTAAGACATGGAAGGAAAAGAAGTTTTCTTCGAATGGGGGAAGTTACTCAGGCTTTGTTCGTAATAGAGGTGGGCCAGGCATGACTGTCACTGTACTTTGTAAAATTATGCATGATCCATGTTCTAATGGCTAACAGAACTGGTGGAAAACTATGACAGCTCAGGATGGGCTCTCGGTAGACCAATTTGCCTTTTGCCTAGCCAAAGAGGAGCCAAATTGCATCCCTGACAAAATCTTATGGTAACTGAATCACTGTGGAGCCAATTGCAAAGTTTAGTTAAAGCCTCATGAAAAAGAATAAACACTGCACACCTGTAGACTAAGTACAAGGGAGGCTTTTTCTCTAGACTACTCCTGAGTTCACTAAAAGCTTATCATCTGTTTGCTTAGCTGTTGGTTCAATTTAGGGTAATATTTAACTCTCATAGAACCTAACCATTGATGAAACTTTAACTTGAAAATCGATAACCCCTACTGCTTCTAGGGGAAAATGGAAGAGGATAGCCATCATACATTGCTCTTCAAGTGCTCTACTGATAAATACTTTTTATGAAAGGCTTGATAAAGTATCTGCTATTAACGTTGTCAAGATGGAGAAAGTGAAGTCAGAGAACTGGTAAATAGCCTGCCCATATCTACAGGGAGTGTCAGGTTGTGCTTCTGCAAGACCGTTGAGTATCTGCTGCTAGATCAAAACCACAGGAGCCCCATGACAAAAATTGCTGAACCAGGGTTTGTGTTTGCTCCTGGTTGAAATTTGTTGAAAAGATGCTGAAGGAGGTAATTTTAATCTAGACTTTGTGTAATCTCTTCTGTCTTGCCTCTGCTTGTCCTTCACAATGGACTTCCCACAGTCAGCTCAGTGGCCATCTCACCTATCCATTCTTGCCTCCCCTTTTCTTCCATAGATTTAAAGAAAGATCTGTTTTCCTGGGCGCCCTGCATGTGCTGTCTTGTTTTTTATATGTAAGCTAAATTTCTTGTGACAGTCTCTCTTTCACAAGAGTGGAAAAACCTATGAGCATCCTGCTTGGATTTTATCTTCTGTATCTAGGAATCTTAATAATCTGGTGCTGTTGCAGAGCTGAGGAAGCTCTAAATTAGAGAGCATGTGAGAAGCGACTGGTTTCCCATTGCCCTGTGCATCACAATCCTAACTGGGCCTGCATGAAAATAAAAAGAAAAAAAGAAAATAGAAAAAAGCTTCTACGCAGCATGTTCAGGTTGTTTCTGTGCAAGTGCCTCAGCCCAGACACCAGTGGGATTTGTGACTATTCAGAGCCTGAGCACAGTTTCAGGAGGAAGCAGAGAGCAGTGGTGATGAGCCTGGGACTACCCTGCTCTGCTGGCAGCTCTCCTGCATCGCAGGTCAGGATCAGATGCCTTCTGGAAGGAGATCCTGCAGCCAAACATCCCCTTTGCTTGGACATGTTTTGCCACTTTTAGCATGGGTGAGTGGTCTGAGGATGACAGCAGGGACTTTTTGTGAGAGGTGTCCCCTGAAGGGATGAAAGCAGTGGGCAGGGACAAGCTGGGACTAGGAGAGCAACAAGCTCTTGGATACATTCAGTGCTTTCTCTGCCTCCTTCCTTGGGTTTTTGTTCTTTTTTTTTGTGGTATGCTGTCAAACTACAATCACTTTCTCAAAAAGCAGATCTAACATTGCTGACAAAGAAGCATCCCAGACTGGCCTTTCTTGGGGACCAAAATCTCCAAGGCAAAGGACTATTGCTCTACAGCCATGTCCCAGGCTGAGAACAACATTTCAGCCAGCATAGTCTGGCTGCAGTTTCAGGAAAATAAATACAGTGGCAGTAGCAAATCAGAAGAGTAGTTCTTGCTTATTTTAAATTTGTGGAGTAGCTTAGAGCTCAGAGGCTTTCTCTTGTCCTTTTAATCAATTGAACCTCGGATAGTGCCTTAGAGTTACTGAGCTGCAGCTGAGGATGATGAATTGCCATCCTCAGATATTGACAGGGGTGGTGGGAATCTCTGCTGACCCATTATACTCTGTTGCTGTTGTTCAGGACTTCAGTTTGCCTGAACACAGTGTGCAGTAATGGAGCCAGAATGTGTGGGCTAGGACCCCCTGTCTGGGCTTGGAGGTGCCTGGGACCTGGAGTAGCACAGGTAAGTGTCATAGTGTCACCTGGAAGAGTTGCCTGGGAAGAGTCAGAGCAGCAGGCAGCAGGATAGTCAGCCTTGGCTGATCCACCTCCCACTGTGTCTTTGGGGACTGTGCCAGCACAGCTTCCCATTGCCCATGAGCCACTCCACCCAGAGCTAATGGCAAATAAAAAGCCACTCACCTGTAGAACACCCTCTCTCAGCAACCTGCATGTCAAACCTACCATCACGGTTCTGGACCAGGCAAGGGGAGAGTGGCCAGTGACATGGCAGAGGGAAGTTTTTTGCCTGTCTGAAAAGGAAAACAAATCATTTTGGATATTCTTGCTGAAGGAGGGTCTCACTCTACTTTGAGGAGGACTGCAGCAGAGAGAAGGTGGCTAATACATAGCAGAAAAGGCATGGAAGCTGAGAAGACCTGCTGCGATGAAGAGAGCTTTGGCTATGTGAGCTTGCTTCATCCTAGGTTGGGCATCATCTAGGGCCACCCCTGAATGTAGTCAGAAAGTGTTTACTGAGCTCACTGAAGGTGTCACTTTCATTGTTGCCCCAACACCTAGGTAGAGGAGGAGAAGAGGCAGGAGTCAAGTGCAGCACTCCTTCAGGGGGACCTGCTTTGCCTTGACAATTATGGCAACAAATCCTACTCTCTACCCATCTCCATATGTTCCCTAGTTTTGAAGTGGCACACACGGCCATCTTGTTGTATTCCAATAACTCTGCCCTTTTGGAGAGGGCTGTATTTCACACTGTATACAGCAGGTAAGCAGCCATTGTAATTTCTGGGGCTTTCAAGGCAGTGCTTTGGGCTGCTGTGGCTCCTGGGCTGCCAGAGGCTCTTGGCCCTGGCTGCAAGAGAGGCTAAGCTGAAGAAAGAAATCAGGACAAGAGATGCAAAGAGGGTATTTTATCACTTTTAATCAATCATATGTACAGTTTCACAGCACAGCAAGCAGCAATAAAGGCTTTTGCATAAAACCATCTCCCAGGGATGTCCCTTTAGGTCTGGTCCTCTCAGTCCTCATGGGCAAATGCATAAGCTGAAGCTGTTGCAAGTGGTGGCTGTAATTCCACTTGGGTTCCTGCTCCAGCCCAATGCCATCTGCTTTCTCTGGCCTGGCAAATAGCATGCAGGGCACAGCAAGGTCTTCACCAGGATCTGGGACTGGATGTTCACCTGAGGGTGTGGACCTGTGGTTTCCACCATTCAGCCTGGCCACTCTCATGCTCCTCAGCCAAGTGGCAGCTGCTTGGGTGGTGAGCAAGGCAGATGGTTGGCATTGGTGGTGAACAGCTTTGAGGGCGAGCACCAGCATATGCCACTCACTGAAGAACAGCAGTGGCAAGCTAATTGTGCTAGCTCACATGGGGCCAGCCCCAGAGGGTCCCAGCCAGCTCAGGCAACACCTTATCAGGCCTGTGTGTCCCACTCTGTGCCAGCTTCAATGCCTGTGGTTACCCTGTGAAAGGCCCTGGAGAAAAAAAGGCTTCCTGCTGATTTTGCACCACTCGTCACCGGGGAAGAAGGTGGGGAAATGTTTTTCATCCGTTGTGATGACGCACAAGGGGAACCCCATGGAAACAAAGCCTGCTTTGACCTCCTGCATCCCACCAGGGAGGGACTGCATGTGCCAGACACCTCCTGAGTTGTCCCGTGTGAGACTGATGTCCTAATCCTAAACTCATTATTTGCAACTCAGGGGTGGAAGCATGTGGCTGCCAGCTCCAAAATGACTGGTTCAGCCCACTCAGGGCTCTCTGATCCTCCTGTGGTGGATTGCATCTTCCGCCCCACGTAAGGAGTGAGCTCACCATGGATCAGGCTGAGTTTGGCTCTCTCCTTCCCCTGGCAGTCCTCCCAGATCACAGCATGACCCTCAGCTATGAGTCACTTCTTTTCTCACAAACCCAGACGTTGCGCTGAGCAAGCGGTTGCTCATCTGCACCAGTGCTGAGAATTTACTGCGGCGAAGTGCATCTGGCTTGCAGTGGCTCCTTCTCTCTGCGTGACCTTTCTGACTCTTGCTGGTCCTCTCACGTAGAGCATCTTTGTGCAACTGCTTCCCCAAGCATGAACTGGCAGCACTGCTTGGAAGGAGAGAGGAAAAATGCCACAGGGCTCTTGCAGTGCCAAGGAACAAGTGACAGCCAGGCACTGGTCATGTGGTGGGGCTTTCCGTGGACTTGTTTCTAGGAGCAGTGCTTGGCTGCTTGTTCCTGCCTTGCTGGCTATAATCAATGCTTCATATTGGGCAGCAATGCTGGTGGTGTGAGTACTCACTCCATACATCAGCAGGAATGAGGAGGGTCAGCATAACCAGTGACCACTGCCCCCAGTCCATCCCTGCAGAGCCTGGCAGGGAGTGTCCAGGCTTGGGGAGAAAGCAGCCAGGCTGTTGAGCGACTCACTGACCTCTTATCCTCCATCAGAAACATGTGCACCTTCCAAGCCTTCCAGTTCCCAGCTGCAAACCAGACAGTCTCACTGGAGACTCTGACACTGCTTCCTTTGGTACCAGTTTTGCTATATTGACCCAAAAAGCCTTCTCCAAGGCTGGAGGGGCAGGTGGTGCTTGGCCAGGGCTATCCCAGGTTCACACAGGGTCTTGGGAGCACCAGGCAGCTACAGGGCTGGAGACCCAGCTCCTGCTGCCCGTGCCAGCAGGGATGCACAGCCAGACAAGTGAATCAGCACCATCGTGACGCACAGTCACGAGAGAGCTGACTGCTCTTCAAAGGGCTGCAGGGATGCCACTTTCAGGGAAAGGCAACTTCAAAGTACTCCTCCTGCTCTCTGCTTGTTTCCATACCTATGTGCTTCCAGTGCTTTCAAAGGAAACAGAACTAGCCCGAAACTCTGTGTTTCACTTCAGTTTGTTTTTTTTCCTCTCTCCAGAGCTGTGTTCCTCCTGTGTTGTCTGGTTCAGCAGTTTGTCGGCTTGGCTAAGTATCTTGTAAGGAAATCATTTATAATAAAGCTGGTATGCTGGGGTTTATCATTTATAAGTGTGGGTCAGGGTTTAGTTCACTGTGTTAAACTCTCCATGCTGCATGTGATTTTTCAAGCTTTGTCAGGAACAAAAAGTTCTGGGGATGTGCAAAGCATGACTGCATGGTTTCCATGGAGACTCTGCTAGTTAGGCTATGGAAATCCTGAAAAGGCCAGAGGATGACTGACAATACAAGGTCTTAGCTGCTGATCTGAAGAGCCAGACTGAATTAATGAGATTTTTCACAGAGAGTTATTAGCAAGGCTAGCACGGTGTGGCACTTAGGCCTCTTTCGTTTTCTCAGCTGCAGTCTCGGAAAACAGAAATGGAAAGATTTAATTGCTGTTTTTTAAGCCCTTTTAAGATTATTTTAACCTATAACATTTTAAGGACATAATGAAAAGCAGGTTTGTTTGCTTTTTTATCATTCAGTTACTATTATTACTGTGTTTTTTGGTGGCAGCAGCCCTTTATCTGTACAGAGATGGGAAATTCAATAGTACTTATTACATTGAGCAGTTAATTCCCACATACTGTGAACACATTACTGTTCAAAGTAGGTTATCTTGAGTTCCATTTAGAGCCAAATGCAAGATACCATGTCAGTGGCCTTGTATCTCCTAGGGCTATATTAATTATTTATTACTGACTGCTAATACAAACTGTTAACTCTGACTAGTAATAGTTTGTTCATTAATCCATCACTTACTGCATCTTCCCCCTTTCGACAGTCTGCACAGGCTATACATTCATGTATAATTTTTCCCCTGATTAAAACAACCCCAAAACTGTGATCTGTCTGAGATGCTAAGTTTTGATCAGGGCCTGACTTTCTTAAAGTTTTGCAGTGTCTGAACAGAGGGGTTTCACTGGGTCACTAACAGGTGGATGGTTAATGGTTAAAGGGGGGTGTCTTTGCCTGTGAATGAAAGGGATGTGCCTGCCTGTGTCTGGTATGAGTAGCTTGTTTGCTGCTCCCTTTTTAACCTGTACATCAAAATGTTCGGATGCTCTCCTCTCCCTGGAAAGCCCTGGGTCTGCTGAAATCAGCACAGCCGGTTCAGCGAAGCGGCTTGTTAGGGACTGCTATTTCTTGTTGGTTTGCACAAGTGCACATGCCCATATGTTTCTGGGAGATGTAAAACCATAATGTTGCTGCTGAGTAATCCACAACAAAAGCACATGCGGGCTGCATTCCTTGGATTCCTGTACAGTAGACTAATCCGCTTAATCTCACTGTTCGCTTCTCTGGCTGGAATTTCACAGTCTCTTTTGATTTACTGGTTTGTAAATCTCTGATTAAGTGGTTGGGTTGCGGGGGGGGGGGGGGAGGAGCAGGGGATATCATCTCTGAAACCCCCTCTTTCCTTTAAATGGTTTTATGGAAAGGAAATGTGAAAGTTGAAATGGGGGTTAGCTGGTCTTTTTTGGTCGTAATTTTTAGAATTAAAAAAACACGTTTATCAGTAGTTTTCTCTGATCTCTCAGCTCTTCTGCGCATGGGCGATGTCTCGTTTTGCCGTAAGGCAGTATCTCCACTCTCTATGAGCTTCACAAGTTTCTTACGATTTTTTTTTCTTTTCCAGTTGTGTTTTCAAACAAAAATGCTAACTGTGGTGTGTGAAAGTTACCTTCTTTTCCTTGAGTGCCTCGATAGTTATCGACAAGCACAGAACACGGGAGCTAGATGCTGGTTGTGAAGCAAATTGTCAAAAACCTGCTCTGCCGAGTAATATGTATGTTATATATACACTGCACTTGTATAGCCTGGGTATGAATGCAAGATAAATCCCTAGCTAAGCAGGCAGATAAATGAGCAGGCAGCTTCCCAGCTGATACAAATATCAATTTAGGACCTGCCCTTGAAAGAGAAAAGTGTGCGTAAATAGTAGAGGTGGCTCACCTGACTTAACGACTCATAAAGGACAGGAAATAAAACACGGAGCTCCTGAAATAAACTTTCAGTTTAAAATAACGAATGACCCCACCCCACGGTGTCCTCAGCCGGCGCGGGGCTGTGAGCAGCGGGGACCTCGGTCCCGGGCAGGCCTGGCGCGGGCGAAGGGCACGGAGCTGACTCAGAGCCAGTCCTGCCCCTGTGCCTGCTGCTGGCACGGCTCCCTGCTGAAGTGTGGGGCCGCTTTCCAGCTCAGCGGAAAATTCCTCCGCAGCCCCACCGCGTCTTTGGCAGCCTCGAAGGGGGAAGGGGTTTGGGTCGCTGCCCTTTCCTCGCCCTCCCCGCAGCCACGCGTCCCAGGGAGCAGCTCGGGGGTGTCCTCAAGCAGAGCTGCGGGCGGGAAGGACCTGTCACTGAAGCCAGGCTTAACTATCCATCAAGAAATTAATCAGAAAGGGACCGAGGAAGCAAATAAACAAACATATGGGCTACCTGACAACACGGCGTTTGGAGTAGTTTTTCTCAGGCGGAGAGGATAAAAACTCCCACGCTCTCCAGGGCTGTCCAGGGCCATTTACAATTAGATCCAAATTGGGTTTAGGCAACAGCTTTAATTCTGAGTTGAATTGCCTAGGCTTGAGTCTGCAGATGCCAAATCCTGCGAGCTAACCTCTGCCCGAAGTGATGAGAACCGCACGAGAGCGGCCTCTCTCACAGCGCTCCTGCCATCTGGGCGGGTGCCAGGTCCCAGGGCGTGGAGATGCAGCCCGCTCCCAGGATGGACCATGCTGGTGGGATTTCAGCCACATCCAAACGAGAATTGGAAAACAGATTTCTCTAAACTTTGGCTGGAAACCAGAGCTAAGGCCGCTGAGGCAGAGTCAGGCCTCTGGGTATCAGGCTGATCTCATGAAAAAAACTTGGGAGTCCTTGTTTCGATATTTTGGCTTTAACGTGCCTGAAATGCCCAGAGGAAGCATCAGGAATGCTGGGAATCTCACCACCCGTACTCTTAACCTCCTACAGCCAGAGCAACTGCAGTCATCCTTTTGATAGGGCTTCCTGGTAGGATTGTTGCAGCTGAAAGAGAGATAAGAGGCGATGGGCAGTCAGCAGGAAGAAACAGGGTCTCGCCAGGGTACTCCCACAGTAAACTGATAAGAAGGGAGATGCCTAAATGCCACCTGAACTTTGGGTTCAAGATGTAGAAAAGATAAGTGAACCACAGTGACTAAAAGGCAATAAATCTTTGGTTCCAGACAAAATTAATCCAAGGCTGTCACAGGAGGCTAGAGAGGAAATTTGGAACCCCCTTTGGAGTGAGTGTCTGCCAAACTGGAAACATATTGTGCTATGACCTGTCAGCCTGCATGAACCCATGCGGCTCGGGTGCAAGCCAGGCCCTTTGGCTTTCTGTCCCTCCCAGTGCAGACAGTGCTGCTAAGAAGGGATAGTATAGAAGCCTGCAGAAAAGTTTTGTTCTATCCAGGCACATGACTCCTTTTAAATAAGCATAGGGGAGAGAGAAGAGGAGATATACTCTAATATGCAGGGGAGACAGAAAATATGAAAGAGCACAGTTCTCTAAAAGCCAATAGTAGCAGAAGTAGCATCTGACAAGATGGTTTGTGAGCGGAGCAGCGAACCACCAGTGCCAGCTCCTCCATCTGTTTAGTAGGGCCGCAGCCTGGCTGTGGCTTACTGTCATGCCAGCTGGTTTAATCAAACCCTTTCTCAGGTGTGTGCACACTTAGAAATGGGCACTTGCTTTCCGTGTGCCAGCAAACCTCAGGAAAGACCTACTGTGCTGTTTCTGTGCTTGCTGTTGATCTGGGGATCTCTCCTATTAGGATTAGACAAGTCTTTGAGCTCTGTTTCTATCAAGGCAGCTGAATGGTTTGAAGCCACTCTGTCATGATGTGCAGCTTTTGGTGGCACTACAGGCTTGGCTAGTCACTGCTGTGTGACCCATTTGAGTCTCGAGGAGGTTGTGAGAGTGGCTGTTCATAGACCAAAACTAGCTTCTTGCCACCTCCCCTAACTTCTCTGTCTGCTGAGCTGCAGCCACCCCTGCGCTGCTGGGAGGTGGTTCATGGTGGGAAGGTTATCTTTGCCACTCTCAGGGCTAGAGACTTTGTTTATTTTTAGATTACTCTGTAGAGTCTGGACAGAGAGATGAAAAGAGCCAGCTTAAAGGGCTCTGTGCGTGCCAGACTGTCTTGCTTATGCTCTGACTCTAAAAACACAGGACAGGGAAAATGTGAAGGGATGAGCTTGATCTAGTCATATTGATTAAAGATTTCTCTGCCCCCACATTTCAGGCAGCAGATGTAATATGGGGGTGGGCTCTGATTCATTTTGGTGCAAAGGCACTGAGGCTCTGACAATTCCTCCACTTGAGCCAAGCCAGTGGATGTTGCGCTGAAGTAGATGAGACCCACTGGCACAGCCTGTTTTTCTGGCAGCTCTGCTCAGAGAGCAACAATTTCTATCTGAGAAGTGCTAAAACACCCTGGAGAAGTTCGGTTGTGGTGAGATATGAAATAGAGGTGTGCCTTAGCCCTGGTCTATCTGACAAAGAAGGAGAAAACTTTGTAATCATCCCACATTATACATTACAGGGAACATTTTTAAAACATGTGGTTCATTGTCCTTGAAAGACCGAATTTAAAAGTGATCCAGAAAGACTGTCAATGTCTGTCAGGCTCCCAATGTCAGAGCTCACTGGGGGTGATGAGAGGAAGCCTGGCAGCTCTGAGCACTTTCGGTCCTGCCCCCCGAAGCAGAAAAAAGTGTGGGGCAAGAAGGCGAGGAGAGAAGAGCAACCCTCCCTGCCATCCCCTCAGGTGTGGTGACAGCATCTCTCTTGCTGATTGTCAGTGAATATACTGACTGCTAATGAAGTGAAGGGAGAAGTGCCTTTCAGTGACATTCATACAAAAATGTTTGCTGCTGAAAATCACTGGCTATTTTTGGAGAATTCCCCCCTCACCAGATTTAAGCACCACCCTGAGTTTGTTTGGTTTTTTTTAAGACTATATGTTGTTGTTTTTTTGCAGCAGTGAAGTTAATAAAGATGGATATCAGCAACAAACTGTCAAGTCCTGAGCTGGAGAGATTTTTCACTGACTGAAATAGACCAGGGAAAATAAATAATCCAAGAAGTGGTAGAGCTTGTAAATATTGACATGTACCAGGAAAGAAATAGAAGTTGGGCAAAATAAAAAATGGGCTGGGGATTGCTGTTTTTCAGGTTATTGCTTGAAAAAAACCCAACCAACTACATTTGCCTGGCATCCTGTCGGGGGAAGAGGTAATATTTTCCAGTTAGAACAGAAGGTTTTAAATGTTTGAAGGGTGTATTGCTGTTTCCTCAAGCCAGCATCTCTATTTGAGGGTCAGCCTTCCTTCCTTTCCAGTATTTGCAACCAAGGTCAGAAATAGTCCTTTTTCCTGGTGAAGTTTATAGGAATACCCAGAGAAGAGAATAAGAAGGAAGGAGGAAAGAAACACAAGGTGAGAAGAAGAAGAGATCAGGCAGAGACCACTCTTTTATCAGGTTTCCCACCATAAAAAGGGTCTTTTTATGATCTCCACAATAACACCTTCTCTCATCTGCTGGGATCCAAACCTACTGCCCCCTTTGCTGGTGCATTGCTGGGCCTCAGCTTGCACAGAGAAATGTGAAGTTAGTGCTAGTGCAGGTCCCACTAGCTGCTGGTCCCTCTTCCATATGGGTGACAATTTTGGCTCCTCAGAGCTTACCACCATGATGTGCAGTTGTCACACACCAGCGAGCTACCTAAAAACATTTTAAAAACACTTCCTGCTTTGTTTTGTTTTCCTCTGCCTTTGTAAGAGCTCAAAGAAGTCTACTAGGACTAGCATCTGTAGTTCACCAATCAACTGGTTGATTGGTTGCTTAACTGGGCGGTTACCGAAGTCCTCCCTTCCTCTAGCCTGTCATCTTCGTGACTGGAGGATGGTTGGCATTGCAGTCCTTCCTGTACACATTCTGGAAAGCCTCCAGACCTTTGAATATTGCAATCATAGGCAGAACAAGGCAACTGTGTAACCCAAAAGGGGGACTTTTTTTTCAGCCTTTTAGAGATGAGAAAATTTTTTGTCCCACCCTGTTGTAGTGTAACAGTGGGTGTAAGTGGTAACTGTGCAGTAGCCAGTAGTGTTTATATCATAGTGGTCAAGTTGCTATAATTATGGGAGGGGGAAATGAGGTTATTTGGGATGGTGTTCTTACAAGGCAGGCATAACATTCTAAATAAAAAATATTTCCAGATACTCAGTGAAATGAATGGGAGGGAAAGAAGAGTGGTCTTTAAGTACTTCCCAGACCCAGACAGTTAAAGCAGATGTGTATCATCAGTCTTCGAAGAATGTCCTGGGGACACAGCCAAGGCAGTATTTTCCTTTTTTCCTATCACTGCTGATTTAATATCTGCACAAGTGCACACGCAAGAAGATGATACAAAACTTGCACTTTTCAGTTCAAGTCCCTGTAAATGACTCCCCCTTGGAGATTGTTAAAACATAATGGGGTTATTGTAGCACACGGGAATCAGTACTTGAATGCATGTGCCAGGAAGGCAAAGGTGGGTTGACCCTGTCTGTGTTAAGTCAGGGAAACTATGGAGCTGTGCCGAGCATCAAGTGGAAATGAAAAGAAAAACTAATTCCAAGCAGGCCCCAGTGAGCATGTTTTTATCCAAAAAGCAATCAGAGAGAGGAATATGACCTACCAGATGGAATTGCTGAGGCAGAGGTGAAAGTTAGAAACAACAATAACGAAATACGATCAAGTATAATTTTGACAGAATGAAGATATTAGAGAGAAGAGGCCCCAGCGGGCCAGTTTGGTTCATCCTGATCCAAATATTTCATCTGTGCTCAGAAGACCCCTGGAGAAAGCTGGGTCACAGCACCATAAGATGGTGAGGCTGAACCAGGCTGAGGGCTGCAGTGCCTGCAGTGGGGCCAGGGCTTGCTCACAGTAACCTTGCTGGTCTGAAGGGCTGCTGTGCCTCCTGTCCTTAGCGAGGCCCCAGAAAGGGGGGCTGGGGGTGCTGGGACCTGGGTCACACTCCAGTTTTCCCTGTCATGGTATCCTTCAGCATAGCCCATACTGGCTATTGGGAAACTCAACAGACAAACACAGGATGTGAACTTAACTCTCCACCATCCTTTTGTTGTAAAAAGCATTTTGAGTGAAATTCAGACCCACTTTGAGATGCCTAGTACTTCTCAACAGGAATAAGAGAGCCTTAATGTAAATGAGAATCAGACACACTGTGGTTATAAACGTTGGTCTGTCATTCAGGGCCATTACCAGTCAAGAAATTCACTAGGAAAACTAAAAAAAACCCAAAACCAACAAACTGGAGCTGGTGTGAGGAAAGTATGCTGGAAAGATAGGAGAATGTTTGTAAAATTTGCCAGATGTTCAGGTTGCTCTTTTGCACTGGATGGCCAGCTAAGGGTGCCCAGGATGAGTGCTGGCTGGGCTGTGGGAGCACAGAGCAGGAGTGGGAAAGGCTTGTCCATGCTGGAGGAGGTGGTAGGAAATGGAAGGGTGAAACTGCAGCAACGTGTGGAGCTCTGTCAGCTCCGCAGTAATGGGTTGTCTGCTTGGGCTTGGCTAAGTACCAAGTCAAGGTTTTATGGTGTGAGTTCATCTGCTGGCTTTTCCCTTTACATGATGTAATGCTCTCTGCAAGCATGATATTTATTACACCCAGCTCTGTAGAGGGTATATGTAGTGGCAGCCAGCCTCAGAAAGTTTAGAAACAGCTTTTCGATCTTACTTGCATCCTTTGGGCTGACCTATGACATAATCCAAGGAGGGTCGGCACTGTGGCTCCCTCCTTCACTCTCCCCCTTTGCCCTCTCCCTCCTCCTCCCTCTCCCAACGGTTTGTCAAACTGTCTTGCCTTTATCTCTTCTTACAGGCTTCGCAACAAGTCACAGGATGATTTATGCCCTGATAACTTCTGCTTTTAAATGCTGAGCTAAGAAAAGCAGCCTTTGCAAAAACAACTTTTGCGGAGGTGTGGGGAAACCCGCCTGGCTTCACGCTCAGCAGGCGAAAGCGCCATCTCAGCAGAGATGCTGGGAGGGAGGGGTAAGGGCTGCTTCCCTCCTCATCCTCCCCTGGTGCCCAAGGGAGGCAGTGGTGGGAGGAAAGGGGGGAGGAAAGCCCCTACCAAGCTCTGCCAGTCCCAGCTGGTGAAGAAGCACAGGGTGTGCATCACCCATTGCCCTTGTATCTCTGTCCTGATATTCCCTGCTCAGCTCCCTGCAGAGTTAGAAGCTGATGTGCACCTTGGGGGCAGGGAAGGGAGTGAGGGCTGAGTGTGTGGGCTGTTGGTGGGAAGGTCTGCACTTTGCTAAAGGAGGAAAATATTTTGTAGCTATGATACCACTTTCAGCATTTTATTAAGAGCTTCCTCAGTGGTGAGGCTACGAGGTGGCTGGGGTTAAGGCAGGCATCCAGTGCTGTGATCCTGCTGCACTGGCCACGGCATCGGGCATGCCAGAGCTGCAAACACACCGTGGCTCCCTGCCCTTCATTAATTTATGGCCATGAAGTTTACCCCAGACCTCCCCAAGGGCACTGCAGCTGCACCAGGGAGGCAGGCAGCAACCTGCCTGTACACAGCGGGGCCAGCAGCTCAGCAGGGCTGCATCTCCAGCTTGCTGGGAGCATCAGCGCTGGCATTATGGACCTGCCTGGTTAAATGCCACTTGGACTTCAGTCTAATGGTGATCCACCTTGGAAATTCAGAGGTGGGCATGGCCATGGGCTGTAGGCATGGACTGTGTTTTTGTGTTTTAAGCACCATGGAGTGAAACCTTTAAAGGAACTCCTACTTCAAAGTGCTTCCATTGTAATTACAAGACAAGAAAGGTGAGGTGGGCATGCAGGCAGGGAAAGAATAGGAACATGTTTTCAAGATCTAACAGATTTTAATTGTTCTTACTAGGTAGATTTTAAATCTTGTTTTTATTTTGCAATGAGGAGAGAGAAGATTTTCCTCTGACTGCTTGACTAACATGTGTTTGAAACATTCATGCCTCCCTGAACAAAAGCAAGCATGCCATGCTGCGACCAAGGCCAGCACGCTGAGTTTCCTGAGAGAGAAATCATGAACAAATAAGAATCAGGTGTTGAAATGAAAGCTGAATCCTTACCTGAACTGAAATCTTTGCAAGTAATACAACGAAGGCAGAGCAGGAAACAATTTAGATATATGTAAAGATTTTTTGTAATTACTTTTTGTGTGGTGTATTAGATTTCTCGGAGCATTTTTTTTTTTCTCCCAAAGGACACGGTTGTACTTGCCTAAACTCCTAAACAAACTAGTTAGACCCAAGCAAAATGTTCACAGCAAAATACGAAATTAGTTGAAACTTGCTTGGTTTCAGGTTTCTTTACAATCTCGAAGCTCAGCCATGGTTCACCGAGAGGTTTGCTAAGGACCACAAACTTTTAGAGGGAACATGGACTGATTTATGGGATGAAAATCCATGTGAAATTTGCCTTTCACATGACCACAATGCAAAAATATCTCCTCTCCCCCCCAGCCCCTTCCTGCAGTAGTGGAGAAAAACGAATGTGTTTTATCTCCTGTTTCTGCATCAAGGCTGCCCAGCACAAGAAACGTTTTGCTTAATTCCTTGTAAGTCACCAGTGGTGTTAATATATAATGCTCACAGCTCTGGGGTTAATACGTGTTAGTTTGTTGCTGCTACTACGAGCCGGGCAGGACAAAAATGATGCTGATTGTGATTTCTTTCAACTCAATGTAAACACTGTCACTCACATTTTTCACTGGATTATAATAGCTGAAGACAGACCAGGGCTACACAAAGGCCTCTTGACACCCCGTGACACATGCCAGGTTGTAGGGTGTCATGTTGCTCATGCATCAGCTCACATGTTTGGGGAAGTGCCTTGGGATGGAAATGGCCTGCCATGCAGGGCCACTGGGGTGCTCGCCTCAGTGCAGCCTCCAGGTTCCAGCATTTCTTCTTTCCTACACACTTGTGAATGGTTTGATATTGACCTCACCTTTGCATCTCCTGCTTCTACACTTCCAAACTCTGTGTAAGACTTTTTTGGTCATCTGCAGGCCCTAAGACCTACCCTGGGCTTAGGACAGTCCATGCCCTTTCACACAAAGGGCAGCTATTCCCTCCTCTGTGCGCACAAGCTGCTCCCTACAGCGACCTTTGCAAATGTAGCCACTACTCACATTTGAGAAATAGCCGTGTAGTGGCCATTCCCTAGGGACTTGAGAGCAATCTGCAGTGCCAGCCACAGGGCCTCTGCTTCCTCATTTATAGAGGAAGATGTAGGTGGCCCACAGAAAGTTCCCATCTGGCCCAGGTTGCCAGACAGGAAAGGACAAGATACTGCAAGTGAAGAAGAGACAGCAGACGGAAATGGCTTCAATACGGCTTGAAAAACATTTGACATTGAAAATTCATTGGAAAACTAGCCTGGTTTAGGAAAAGGCCAAGTCTATACCCAACACATGCCTGAATTCCCCTTATCGTAGGGAAAACACCAGCGAAAGAAAATGTTGTGGGTTTTTTTTTGAATCACCGCATGCCTCATTTCAAAACTGAGTTGAAAATTACTTCTCCAAGTTGGACATTCCTTTTTGTTTTGCATTCCAAATTAATTTACAGTAGAAGAAATGTGTTCAGTTATAAAACTTGAGGGGAAACACTTGGAAATCTCCCAGGCAGTTTGACTGAGCAGCTCTGAGTGTTCCCTTCCACTTTTCCCCATCCTCAAATTTTCGCTTGTCGATTAGTTTTTTCCATTTCTTTATAAGGTGGGATAAATATTAAATATGACAGCAATTCCAAGGGGACCAACAATGCGATTGTCACTCAGCTGTGCTCAGTGGCTACTCTGGCAGCTTGTATATCAGCCAGAAGTATGGATGCAGAGTTTGCCTGACCCATTCCCCTCTGTGATTTGTTTGTGCAGATGATGTGGGTTAGCCTGGGAAGCAAGAAGCTGGATCTGATCCTAGGCCCCTTCTGCACTTCTGAAGAGTGCAGATGTGCAGAGTGTATAGTCCAGCTCACAGGTCATTTTCCTTTTTGAGGATATTTCGTTAGGCTGGCCTTATTCTTGATATATAGGGTTTCTTCTGCTTCAGAGTTACTTATATTACTTTGCTGTTTATCACTTTGTGGTTTTATTTTATATTATCCCTGGCCTATAATGACTCATCAGGCTGTGAACACATATAAGGAAACTTGAGCTGCATTTTTCTGGCAGAGCTGCAAACAGAGCTCAGTTCATGAAATTTCCAGCAGCTCTCCTGATCCTTTGTGTTTCATAAAGGTGTGAGTTGATAATTCAAACCAACATCTCACCTGCTCTGAAAACACAATCGCTTTGAGGGCAAATCTGGCTTCAGAAATAAAGGCTTGTAAGATTGCAGGGGGGAAAAAAGAGCAATTTCAGGGCAGAGTAAGCTGTTGTTTTGTTTGTGTCTACCCAAAATATAGAAGTGTTTTATGTCAGAGGAGCTTTTCCCAGTGGAAACGAATGAGAGACTGTAATGGATAATAAATGCTGGGGGTCAGACGGTTTTCAAACTTCTTTTGCAGTATTCGCTGCCTTTGAATGACTCATAGTCCTTCACCCTTTTTATTCCAGGCAGCATGTATCACCTTCCCACCTCTCCCATAAATGAAGCGCAGTGGCAGAGCATTTAAAGTAAGACCCAGAGGGTCTAAGATGGATCTGCAAGCCTTCCCTTGGTCTCCAGCTGAAGCCCTGGAGATGACCTGGCTGCTTCTAGGTGTCTAGTTGTTTGGACTGGGAGTCAAAGGGACTGGCAGGTATACAGGCTGAGCATGCCATAAATCCTGCTGGTCTGAGAGGCACGCTAGCTTAGAAGGACCCTTGATCTTTAACACACAGCTCCCTTCTGGCTGTCACAGTTGTTATTTGCTGTGAGAACATGAGAAGGGATGTTCGTGGCCACTCTCATGAGAATTTGGATGCAGGAGCAAGGGAGGATATCCTCACTTGTGGGATCCTCCAGGGCCCCTAAAGCATCCTGCAAGGTCCCTGGTGAAGACCTCCATCAGGCTGTAAGCTGCAGTTTGGGAACACTTGTACTATGGCATAAATAGACTATGTCATGTATCTGGCCCATTGACTTCAACATCTGCTGTGCCCTGTGGGATCCATAACCATGCTGCCCTTCCCTTACACCAGCTGAAATGAAATCCTCCTGGCTGGATCCTTACATATATCTCAGCCTCACAAGAGCTCCAGGGACTCAGGGATGATGGAAAATCTGGTACTCTTTTGCAGACTGGTTGGTGGGTGACCATGAGGGACCCCAGGTAGATGTGTCAGTGCTCCTGGCTGCCTCAGCTGTGATCCTTTCCCTTTGCCTTTCCCTTTCTCATTTCTCTTGTGGGAGAACCAGCACAGGACACCTGGCTGAAGCCAAGCCTTCAGAAATGGAGCTGTTCAAACCAAGTAATCATTTAAAAAAAGAAAAGAAAAAAAAAAAAAAGAAGATTAAGAAAGCACAACCTGATCTTTTGCTTCCTCCTGCTCCTGACTGTTAAGTGAGGATAATAAATGCTTTCTCACTTTATAGAGCATGATGACACTAAATATATTTTCAGAGGTGTCTCATGCAACAAGGATGACTGCCACAGGGAGGGGGGAAAAAAAAAAAAGGTTTCTTCATCAGTTTGTATCCCCTTTCTGTAAACTCCTTTAACAGCTACTGAAAGAGAACCATTGCTTCACATGCAGGCTATCATACAGGAGGAAGAGGTACCCCCTCCTAACCAGTGATGCAGGTGTGTTTCTCTTGCATCATGAGCCCTGACCCTGGCCCCACCCTTAACTTTCCCCAGGGCCAGTGGTGCCTCAGTGGGGCTACCCTTCCAGGACGGGGTAGGGGGTCACCTCTGCATTCCCCTTGGGTGGGAGTACGGGTTAAATAGGCCATCTCTTGGTGGACCTCTGGTTCCTCCTGCATTGCAGAAAGGCAAGGCGGTCCATCTGCAGTGTTAAGGAGGGCATCGACAGCAGCATACCAAAGCATAGAAGCCTGTCGGGCAACAGAAAAATAGATAATGCCCATTGGTATCAGGTGAATATCAAAGATTTGTTAAATCTGGGTGTAGTTTTTCCTCTTATGGAGAAGTGCTTAGCCTCCCTCTCCTTTCTGTAGGTGCAAAAGCCTCTTCTTTCAATGGGGTGGTGTCAGGTGGGCGAGCATTGCCAGGCGGGTGGCAGGTGTGGGGGCATCTGTGCTTGATTCAGCCAAAAGCGTGCGTGAGCAACCCTGCTTCCTCTCACATGGCCTCAACACGTGTGAGGGAGGGAAGGGGGAGCAATGCTGAGGTGGTGATGCCTTACTAACTGTTGTATTCCTCATCAGGTGGCCCACTGAGCCATCTTCGAGGACTGCAAATTCAAATCAAGAGAAGGTTGCTACATCAAGAAATGAATAAGCAATGAAATAAGCTTTACAGGTTCTCTGCGTAGCATTTGCAGCCACAGATCTCAAAGCCTCGCAGTGCTGCAGAGGCAGGCGAGAGTAATTAACCTTGCTTAAGGGAAGAGCTGATAGGCAGGGGGAGATGTGCTCCTGCAGGCACAGTAGATGTTACCTGGAGATAGCAGAAGTGCAGAGATGGCTGGCCAAGGTCTGGCAGCAGCCTCCTGCCTGCATACACAGTTGGGGAACATCTTCGACCTGAAGCAGGGATATTTCTTTCTGCAGATAGCTTTACAAGCGGCAGGAGAGAGCAGCAGCTGGTGTGCCAGGGCTAAGACTCCTTGGGCACACCACAGCCTCGTGAGGCTGCTCTTTGGGGCAGCAGGGCCATGCTGAGAGACCCGAATTGCCATGCCACACGTACCACGGAGCTTGCTGCTCAGAGGCTGACGAGAGTTTGGACTTCTGCCACAGTGGAGCACCAGCAGGCGCCCCAAACAAGGGCCAACAACCCGACCTGAGACATTGCCCTTTGAAAACCTACTGCCGCCACCGCTCGTTTTCATAGTCCTTTCCCCTGCGATAGTATAAACAAGCTGTCATCTATTTTTCAATGAAAAATACTTTTGCTTGGCTTGGTTTCATGTTGCACTGTTACTATTTGCTGTCGCGGAAGCTGCTGCAGCTATAAATAACCTCACCACAAGCTCCTCGCGTCCGAAAGCTCGAGCACTCGCTTCGGAAGAGACAGGCAAGATTAGGATCTTGTTTTGAAGGGGAGAGTCTGCTGGCAGAGACTAGGGTGCTTGCACCTTGTGGGCCTGAGCCTCCACCTGGCTTCCTGGCAGCGCCTGGCTGCCCAAAACTGCTCACGTGTCACACGGGGTGAGGCTTGTGTCAAGAGCAGAGGAGAAGGGGAGCCAGTGGCATTGCTTGACTTCCATCCCCACAACTTACTGATGGAAGAAGTGCCACTGCCCATGGCCCTTGTGTTCTCCATGATCCCCTTCTGAGGCTACAGCCCCCACTGACTCCGAGCCCTGGCTGCCCTTGAGTGGGTGAGGAGACCTGGGCCCAGCTGGGCTCCTCCAGCCCCAGCCAGCATGAAGGAGAGGACAGCAGGGAGCCCAGAGGGTCATACACATGCCCCGACTGGCAGGTGAGATCCCGAGGTTCAACATGTTAGAAAACGCCTCACTTCTTGGGCTTTTTTGGCTCTATTTTCTTCCAGATTGCCAAGTCAGACTGGTTTAGATTAGAAGGCTGGATGAGCCCTTGGTCTGGCACAAGGGAAGATGGAGGGACAAGAGCAAGCCCTCATTTTGGGGTGGGACAGTGCAAAGGTGACATCCTCCTGCACGTGCTTGCCTCTTACTAGATGGTTGTGAAGCCCCTGGGCTGCTGAGAAACCGTGCAGCTGTTGCAGGCGGCTCATGCAACCTCCATTGCCAACTGAATAGGTTCCATACACTCCCCTCTTCCTGGAAGTGTTTGCTTTGTTGTCCAGGGATGCTGTTTCCCCCCTCTGCTGTTAGCCCTGCTGTCCTGCCTTGGCCTCGGTTGTGGTGACAGCTGTGTCCTTCCCAGCAAGGCACAGCTCCTGGTAAAGGTGTGCCTTGTGCAGGGACTGTGGTGTGACTTGCCCTGAGGTGGAGCAATGTGGTTACACTTGTCTGGATCATTTCCCATGCTGGAGTAAATGCTCTGAGCTGATGATGTCCTAGATTGAGCTGGGAGTGAACTTGAGAAAGAAGAACTGGTTTCAACTGCAGGCTAAATGAATATGGTGACTCATGCCAGTTCCTAAAAGCAGAGCTGTACTTGTTTCCATGCAATGAGAAGGGGCTTTAACTTAATGTTCAAGGTCTCTGACTGTGATTTCACATTTATAACTGGCTGCCGCTGAGCAGGGTTTGTCCCCTGCCCTCTCTCCTATCCTCAGCCTTGCAAAGTCCTGCCCCTGCCCTGGTACACATCTGATCCCTGTGGCGAGCTGACATAGAGAATTTGACTGGGAAAAAAATGATCCCCTTCCTTTTTATTTTCAGTAGGCTTAGTTTTCTGTCAATCCAGCTCCAGAATCAGGCACAAGGGAAAGGGGAAGGAGGCCTATCCTGGGTGGCAGAGGCAGGTTTTGACTGCTTTAGCTGTAACATGTACCCACGGTCCCTAAATGCCAAACCCACACCATGTTGCCACCAGCTGCCTCCAGCATGCCATGCACAACGTGGGCAAAGCCAGCAGAAAGCACTGCTTCCCCTTTAGCTGGGGCTCAGGCACAAGACCAGAGAGCAACAGGCCTGCAGATTTATTCCCCAGCCCTTTTGTTTTTGTGATACTCTACTTTCCTGGTCAGACAGGATGAGAAACAAATACCGCCAAAATACTATGAGAGAGGCTATTCTTGAAGTGTTTATAGCCCAGCCTCGCTGGAGAATGCTTGGCTGCCTCCCAGGACAGCCTATTCTCACTGTGTTTCCAGGCCAGTTTCTGAACTTTTGGGCACTTACCCAAACAGAATCTGGACTTTTTGAAGTTTGTTTATCAGTGTTTATGAGGGCCTTCTGTGAGGGTGAGTCACAGGAGGGCAGCTGAGGCCAGGGGTGTGAGGAGCGAGTGAGCAGAGCCGGGAAGCTCTGATGAGCTTTGCTTGCCTGGCATGTGAGAGCTGCACTACCGTGTCTTCTGAACACCCAGCTTTGGTATGCCCAAGTCAATGGTCAGCCATCACTAGCTCTTAAGTTCCTCAGGCATTTTTAATTTATGAAAAAAAAGGTGAACCTGTTCTGAGGGGGTGCCTGATTAATTGGGGAGGGGATGAGTGAGTGTAGCTGGAGCTTTGGCCCAGCCCTCTCCTGCAAACTAAAAGGGGTTAAGGTGGGAGCTGTCAGTTTTTACACACTTTAGCAAAGTAGTGGTTAGCTTGTTCCACTCAGCTAAGAAAAGTGGCTGCTGCCCCCACCTTCCCCTACCCTCTGCTTTCCAGAAAGTCAACTGTTACTTATTAATCTCAAGGACATTCTGCCTCATTAGTGATGGAGAATAGCAAGTGTTTGCTAAATTCTCCTGGTTTTTTTTTATTCTAGGGTGTTTCCTGTGATGATATCTTGGGATCTCTCTGTTTGCTTTCAGATAAAGAGTGTGAGAGCTGTATCAATGCAGAACAAATAAAATCCAAGCCAAAATACGGGTGAGAAACGAGCTGTGCTTTTTAGCGAATGGCTGTGAATTTGCAGTCTGCAAAAGTATTTTAAAACAATAGTAACGAAAAGCTTGTTTTGCATGCTTAAAGAGATATACAAGCCCATCTGGATAAGATTAAATATAATATATGCCAATATTGTTAAAATTCTGATATATTAAAAAGTTATTTAATTGCAAACTATGATCCAACATCCTCATTGCCACTCTCAATTACTGACATTATTAGTTCCAGCATTATTCTGTTTAAAACGTAATAAAGTGCTTTCATTAATTTGGAGCAATAACCACTGAGAAAAAGTTTTTTTCAGACTGCACTGAGTGATCAAGCAAACACAGGGATCTTATTTTATTAATTGGTAATTAGGGCAAACTTCAACATTTTATAAGTAGCAAGTGATGTCAATGTAATGTTTGTTTAAACTCATTGCTGTTTAAACTGACTGAGCTATAATAATGAAGCCCTTTGTTTTTAGATAAACTTTTTTTTTTCTCCTAAAGGAAGCTCATTTTATTTAACGTGTGCCATGAACAAAATTCCCTGTGTTACTCTAAGTAAAGCATGTCTGTTTAAATAAAGTACATGAAATGTAATTCCTGAGATTAAGGAGAAAGCAGCTATATTTTCATTTGGAGTAGCTTGGTTTTTTTAGTTGATTTTGTTATAGTTTTCCAAGGTTATATAAACAAATAGTTTAATCAAGAACAATAGCAGGGGAATCTTAACTTTCCTTTTTCTTCTATCAGTGGAAATAAATAACATATGTAATAAAGATACTGTAATAGTGAAACAATACCACACAAAAGATAACCCAGTGATTATTTTCAGTTTTAGAAATGTGGTGTGAGCCACGAAGTTCAGAAGCAAGGTAGCAATATCACAAAGACTCGAGCATGGTAACCAGCCCCACTGAAGTCAGAACAGTAATAAAAGGGCACGCAGAGCTTCCTCCATGCAAAAAACTCCCATTATGTCCTTGACATAGTTGAGAAACCACAACTGATGTTACAGTCTATTCCCTGTTCTGTGGGTTTCTCTTTCTAACATGGGCAGCACCGGTCAGCTACACCCAGGCACGAGCGTGACTGCGTGCACATGCACACGTAGTCCAAACCAAAACACTCTCCTGTGAGCACTTCTACCTCAGGGAACAGATGAGGGGAGTAGATATATGACTGATGTTAGTCACGTTGCTTAATACACTAAGTGGGAGGCAACAAGATGCTGCTCAGATAAATGCCATGCAGGAACCCATGGGTTTGAGCAATCCCTGAAGTCTTGCTCTCAGCATTTCATATGAGGCTTGTAAGAAGGTGTAGTCATGCCTTGGGATGGTGGGAAGATAAATGTATCTTTCTGCAGCTCCTTGAAAAATCTGAAGCCTGTAACCTAGTTCCTGCCTAAATTTAGCGTGGTGCCTTCTGTGACAAGACACTGAGTCAGAGGAGTTACTCATATGCTTAAGTCTTCGTGAAGTTGGTACCTTTCTGGTGAACTTCTGAACTGTTGCCTTAAAAATAATCTATTGTTAATTTGTGCATATAGCTTTTGTGAGGTTGTGCTGAAGGAAATTAGAATAGAAAGCACAGTTAACATTCTCATGCCCGGCCCTAACACATCATTTCTGAGTAAACTTCATTGGCACTTAAACACTGTGGTAAACTCATAGCTTTATCTACAAGATCTTGAAAAAGTCAGCTCCTAATTTAAGTAACCTTTTCTCATAGTGTCTTGAATGGGAGGGAAAAAATTGGAAAATGTAGTATTAAAACCTTCTGCATAAGTAGTAAGGAGGGCCTGTAAATTCCATGTAAGCTCCAAAAGAAACAAGCAAACAAAAGATGGAGAAGACAGTAAAGGTTTTTTCAAAAAGTTTTCTCTGTATTTTGTTTTAACTTTAAAAATATGTATTAATTCTAATGTCCCATGGTTTTGCACTAACTTTTCAGAGGTGAGCTCCAAGCTTTCTTGTCTCACAGTCAAGTGGAGTGCTAAATCTTTTATGTGGATATTTTTACAGATAGGTGTTTTCCTAAACAAGTTAAATTGGAAATAAAGATGGAGGCTGCTGAAAAATTGCTTTCCCTCTCACTCTTACAAGTACAGCCTGTTCTCCAGCCATCCATTGAATCTTACAGGAAATCAGAAAATCTGGTTTGCGAAGTGATAAAAAAGCAGCACATCCATTTTATTTTTTTTCCTGGCCTATCAAACTTCTGAAAGAATCAGGAAATCAGAATTTCTTGAATGCAATGAGCACAGTGTTTTATTTTTGAGACTGTTATGTTTTATTCAAGTTAGAGATTTCCCCTTGACTAAGGTGTCCTAAAAGAAATCCAGGCACCCTGTGTCCAGGGTACACCCAGGATGCTGGACCTCCCTCACTGGATGGCACTGCAGAATCTGAATAGCAGATGTTTTGACTTGTATGCATTAACTCTGCCTTTGAAAGACATACGCCGTGTCAGCACTCTGCTGTTGCCTTCCATCAATTTGTTTAGAGATTTGTCTTCCCTTTTGACAAAGGCAATTTTTAAACTTCAGAGCCAGGCAGTCCCTCTGTGCTGCACTGTGATGTGGTGCAGAGAACATGGGCTGACACCAAGCAGCAGTGGTGGCTCCAAGCAGCTGCTGCTGGTACCCAGGGGCCAGGAGAGGAGAGTGGCATTGGCCCAGCACAGCAGAGCTGCCGTGGCCTCCCTGAACAAGAGCAAGCCAGGAGGGAGCCAGCCAAGAGGGCCTGGAGACCTCTCAGAGGAGCTGAGCTGCCGGCTGGTCTGGAAGGAGCCAGCAATGTGCTGATAAAAATGCCTTGAGTCCTGCTTGAAGCTGCATTTTCACCACTGCATTATGGAGGAAAGCAACAAAAAAATGATGGGCCCATTTCCCTCAGGAATCTGGTTAATTGGCTTTGTTTAAAAAGAAAAAACGAAAAAAAGCAAAGTGCTGACAGGGTATTGTTGGCTGGTGTAGACAGGGTTTAAATATGTTTTAAATCAGCTAACAGAGCAGCATAGATGCTAGGTTCATGCCCTTCTACTTTGTGTGCCCAGGGAGGAAGGGAAAGAAAAACAGCAGAGTCAAAGTTACTGATAGATTTTAATCCTTCCTGGATTTACTATCAGCTAGGCTCCTGCTACTATTTACCCAGCTGAGAAGCCTCTTTAAATGGGTGTCTCCATTTGCATGGATGTCTTTCCATTGTGAATAAGGCAATGACTAGACAATGAAGCTGTTGCAGAAGAAAGATGAGCTGGCTGCAGCCAACAAATCTTGTGCTATCCATTTACAGGGCTATAATTATCCAAAGTTTTAAAACACAATGCTATCTGCTGAAAGGGACCATCTGGGTGAAGACCAAGACATCCCAATTAAATGATTGATAAGCAGCTCATGTACTGAAGGAGCACACACCACCCATACATTGCAGTTCTAAAAATGCCACTTGCGTTAACAAACATCTTTAAGGAGTTTGCACTGTGGGAGGGAGGAGATCAAGAGTGTTTGTGTGTTTCAAAGTAACACAGCACAAATAAGATCAGCCTTGGGAGCAGGGTGGAAAGCTCTCTCAGAGCACTGAGGTGCAGTGGAAGAGGAGTGCCCGTTTGTGCTTTGCAGTCTCCTGTGTGAGGGCAGTGTCGCTGACCTGAGGAACATTACAAGAAAGTGTTAGCATCAGGGAGGGGAGGAATGACAAACCTGCAGTCATGGGAGGCCTTTGCGTGCAAGGCAGGAGAGCAGGTTGTCCCACTGCAGCAGAGGAGTGTAAGCATGAAGCTGGGACAGGTGCTGCAGTGCTGGAGAAATCTGCACTCATTTCCTCCATCCATCCACACACATTGTCTTTGGCCTTACCCAGTGGTTCTGCTTTCTACTGTTCTTGACCCACCCATCTTATTTAACTTGTAAGCTCAGCTCAGCTCTTGCAGAACACATACACAATGCCTGACTCATTAGGACCAGCATGTTGTTTGGCTCTTGTTCATATCACACCAATAATGGAACAGTTTTATCCCGTAACATCTTCCCGATGTGCATTAATACTCCTTTGCATCTCTTCAAAGCACTAGCTTGAGCCCTGGGCATGTGTATGGTCAGAAGTCTGATTCAGGGTGCCTGCAGTAAAATACTGTAACCAGCTGCAGCTGATTTGCTTTACAATGATAGGCCAGTGTTACCAATAATAGGCCATCCCTCGGTTATACAACCAGATGGGGTTTTGTGTGATAATCTAGGCTGACCATAAGCCTTGCCTCAATTAGGTCTACTAATTCGCAGAATGGTCCATCTTAAGATATTTTTTTAGAAATCCAGGGATATAAAATTTTGCCTCTGAAGCCTGGATCTTATTTTTAGTGCTACTGTGTCTGGCCACACCTTCTAGACTTTGATCTGGCCTGCAGGTTCTCTTGCTAAATCTGTTTGGCTACCGATTGTCCTCGCCCCCTCCACCCCTTTTAAGCTAAATAGATTGAGTCACATGTATATTCTAGCTAGGTTTATTTTCTAATGCATTTTCCTTTTTTTTTTTTTTTCCTTCCCCTTTTTTCTGAACCCCATTTACTAGCACAGTTACCCACATATTCAGATGAGCATTCGGGTGGGATGTGGCTCTGATTCTCCGTGATTAGAGAATACATGTGACAACATTTTTCATCATATTTAAATGCAATTTTGCAGGGATACTGTCTGAGTAACTTTTTGTCTTCATTGGTACATCACTTTCCCTAAATCTTCCTCATATCTGCGAGCTTTTTGAGTAAGATTTGCTGTCATATTTGCTTGTCATGCATGTCTGGCAAAAGTCACATGGGGGAGGGGCAGAATTCCAGCTGGGTTTTGGTGGAAGCAAACCCAGTCACTGGTGTTTTCTCCATTTATTGTCATTCATGAGTCATGTTTATCTCACATTTTAAATGAACTGTAATAATTTCCGTTGTTCTAAACTCCTAATGAAAATATGGTTTGGTGTTAAATCTCATTGAAACTAAAGTGTGTTATACAACACCAATACTGTTACTTTCATAAGCCAAAACTACAATCTCATCAAAACAAAATCCTAGGTTAGTCAGACGAGGTCTGTTTCATAAAGTTGGTTGGAATTTTTAATTATTTTCCCATTAGTCCTTATTAATTTAAACTTGTATTGGCTTTTCCATTATTATTTGGGCTGTCAGGGTTACAGTTACCTAGGTCACTTCACTTACCCCTCTCTAGTGCTGATACAGCCTTAGCTTTCAAGTCTTAACTTCCTTTAGTTTAACAAGGGTCCTTGAAAATATGTGTAACATAAATATTTTGAAAAGAATCAATCAAATCCCCTTCATACCTTCCCAGCACAGGTCACCTGTAAGAGTGGACATTCTCTGTTGGATCAAGGACTCTACTTTGCTATGGAGTTGCAAGCATCTTTTAAAAGAGTGATGAGGTCAGGTCCCCTTGAACAAGAGGTCTGCAAGTGTAAACAGAAAATGTGGAAGCAAGTTCATGAGGTGTAACCCTCTAGAAGACAGTGCCCAGATGTAGTTCTGGGCTCTGGGACTGTCCTCAATGTGTATAGAGATAGTATGAATCAGGCTGTGCCAGGGTTGACTCCCTCTGCCCTACATATCCTCCAGTGCTGTCTTGGGGGGGCCTTAGAAGTTTCCTCTGACATGCTTTCATGCCACACTGCTGTGTATACAGCACGCAGACATGATGCTCTGGGAGCCAGCAACGCTGCCAGCACTACAGGCATTTTTTAAGTAGTCCTGCTCTCCATACACACACAAATGTGAAGTAATTATGTCCCAGTGTCAGAGGGGGTCTACTAGATGCCTAGAAGCTCCACAGGGTCAGTCCATGTCAAGCAGGTCCCTGGACTGTTTACACAAACCAGTAGAGGTGACAGCAACTACAGCAGCAAATGAAGTTTAGAGAAGGCAAATTCTTTGGTAGCCATGTCCCAGATCACTTAGGAACTTATATGCCAATGTACTGGAGTGCCATTTTACCCTAGGAACTGCTAGAAACCAAGAGTCCTCAGACCATGACTATACAATACACTCCTTGCATGAAACAAGGCCCGATGTCAGTACCAGGCGCTAAAAGATGTTTCTGAACGATGACTGAGTTTAACAGCCTTTTACGATGCGTTGCACTAGCTTAATCTGCAGGTGACAAAGGCATTGATTAAGTGTCATGAGACCAATAAAAAAGAGATCACACCTGCTTGCCAAGCCAGGTGTAAAAATGCCGCTTCATCCAGAGCTGTTGAATCAGCTGTAGGAAAACCTCTGTGTCACAGTCTTAAAAAAATATTTAAGGTCTTCACTTGAGGAAATACACAGGACTTCTGCAGTGTCTCTTAGAAGCTGCTTTCTCCAAATATGGGTGCTATTTTCATATGCAAGATACAGCTATTCCTGACCTCCCACCAGCCTTTCCTTTCAGTCTCACTGAGCTGGAGGGACGTCAAGAGCCATGAGCTCTTTTAGGGATGACTGCTTTGCACCACCTTCATCTTCATGTCTGTACATCTTTATGGAAGATACGCTGTAACCAGGTAGAGGTTACTTTGCTCCTCAAGAAGATACTGGGTGGTAGTCCAGGGCAGCTCCTCACAGGAAGTGAGCCTTGATTTTCTTAATCCCTAACAATTCTGTGCCTTTGAAAAAGAAAGGACAAAAGCAGCTGTAAAGTCAAATGAAAATTCCAGCTAGACCTCATTGAAATTTTAACACCTTTGCTTCCTCCTTTATGTAAAAGAAACTTCAGTTTTGTAATTTAAGAGCAGAAGTAGAACAGTTGAACCAGCTGGCTTGTTTGTGTTATGGAAGAAAGAAGTATTTTCATGTTGGTTCAGTTGTTGACCTTTCTGTTTTCCAGTGGTGAAAACATATAAAACATGGAATTTTTCTTATAGTGAGACATGGACTTACCATAGAATCACAGAATGGTTAAGGCTGGAAGGAACCTTAAAGATCATCAGGTTCCAACCTCCCTGCTATGAGCAGGGACATCTCACAGTAGACCAGGCTGCACAAAGCCTCATCCAACCTGGCCTTGAACACCTGCAGTGAGGGGGCTTCCACAACCTCCCTCGGCAACCTATTCCAACACCTTACTAGCATCATGGTGAAGAATTTCTTCCTGATGTCTAACCTAAATCTCCCCTCTTTCAGTTTAAAACCCCTTGTCCTATCACTGGTCTCTCTGGTGAAAAGCCCTACCCAGCTTTTCTGTAGCCCCTTCAAGTACTGGAAGGCCACTATAAGGTCTCCCCAGAGCCTCCTTTTCCCTAGGCTGAACAGCCCCAACTCTCTCAGCCTGTCTTCATAGCAGAGGTCACTTAGATCACAAAGTCTGAACCTGTCTAAAATATTCCCCAAATTCAGGGTCCAGGTGATTAATAGTGGGAGTTTGTTATATCCTCCTAGAGAAACTGGAGTTTAAGGTGGTGTAAAAAGGGGTTACATGTAGCAGCTGTAGTATTTGTATCCATTCCCTAATTCATTCAAGGCTTGATGATGAGAAAGTGAGAAGTATTTAGGTGTCGACTTCAGGTTTGTCTACATTTATTTGTCTTCAGATCAACTGGTTTAAAGCATTTTCTAAAGGCTCAGCTGTGAGCTGCCTGTTCTTCATGCATTTAAGACAATTGCAAAGCAATTTCCTGCTCTGTGAAATACTTTTCTGCACAGATAGAGCGCAGCTGGGCTGGAACTTATTTTTTTTTTCTAGGTTGTTTTCCCAGACTTGCTTCAGATCCTCTCTTTTCTCCAGCAGTCTGTGATTTGGCCTCTTTTATCTAATTTTATCTATCTTGGTCTTCATGCCATGCTCATCCCCCTGGTGCTTGAATGTCCCAACAGCCTGCCTTTGCTGCCTTTTGTGCCCCATGAGTCCCACTCCTTCAGTCAAGAAAAACCTGGGGCAGCCATCAGATAAGACCAACAAATCCGGCTTTGCCTGATAATTCCAGTGTAATCAGCATGTCCTACAGCTTGATGGAGAAAAACACCTACCAAGCTGGATCCAGGAAAAAAAAAAAAACACGTCTTTGTGTCCTCCATCTCCTTTGGACAAGTTCTTACATGGCTTTGCTACCCCTGGAGACTGGGGCAGCAAACAGGCTATGAGACCTGCTGCCCTGGTGTGCGTATCACCACTCTGTCACAGATTTTCCTTCAACGAAGTTCACAACTGCATTTCCTGAACCTTCCCCTTGGAAGCAAGGATTAATGTTGGCCAAGAGTATGAGCTTGTCTCCCTCTCGTGGTTGGACAGATCTGGGCTTACTCTGGGGTCATTTCATTAGTTCTAGGGGTGAGGGCTGGGCCAGCTGCTCCAGGGCTTTAGCTGGGACTGGGTTGGCCTGTGACGAGAGTAGGTAGCTGCTGGCTTTCTTGCTTGGATGGCTCTAGAGCTCATGAGGACTTTGGGTGCTTGAATGCATGTAATTATGGCTATGCAATGCTTTAATGCAATGTAGCTATGACTTCTCAAATGACCAGTCACAGAAAGATTAAGTCTTCTGGGTTTCTGCTTGGAAACAGTGCCTGGCTAGAAGCAGGCCATCTGCCAGGTGGCATTCCTGACAAATGTCTACTAAGCATGTTAGTCAAAAAAAAAGACCACACAAACATTTCAATGTGACAGCCCCAGGGATTGTTGTGCATGCCACTAAGAGCATAAGCACGTTTCCACTTGGAAATCCTTTCTACTTTTGGAGCTGAAGGTCCATATTATTTTTAATATATGAAAAAACAAAACACAACACAACACACAAACATTTCTGGGAGTCAAGAGTCAAAAGCTGAGAAGACAGTCCTCTATTTCTGAGGTAATTTTTTCATGTAATAAGCCAAGATACCCTCTAATCTTTTAAGAGGAAAAATGTCTAACAAAATTCCCCAGTTGATCTCTTTCCTTTACCGCACATACCACCCCAGATACGTGACTGGGTAAGTAGGGCACCCAACTGTTCCTGCATGGAAAGGGTAGTATTCCTGTCAGTTAATATGAAGGCCAGTCGCTGTTATAAAATATATACTTCAGCTTAAAATATTCTGATTTCACTGAGTGAAAGCAGGGAGAGGTGTGCAGACTATCCAGTTTGTTGCCAGGCTTCTAGAGCTGAGGTGTTTGAGGGGTGTGTAGCATCTTCATGTTCAGCACTGTATTCAGATCCAATTGTCCACTAAAAATGGAATTGTGAAAGAAGAAATACTGGCACAAGATGCTGTAGAGAGCAATCCTTTTGTTGTTATTTCACCAAGTATTATTTCAGAGAGGCTACCTTATAACTATGGGTCCTCAAGATTAAAAAGTAACAGATGCACATTGGAGCAGAAGCATTAATGTTTGATTTATAGCACAGAAGCATTTTTCCTCTGCTGGCAGGTGTCTCTTAAGTCTGAGCACTTCTTGCTTTGTTAGATGTATTCCCCTGTAAACACTTTGTTGCTGCTATTACATTTTTCCCATGCTGAAAGTCTATCGCAAAGACTTCTTTTCTCAGGCATTGGCAGATGGCAATTAGCACCCTTCATATTCTTTCTCCATAACTTTAGCAGTTTTTTTGCCTGCATCCACTTAACAGCTCCAGGCATGCCAAATCGCACACTTTTGGAGGACTTGTTGCTAGTAGCAGATCTTTGATTCTAAATGCCTAAGTAGCATCTGAACTATATTTAGAGCAAGTACACGCCTGCCTATTCATGATCTTTTGTGTGTAGCCTGGACAGCTCAGTGCCAGCGTGCAGCATAATCAGCTTCTCCTTTAGCTTTGAAATGCCACAGCTCTTCAGAAAAGAAGGGGGGGGGAAAGAGTGGTGGGCAAGGAAACAAGGATAGTAATTAAAAATGACTTAGGGAAAAAAATCCCTGAATAGCAAATTAGCTTTGCTGTTTTACTAATGTTATTGCTCTCTTGATAAAGCCCCAGCCATGTAATTATTATTGCACACTCATAACTCCCATAGTCTTTCTAGAGAGTTGTACTGTATTGAGCAAGGCTGGAGCATCAAAAAGTTGTCCTCCTTTTTCCTGGACTGCTAAGAAGAGAAAGAACTGACTACAGTTCCTGCTTAAGAGCATTTCCATTAATTTACAAGTCAGACACCTCTAAAAAAAGTCTAGGTAGTTGTCCTGCATCCCTGCACTGGAAAGACGTCTGGAGAAACAAAACCAAGCCTACAGCAGATATAAGATGAGATTGGCCTTCTTGGAGTTAAGCTTAATCACAAAAAGCCTGATCATTACATTTATTTTTATGTGAACTCATTGGTGTGCCAAAATGTGTAGGTAAAGCCTGAAGAGTTGGGGCTTAGTAACATGACTTTGTCAGTTTGAGCGCTTTATTTGTGTAAATGCTCAGAATTTATAGAATCCAAGCATCTGATTTTTCTAAGTCAATTTTGTAGGTTCTGCAACATTAGAGCAAGAAGCCTCTTCTGTGAGACACCGACAAATTCAACTAATTTGACCATGTAGTGGTAAATAAAAAGATCCAGCTCATTCACTTAGATGAAAATAGGTAAATTTTTATATAATTTTATATAATTGACTATAGCACTAACTTCTGTCTCCGTTGTGAGAATGTCTCAATTAAACTTCTAACTCAGCACCTCTTCACAGGGAGACAAACCAGAAATATTTTCTCCAATAAGCCTCTTAAATAATAAATGCATCTTCCACTTGAACTTATGTTACAGTGTAAAGGTGACAAAATATAAGACAAATCTTTTTATAATAGGTCATTTACTACTGAAATCAAAATGATTAAAACCAAAAAGATTGCCTGATCTTGTTTGTAATTTTGAAATTTTTGGCTAGCCTCATTTAACTGGTCGAAGTGAAAACCTGAACCCACTCAGCTGTTCAAGGTGGGTGGGTAGAGGAATTGGTGAAGAGCTTGTTCAGCCACTGATACCCAGATGCAGGGCATAGGCCCATCTCGTGAAATCACACAAATGAAAACCAGTTGAAACATATATACAATTCTCAGTAAATTGTACTATTAAACCAGAGAACATAACGTGTCTGCTTGATTTTACTTCTTCTAAATGTATTTGCAGTTGATTTGCTTTGCGAACCAGCATGGATATTTCTTTACCTGTGCACCATTCATTCTCTGGGTGAAGCGTGGTAATTTTTGCACATTATTGGTTCTTAGTGTTCCATTATAATAAGGCTGTATTTTCACCATTTTCATGGTAGCACTGCTCCTAGCAATGAAAACTGCATCGGACCTCTTCCAGCACAATAAACTGTACATCCCAGCATATGCTAGAAATACAAGGTGCTGTGCCTTTAGCTGTAACAGACAGCTGAAGTTTTTAATTCCCACTGAACAGATGTGTGGGGTTTTCCAGCAGAAGGTGCTGGGGAACAACCTAAGTTTGCACTTCATACTAGAGCCATCTTGCCGTTTATCCAATAGTTGTCACATTTGCTTCATTGCAAATTGAAGCTCTGGGAATTAAAGAGGGAGGATTTCTGTCTAGACTTCATTGTTGACAGTCTCTGTGGGACATGTCCAACGTCCTAAGGAAGGAGGTCACTTTCTGGAGTGCAGATGGGATAAGGCTGCAACATCTCTTGCTGGCCACGTGCCATTTCCCTTCTGTCCTGCTTTGCTTGAGAGGAGTTCAATTTCTGTCTTCTCTGAGCTCCTCTGATAATATAATCTTGTTTGGAAGAGATAAGTACAGCCATTTCACTATTAAAATTGACTGTGTACGATTTTTTGTGTCTGAGAGTCAGAAAATTGGACATGATTTCTGCAATGTGCTTTGGGAATGGTAGGCTATTGATTAATTCTTTGTCATACAGATCGTATTTGAAAACAAGACAGGTCTGTAATTTTTTTCTTAACTGACATTTCTGAACCCAATAAATGAGTTTTATTTGTGTTTTTTGGGATTAACTGTTCAGTAGAAAATGTTCCTTTCTCCAGGAAAAGAACTAGAAATCCATAACTGTTAGGACAGCAATCGCAGTGTTTTTGTTTAGGCTCAAGCTAAAAAAGCTGCCCCATCCCTGGAAGTGTTTGTAGTAAGGTTGGATGAGGCTTGGAGCAACCTGGTTTAGTGGAATGTGTTCCTGCCCATGGCAGGGGGGTTGGAACTAGATGATCTTTAAGGTCCCTTCCAACGCAAACCATTCCACGATTCTAAGTGAATTTGGAGACTCAAAATGTAGAAGTTTGTGGCTCAGCCAATCAAGCATAATCAAGAAAAAATGAAGAAGTCCTCACTTTGATCTGAATGCAGAAGGAATACTTGATACTACATGAAACTTCTGATCTGATGCTAACCAGGGGTGTGGTACAACACCAGCAATGGTTGGCAGAAGCAGCAGAGACCACCTCTTGTATTCCCTGTTGGGTTTATATGTCATTTGAGGACTGCAACATCCGTGTATGGTTTATGTATGCATGTCAGGGTTTTCTCCTAGAAACTGTGTGTGACAGAGGTTGGAGTTATACCAGACAAATCTCTAAACATTTAGAAACATTTTTGTAAGTGTACGCTCTGCACCATATTTTCTTGACTTTTGCCTTATTATCAAGTGTATTAGCTGTTGATCAGTTGCAATTGTAGCAAAGCTCAAAGTTAGACTTTACAGAAGAGGAGGGTGGTTTTATTATAAAACAAGCTGATTTCCCCTGCTCACACTCCCCTACTCACATATTCACAAGCTTTTTGAACTCTTCAGGAGCTTACAGTGAATAGGAACTTTCATCTCTCCATCCTTTCCTTCCTCTGTCAGTCATGAGACTTTACTGACAGTCTTTCATCTCTGTGTCTGGATGTCTAAAAGCTTCAACCTTGTTCTTCATCATCATCATCTCTTAACTGTTGTCCCTCTTTTTAGGCAGTCCATTTTTTTCCCTACCTAGGTCTCCACAGAAGCTGCACATGGATGTGCTGTGATTTTTATGACCTGCAAAGCTGGGTGCCAGCAAAACCTTCTGCTCTTCCTTCTGGTGCTTTCCCACCTCACCATTCCCACTCATGCTCCACAGGCCAGCCTTTACATTTCTATGACAATTCTTTATGCTTCTGTGCCTGTTTTTCTTCTTGAGCTAAAAATTTGCATTTTCTTTGGCAGGTCAGTACTTCTATGAAATTATGATTAATCGCTCAGTTGTTTCTAGCATTTTCTTAACACTATGCTAATAACCTGGACCTCCAAATTAATAGGAGTGAGTGTCCTGGTCCTGATAAAAAGAGTCATAAAGGATGACCAGCCCTTCACAGCAGCAGTTTCAGTGTTCATCCTTCTGCAATGTGGCAGGAAGTTTGAATTGAGCCAGATTTGAAGATCCAAATCTGAGGAGTTGTAGTCTGAGTGGACTTCTGTCACTCAGAATAGTCATACTCTCTGGCATCCTTGGTAGTTGGTCAATAGGTAAGTGATAACTGGAGCACACTTTTTATCCCCTGGTCATCCTCAGGGCTGACAAAAAACACAAGATAAACATCTTTAAATAAAGCTGAGCTCAGAATGGGAAGCCTTCAGTGTCTGAAATCAAATGCAAGCAACAAAAAGTTCCCTCAGCCCACCCAGCTCAGGTGGCACTGGATACCCATCTGGAAGGAGCTGAGCAAACAAAGGACCAGCTGCATCATCTCCCTAGAGCGGGGTTTTATGTAGGGCTTTTTGGAGCAGGAGGAGGGGAAGTTCATCCATTATTAAAACACAGATAATAGAAACTTTATGCCCCACTGATCTTGCATTAGACAACATGAACTGAAAGATGAGGTCTCTGCTAATTCGGTGCCTGGTACTCGTGAGACTGGCTCCCATGTGAGGGGAAAGCAGACAGCACTTGTCTGTCTTACTCTGCCTGGTGCTGATTCCAACCACCTGAGAGGTCTCTGCTCCTTCCCTGGAGATGGCCTCCCATGACAGCTTCACTTCACTGGAAGAATAAAGCTGTCAGTAAGGAGGAGAAGACATCTACACAAGTCAAGCTGGGGCCACAGCACACAAAGTCAGGCAGAATGAAATTATCCCTAACCATGCCAGATCAAGTGCTTAATGTAAAGCACATCTCTGACTCCCGCCTTCAGCAGGCACTCTAATAGCAGCTCTATTCTCAAAATGAAAGTATCCCCCAGGAGAGCTTCGTCCTTCCCAGAGGAGTGGAAAAAGATGAATATGTTTACGTTAATTTCTTGAGGAAGGCACTAGGATGCCATGGGTTATTCTCAGTAAATAAGAGCAAGCCGGGAAACCCCACAGTTAGCCTCTCTCTCTGGTACCCCCAAAATTTTATATGATATGGGCCTTTTTCCTATTAAAAGTATAGGCTTTGAGAAACTCTGCCCTGTGTTTAGCTACAAACAAGTAGAGGAAAGAATGCTCATCCTAATGGGGTTAGCAATCCATGTCTGATGCAAATACTTAATGTGACAAAATCTGCTAACACTCCCTCCCTCCAAACAGAGTGTTCAAGCCTCCCTGCCTTTTTCAAACCAAATGAAACATTTGTTTGGGACACTCCATAATTGTGAGGTGTTTGTGATTCAGGGGTGGTTTTTTTTAACATTTTATGCAGTTAAAGACCAATATATTTTCTCAAACTTAACGACTCCATTCTGTGCCATGCAGGGCTAGATTTGTTTCGGTAATCTGTGATTTTGGCTAGGGTCCCAAACCACTGGCAATGCAAGTCCTTAGCATCTGACTCTTTATGGCAGTTTTGGATACCAGAAGCTTAAATAATGAAGTCCGTATTTTTTTTCTTCAGTAGGAAAAATAAAACCATCTGAGTGGTATTTAAAAGAAAAATACATTGAGAACTTCATCTACTGCAAAATTTGAAAAGTGTTTCACTTATTTTTAGTATTTTCAGGTATACTGGTTTCAATTATTCAAGAAAATATGAGCCTGATGTTCAGATAGCAATATCGTTCACATATTTTAGTTTCAAGATTTTCTGAGGGCAGTAGTAGGAAAATTAGAAGAAAGCATCTACTTGTTTTTATTTCTTATTTACAGCTCTCTTCTAAATAGCACAAGTTGAGCTTTGAGGGGGGTTTTACTGAAGTGTTGCAATCAGAGACATTAATTGTACCCAGTGTATATCCCATTAGAAGTAACTACTATTTGAAGCATTTCAGGATGTAGGAACAGATCTCTGCCGTATGATTAGACATAGGAAGCGTCCCTTGTTCTCTTGTAGTGCTGTAAAATGGACTCCCACTGCTGTCAGAGCACCCCTGAATGTGCACTTTTCCTTCTCGGGGAAGTGTAATGCCAGAGTGCAAGCATCCCGATACGTTTCTTTGAGTTCACCACCCCTGGTGGGTCCTTCTTCCCCTCATTCTGTATCTCCCTCGATTTCTGAAGGATGTAATGTTGTGAACAACTGGCCAAACATCAAGCTTCCTTTCCCACCACTCCTCCCCAAAAATGGTTTGTACTTATGCACAGTGACTGCATGACTATTGCTCTCTTCCAGAGTGCATTATAGGTACTTCTCAGAGCTCTGATTCATCTGAATGTCTTCCACTAATGCAATAAATGATGTGGCCACAGCTGTGATGAGCTCTTCCGTTTGTCCTTTCCCCAGTGGGCAAGCTGCATGGGTGGAAGTGAGTTTTGGCTTTGGGTTAAAGAGGAAAGGGGGACTGAGAAGGTTTTACCTTTCTGCCTTTCCTTTTGTTAATACTTATTTGTAACAAGTCAATTTTGAGAAGGCAAGGAACTGAAAAGGGTTAAGTTTAATGCTGCTCTTTAGTCCCTGGTAGACCATCCATGAGTGTTAGATGGTCTCTCCTAGAAGTCTGTCTCATGCGCAGTCTGTAGCTTCCTGCAGGAGGTAGACAGGGCAACACAGAGGGGGGAAGTTCTCCTGTATCTGCTTCAGATGGGTGACACTCTCACATGGAGCCCTGAAAGGGATGTCAGGTTTGATTAGATATTTTGTGGCAGGTGACTTTACAGACCATCCAGCAGGTCTGGTCACTTCCCCTAGCCAGTGTTGGTAAGTAAAAGTAAGTAACATTGTGTGTAATCTGGGGTTTCTGACGGATCAGTAGGTCTGCAATCAGCTGCAGTGCATGGCTGTAGCTGGTAGGTTAAGAGGCAAAGGTGTGTTACTCGCTCTACTGGTAGATGCTGCCTGGAGACAATAGCATCAGCATGGACTCCAAAAACCTCCTGAATTACCACCTGGCTCAGCCAGCCAGCCAGCCACAGATATGGACAGAGGGACCAGCCCAGCCATCTGCACCCAGCCTGATGGAAGCTTGCTGTGGCCTCACTCTGTCAGCAGAAAATGCTGTTGCCCAGCTCCTTGTGGTGTGTAATGGTTTGTCTGCCCTTGGTGAGCCCTTCCACCGTCCTCGCAGGTCAGCTGCAGGTGGCCGCAGTGGGGAGGGAGCTTTACTTCATCTCTCTGGGGAATGTTATAATGATAATTTTCAGCCTCTGTAATTGGTTTTACACTCTGTAGGTTATTTCCAAAGGAGAAAAAAAGGTCAGAAAGTATTTAAAACAAAATAAAGGTTAGCCTTGACATGTGGAGAACTGAAAAAGCAAGGGGAGAACCATCTTGGCAGGCTTTGTCAAGGTTGCCTGGTGCTTGGTGCAGAATCAGAGGCATTAGCAATGGTAGCAACCTTGTTCAGTCCCTGCTCCTGATTCCCCCTCCAATGGAAAACCAACATGTTTTCTCCATTTCCATCCTTTACCTCTGCATTTAGCAATAGGGTGATGGCAAGCTGATAAGAAACACAGCAAAATACATCCTGTTATCATCTTTACCTTCTAGTTGAAAGCCCAGAGCACCTGTGGAGGACACACTGTGGATATGCATTGTCAGCCTGTGTCTGCTGCCCGCAGCTTCGCTCACCAGCTCTCTCAGCAGACAGCTGGGCAGAGGTGGCATTCATCACTGCTGTGCAAGGACCCCGTCTTTGTGATTCTTGTCAGCAGTTCCCTTCACTCAGCCTGCAGTTCAGCTCAAGCTGTTCTTTCACGTGCTTTTTTCATTTATGCAGGTAAGGGGAAAAACCAAAACAGATGAAGTAGATTATTTTTCCCTAGATAGAAAGGTGATTAACCAACACCAGTCCTTGCCAAGCAGGTGTATACCTCAGAGATGATACTAGTGTAGAGAGAAGCTGCCAATGTTGCTGGTTTGTCCATATTTTTAGTATTTTCCACGTGATTAATTAAGGATAGGTTCCGTGTGCTGAAATTTCCTTTCATAAACCGGTGAAGTTTTTCCACAGACTGAAGGCCAATTCTGATCTCACTTACACCTGTGTAAACCTGGACCAACTCCACTGGAGCGTGTCCATCCAATCTAATCTGCCTATTTTCAAGTGTGCCAGGGTTTAGGGTACCTGAACCCTTTCCTTATCCCCAGACTTAAACTGATGTCGCTGGGTTCAGTCTTACTCACCATGTCCTGTCCTTCATATATAATTTATCAGCCAGAATGATGTTAGGTGATTTGCACTCTGAAGTAATCATCACTCGGGCAGCAAGATGATGGATAGGTAGAGGGAGAGCAGATGGTATAAAAGATTAATCAAAAAGCAAGAGTCCGTGCCACTGCTGGTCCACAGCTAAAGATCCTCTTGGGTGTGAAAAATGCCAGAAAAATGGTGAGGTATTTGTCTCCTGAATTTGTGCTATTACTAGGAAATCCTTCCACACTGCACAGAGCTGACAAGGCTGGCAGCTTTTTTTGGGAGCCTGGTGGGGCAGGTCTCACCCACAAGCACAGCTGTGTCAGGGTGGCTCAGCTTCCATCACATTCTTCAGCACATGCTGCCTTCTCTTTTCCCCTTCTCATGTACTGTTGGTTCTGGGGCAAACGCAGCCCACCCCCTGTGCCACTCCCTCCTTGGCCATAATTTCCCATTAATTATAACTGCTGCTGTCCATGCACAGGCTCCTTTCCCCCTGTCAGGTCACCCCTCTCACCTCTGTGCCTCCTCAGTAGCCTGGATGTCTCCTTCCCCATCCCATCAAACCTTTCCTCTCTGGATAAGGCAGGTGTCTGTGCCACTGTAGCAGCTACTGCTGTACCCCCTCCTAGCAATGGCTTTTTCCATACCTTTCTTGTAGGCAGCTCTCTTTTCACCAAAGATGCTTCACCTTTCCTATTTGCATTCCTTTCCTCTGGTTGTTTTCCTGCTGTCGCTTCTTCCTGACTGATATTTCACCTCAGCCACTTCAGATACTACTTGGAGGTTGGTCATGTGCCCTCTTAGAGCAGTCAAGTGTGAACAAACATGAGTTTTGCTGCCCCAAACCAGGGAGGAACAAATGCCAGGTTGGAGCCAGAGCCAGGGCCAGGCAAAAGTGAGGAAGGATGAGTGCCAGGACAAGGAATTGGGAAACCAACCCCAAGATCAGCCTCACTGTCCCCACTGCCACTGTGAAAGGCAGGGCAGAAACTAGACCTGGTCTTGAGATTTAGGCAGGACCAGAGGGGAACTGCTGAAACTGACAAGAAGAAGCAGCTGTGAGTGATGTAGTATACTGGACCTCATCCAGTGGGGGCAGACATGGAAAAATAGAGAGGAGAGAAAAGCATGGATATCATACCTATGGCCCTGACTGTTAACTCATCAGCAAATACTGCAGCTGCTGCTTTTCCTGCAGCTTTAGGGGAAATGAGAGGGTGTCCTGCTTTGCTCTGGCCATCAGTGTCGTTTCAGTTGCTCTCATGGGCACTGGGCCATGCTTGGCTGGTACCTTCAAAGGTTATCTTCATAGCACGAAGTGCAGTAACTTAAGACCATTACCTGTGTTGTGCCACTCATTGAAACTCAATTGGAGCTGGTAGGCATTAGTGTAAGCCAGAAACGACTATGCCTCAAATTTGTTTTAAATTAAAGCTTCAGTGTTTCAGGAACTTTTTATTGCCCCAGGCAAGAAGAGGGGTGGAACAATGTTCCACTCTTCCAACATAAACCTGAGCTGGGCAAAGCCCACCCCGTGCAGGCTGTACAACCCTCCTGCGGTGCTTCCTGTTCAGTTACTTAATTTGGTTGCCATTGGCCAGCTTTAAAACCTGGGGTTTTAATCTGCTGTGAATTGGTGAGGCAATACTGAAATGTGGTTTTCAGCCGGTGGTCTGTTGGTCTCTAGGACTGTGGACTGCTTCGAAGGAGTCTGCAAAAGGTAACTAAGAAAACCAAATCTTACTGTCCACAGGCTTACATTGCCTAAAATATCCTTAAATGGACCTTTTCCCTCCACTTTTTCTCCTCCATTTTTGGGGTGCCAAAAAAAGAGTTACTGGAGATCATGAAAAGTGTGCTGTTTTACACTGGCTGAGGATCTGTCCCTCCCTGTTCGTTGAGTAAAGCATGATTTTTGAAGAGCTGATCAAGGTGTAGTAAGGAAACTTTACAGCTTAGACTCACAGTTCCATGTGTATTTTTTAAAGGATTTTGAAAGCAGTCTAAAAGGCTGTCACATGCTATTTATCTGTTTATAATCTGGCCTGGTTTAATAGTAGATTAAGAAAAAAGCAATTGGAATCATTTGAGTATGATATTTGGGAAAACTCTTTTTCCTCATACTGCTTCAGGAGGTCTGTGTCCATCCCTCCTAAATGCAAAATGAGAATTTGAAGTAATGTTTTGATATGGTTTTATGTGACATAACCTCAGCTAAAAAAATACGCATATAACCCCTTACTAACTTCAAAGCAATAAGATATCTTTCATTCATTTCCAGTAGTGTCACATTAATTTATCTTTTTCTGACTTCCAAGAGTTTTGTGTGTTATATAAGTAGGTACAAATACATTATTTGCATTATATTTTTTTTTTTCTATTGGAAGTGGCTGGAAGATGCATATCACAGAAATACAAGGTCCTTCAGAAAGAAAATTCAGGATATCTGAAGACAGCATTTTCCTTAAAGATGTCTAACTGGCTTCCTTGGAGACTATCACATATTTTCTTCTGTTTCTTATTATTTGTAATTTTTAAAAATAGCTTGACTTTGTAAAGCATTTTAATTTTACAGAACTGCATGTTCCAGTGGAACAGGGTTCCATACAAATCTCTTTGAACAATTCTGTTTCATTAAAGTACTTTGACTATAGCACAGACAGCTGTGAAAGATCTGAAGCGAGATTCAAATACCTAAGAGAGGCTGAAGCTGGTTGGATCTGGAACTAAATTCTGTTTGCAATGAACTCAGGTTATTCCACTGACAATCTCCAGCATGCAGAGAAGAAAAACTATTTCTTGCAACAAAAGTCCATCAGCCAAGTCCTGTTTGTTAGGCTGGAGCAAGTCCCAGTGAGTGCATTAAACTACATGCCTACAGTGAGGCAGACAGGGTTCAGCCTGGTGTGAGGAAACGCTGCTGCTTTCCTGAAGCTGTATTTCCTCCCTCCCTCAGTAAGCACTGGGTTGCAACTCCCTGCTTTGTAATTTGCCCCAGTTTTTTCCATTCCCAGACTTCAAGGAGAAATGTGGCCTCCCTAATAGCACGCCACTAATAAGTGCATACACGTTTTTTAAAAAGCAACTGAAAGATTACATGAGTAGCAAAGGCTGATGAGCTTTACCAGACCAGAGAAAAGTGAGCAAGGCTGCTGCAAAGGGAAAACCATTTTGTAGAAGTGATTCCATGGTTGTTCTGTCTTTAACCTTTCCCCTCTCTGAATATTTGCCAGGTGCAAATGACATGCATTTCATATAGATCTAAACCATGCCATATTTTTATAGATTACCTATGTGTAGTGAGTACAGTCTGTGATGAAAAGCAGAGGTTTGTGTTAGCTCATATCAACATATGATCTCAGCAGTATCTAAAACATATGCTTCTTACCATAGCATTTGCATGTGCATTCATATTTTTTTTTGTTCCACTTGGTTTATCCTAGAGCCCTAGGGCCTACCCCATTTGCAAATGTTTGACCTAGATGGATGCAAAACCACCATATGAAAATTGTGGAGGAGAGGAAAGAGTACACTTCAAAAATATGGATTATCTTCCTCCTTTCCTGCTAGTTCTGTGCTTGCATCTGTGTTTATATTCACATGTTGCTGCCACCCATTTACCTGGATTCACTTTCAGGACAAACACTCCTAAAGCTGCATCTTGCAGCACCACATAAGGCTCACATAGGGACTCAAACCTTCTTCTCTCACTTGACACACAGGTAATTATTCCTATTTTCCTCACCCCATAATTTAACTTTTTCCACTCCTATTTGCATCTACGAACTAATTTCCCTGTTAAGAACTAGACCATCCATATGCACATGAATATTGACTTTGGAGGTTACAGTGAGGCAAACTCATATTTTCTCTTCATGGAGCAGATGCATTGACAATTCATAAGTTATTCATGCTCATTGCCCTCAGGGATCCATTTACATAAGCCAGAGTGATATATTGGGTGCTTGCCTATCGTATGGTCTCCATAGCCATAATTGTATCCCAATTAATGCCATATCATCATCATAACATGTTTTTGAGGAAGAGAATTAAAATTGTTTTCAGTTTTCTCACGGCAAAAAGGGTCCTGGGGGACTTTAGCTGGTTGTCCCACGTCTCAAGAGGTTCTTCCTGGCTCTCCCAAACTCTGTTGTCTGTTGGACCTCTGTTACCTTCTGTGCCAGGGTGAGTAAAATACCCTATCAAACACTGATCCAACAGAAATCAGCAGATCCCAGCTTGGCTGCTGTAACTCCAGCTCCAAACATCAACCTTGTCATTAGAGCATATCTCTTTTCTATGTTCAGTGTGTCTCACTCAGCTTTGCCTCTCCTTCAGCCACTGAAATTTGCTTGCCAGTACTGGGCAAGGGATGGGTCACAGGTTTTAACATGTCCATCACTGGACAGAGATATTGATATCCATTTTTTTGGGCTCATTTGGTTTAGTTTGCATTTTGTAACAGCTGGAATGCATTATGCAAAACAAATATATGCTTGGGTGCCTTCTTACTTAATATACATTTTGTGTTACATGCATCATTCCCTGTGCTTTGTTTACTGACAGATTTCCCTGCCTGTCTGACCCAGCTGTGGATGTTCCGCTTCCAATTTATGTAGAGCAAGAGATGTACTAGTTATTTCTGAGCCTAACTCAGCTGCTTCTGTGGAAAAACTCTAGGGAAAGCTGTGGATGCCCTGTTGAATTAATCAGGAGAAGGAAGTGTTCTTGGAAAAGGCAGCACCACTTCCTTTTATGCAGGATGAGACCAGATGCCAAGGGTGGGGAATGGGGGCACGATTAAAGACCTAGGAAGAGCTCTTCATTGTAAAGATTAAACATTTTCCTAAAACTTAATTTCTTATGCTGTTTGGAAATCAAACTCTTCCGTCCCCTTTTTGCTTTATCTTCTGCTTCAGTTGCAGATTTTCCCTCTTACTCAGCAGTCCAGCCAGTAGAAATTAAATTTTCTTCTTCTTTGAAGTCTGCAGATGCTGGATTCAGAAAAGGGCAAATGAAGGAAGAGAGCACAGGCCATACCCATTTTTGGCTGCTATTTGTCCCCCCAGGGTGTGGAGGATGGAGAGGAACACCATGACCCCTTCCAGCTTTATTCTTGGTATTACACCACTGATTTCATCAGAATTTGTTCCACACTCAAATTTAGCCTCATCACTATTATTTGCTGAAGATCAGGAATTTGCAGCAGTACACACATGTGCATATAGACTCACACACACAGATGGGGATTTATGGAGACAGTGGTGTGTTTCATGACTCCAGTCACTACCAGGTGTTTAAGTGTAATAGGGTTACAGTCCATTTGATTTTTATACAGCAGAGGGACAAGACTTCTCCTCGCCCGCCATGTAAATCCATTTGACTCTGCAACTGCAAGACCATAGATCTAATGACGTTGCCTTTTCCCACCCACCCCCCCCCGTCGCCTTGCTCACACTTCTTGCTGCCTGCCTGGATACATTTCCTTTCATTTTCATGCAGAGTGTGTCACCGTTTCATAACTCAGTAAATCAGCTCGCTCTTTTGATTCCTCCTACCAGCACAGCTGTACATCAGAGCAGAGTCCTGTCTCCCCCGGGGTGGGATGCCTGCTGCGGTAAATGAACAAGGAAGCCACCCCAGTTCTGCACTTCTATTTACTTAGCCTCTATGTAAAAACACATACGTGGGGGTTTTTTTAAAAGCGTGCAGACATCCGCCGGAGCTAGCATTGTTTTCATTGATTGCTGCCACTGGAGCTCTGGAGGCAGCAGTACTGATCCATATGGAAACAAGGTTTCCATAAATCTGTCAGACTTGAATTCTCTTGCAGAGCCTCATCCGGTTGCTTGCTCTTATTTTCTTTTCCCTGTTTTCAAGTCCTGATTGAATCAAGTTCAAACAAGCCACTTATTTGGCAGTGCCCTTGAAATAAAGGTCTGTTTTAATTGTGCCTTGGAAAGCCTGGGAACATAAGGTTTCCTCATGCACTCGGAAAAAGTATATTTGCAGGTACACATGCAAAGGCTGTCCCAAGTCCTCTGGCACACACAGGGTAGAGCTCTCTGGCATACCTCTTTTTAGCATGTGGGGGTTGAGTGCTTTTCAAAGCCAGGGATTAGGCTAGTCTATTAAGGAGTGGCTATTAGCATTTGATGCCTCCTCTCCTGCCTGCTGCTTTTATGCTCCATTGGTGCTGTTTCAGAAATGACATTATCATGGGATTGAGCAGCTCAGGGGACTGTAAAAAACGGGCAGCAGAGTCTTTCCCCTGCAGGTCAGGAGTTCATCACTGACCTGGGCTAATACTGGCTGAATGTCATTAGCATCTGAAATGGTTAGGGATCTTCTTTCCCATCCCTGCCAAAAACATATGTCATTGATCCCCAACACAAAATTTCACTCTACTGGGCTCCCTCTGAGGGTGCTGCAAAGGCACCCACAGCTAGAAACTGTCCTTTCAGAGACAGTGTCAAGGCAGACTGCCCAGGTGGTTTTGACCATAATATGCAGATGTGTTCTCCACCATTGTTCCCTCTGCCACCAGCACCAAAGTTACTTGCACAGCCTTGGGAAAGGAAGACTCATCATAAAGCTACTGGGGGACGTGATGAAGAGTGGGAGACTATGCTAGACTGAGAGGGTTGTATTTGCAAGTTAACTAAAATGTCTGTGCCCAATAAACCAAGAGACCTTGGATTTTAGCCACCAGTTCCTGTGTTTCTGAGAAGAGTTGTCACTGTGAATTAGAAGGAAATGATGCTAACTCGTTCTCACCTTTGGGGATCAGAAGATGATGTGGTGATAAAATCAAAAAGAATTCTTTTCTTCAGCTGTAGCAAACTGCGTGAAAGAGAATTTGCTTTCCATATGATGCAAGATGCTACGAAGATACCACATGCCTGACCTGCTCTAAAACCATCTGTTATCAGCCCTAGGCAGCACCCATTTATCTTAGTGGAAGAGCTCCTCCGGTTGGTTTAGTAGCCTGTCTCTTTACGTTCGTAAGCCTGACAGCACTGCAGCTGGCTTAAACAGCTTATTAGTGTTGTTTACAGTACTGTGTTGTTTAACTGGAAATACTGATAAGCAATCTAAAAACTAGTGGCTTTTTGAAGCCTTTCATGTAACAGTGGCATTGGCATGGAAGTACAATATCAAGACTTGCAAAGGTGCAGCTGAGGGCTCTGTCCTTCGCTCTTCTTCTTATCTTTGTATTTTTCCCCTCTGGAACACCAGAGCAGCCTTTGAGTTCTTAGAATGTGGTGGGTTTATTGTATGACCTTTTTGTATCTAAGGAGGTTTATTAATTTAATTCCTATAAAGCATTCGTATTTCAGATTCCCTTCTAGTCTGTCAAGCATCAGGGTGGTAAACCCAGTGCATCCCTCTGAGGTCTATTCCTGTAACTTTTCTGCCCTCCCCTCCTCTCTCCAGCACTGAGCATTGGATCTAGAGCCAAGCATGTTTCATGGCCTGTGTTGATGGAGGCTACTGAGCCCATGTCTGTGGACCTACTGAACACAGTCTGTTGTGAAACCTGCCCCTCAGTGTGAATCAGCTGGTGGGAGAGTTTGAGGAACCACTGGACAACCATGTGAACAACCACATTATTCATTCCTGGCATGCAGGAAGGAAAAGGGTGGAAGAAACCCAAAGGCTTTCTTCAGGCTGTGTCCTACATGGCCATACATGGTACTGCTACCCAGGCAGCACCACAGCTATTTGCCTTCCCCGTCTTTTTCTGTAAAGCTCTCTTCATGTGCAGTATTTGCCTCCCTCCTTAGTTGCCATGCTACTGCTCCTTCCCTTTGAATCTCCTCTAAAGAGTCAGTTTTCCTGCAATTTCCTCAGGAAATGGAATAAACTTGAGTAAGTTCTTTAGTCCTCTCCCCGCCCCCTTCCCCTTCTGTATTCTGCACGTCTGCCTATTAGATTATAAGTGATTTGTAGAGAGGCTTAGCTTTAGCTGGAGTCTTGTACATTGTCAGCTTCATTGTCCTCAGTAAATGCACACTTTACCCAGACTTCTTGCTTTCTTCTTTTCCTTTTAAAAATGAAAAATACCTTCAAGCTCTAAAATAAAACTACAGATCCTCAAAGGTTTAACTGTGGTGCCTTAAACAGGTGCTTTATCCACTGTGCTGTTTGAACCACGGATACTAGCATTTGTAGCAATCCAACAGTGATGCTTTGTCCACTGGAGAAAGCCTAATTGCTCTCCATGATGGCAAAAAAATCCATGGAGATTTTCAAGTTAAAATTTGGATTTCAGACTAGCTGCAAAGTACAATGCACAGCACCATCTTCACAACACAGATTTGTGTGCACATCCAACTTTCTGGACAAAGCAGTGTATTGTCTTTTTTAATTAATATGTATTTATTTGTTTTCTCTAATTGGGGCACTTGTTGAAAGAACATTTATGTGTTCCAAAATGGAAAACAGATACTCTGCAGTGTGAGAAGTTGAGGCATCACTGTGAGAAGCTTGTGTGACCAGAGAGGAGGCACCATTTATTCATCTGGATATTTTAATCTTGACCTTGGAAGACATTATGCACTTCAGATTTCCTATATGAAAATGAAAAAAATCCCTTATTCATCAAGTGTCTTTGACCACTTCAAGAAGACTTTGATTTCATTTACAAGAAGTTTGGAAATCTAGGCCTTAGTCTCTCCTTGCCTAAGTTCCCCATATGAAAAGCTTGCTTTGTCCAACATGAACTCTGCTCCTGACTGACTGTCAGGGGTTCACAGTAAAAATCAGAATTTGCACTGAAGCAATGCTTTGTTTTAAAAATCACCAAATTGCTGTTTTAGTGTAATTTTGAAATTCTGCATGATGGCAGAGCAGCTTGCAAGTTTTATTTAGACAGCTCAAGTCCATCTTGAAGCTGCATGGGTGTGAGGAAGCACCCAACCGTGAGGATGACTTGCATGGCTCCAAGGCTAATGCAGTGGCCTGGCAATCTGGAGACCTGGGCTCTTCTTTGCTCTGCAGTGAAACCAAGATGACCCTGGGCAAGTCTCTTAATATTTCCTCCTGTGCATCAGTAAATTCTGTGCTCTCCAAAGAAAGTAGAAGGGTCATGGTGACTGTGGGTTTGGGGCTTGCCCCCAGTTTGTGCAGAGCTCACCCAGGGTTCAGCCTGCTATAACTTCTTGAATGAAGAAATTTGAGTTTGTTGTAGAACTGATGGACATCACCCACATGTCTTGTCATAGTTTTGGAGCAAATGCATAGGCTGGCCTGTTGAAGAAAGGCTGTACGTCCAGTTTGTGGAGGATCATGGAGTGTCAAAGGGCTGACATGCAGAGAGCTAACCCTGCCAGTGGATCAGGATTTTTATAGACAGAAGGGATATGTCATAGTCAGAGTGGTAAGTCTGTAATGACAGACGTTCTTTCTATATTTGTGAATGACCTGATTTGGCATGCATGCGGTTCATTCTCCTGACAATAATGGAAACATGGTGTGAGACAGACAGAGAAATAAAGCTGTGGCTGAAGTGAAGCTATAAATTTATAAACATTTTGGTTTAAAGTATTTTCCCCACCTTAATTTCTCGCCTTGTTAAAAAAAAAAAAGAAAAAAAAAAAGCCTCTGTTCAAATAGTCTTTGAAAAGCTTTCAGCTCTCCTCCTCCTTCTCCTCCCTCACCTCCTTCCTAAGCTCCAGAGATGAGTGTAAGACATCTGTCAAAGCTGTGGTAACGGATTTCTCCTGATTTGCAAGGACCCTAGGAATCTGTGAGAGCATCCCCGGCTGCTGCCATCAGTCCTGTCCCTGGGGGATCACTGCCCCTGGGAGGCACTGCCAGGAGACAGACCACTTTGTCCTGGTGTTAATTTCTCCCTGAGCTGGAGAGAGGGGAAGCGGGGGTTTTCCTGCAAAAAGAGAGAGTTTGGAGGGGAAGACACTGAAAACTTTAGGAAGCATTAGCAGAGGCTGTCTTGCTTCCAAATAAGAGCACTTCTTGCTTTCTGCTCCACGTTTCACCCTCCTTCAGGAAAAATTCCGAAACTGCTTTGGCTTGCTATCAACTATTCCTTTGGCCTCCCAGCCAGAAAAGCTCACTGGGGATGGAGAAACTGCCATACACAATGGTTTTGAGAACTAATAACACACGCATGTGGTCCAGCCTTGAATTATATGAAATATGGTGTATAGCTTTCAGTTCTGCTTTGTCGGAGGCCTTGACTGCTTAAAAGCCTTCAAGTCCCTCCCCTGCCTCTCTTCCCCGCCCTGCCCCCCTCCCCCAAAATAAAATAAATCCCACACGTTTTCTCTCAACTTCCAGCATGTGTGACCATAATTGTGTCTGGGATGCTGGCAGAGTGCCCGATCTGTCAGCCTCACCGGGGACGGGGAAGGAGCGGGGGAAGGCTGCCTGCTGGACCAGCTCAGCTGGGGGGGCTGGGGGGGCCAGGGCATTTGCTCCCCTGTCCCCACAGAGGAGCGGGAGGGCAGGATGCTGCCACTCACAGGGGATGCGTGGAGGCAGGCGAGGACCTGCCTCGGTGGCAGCTTCCTCCTGGGGGGCACTTCTTGGGGCCAGTGGGTATAACCAGCCGCAATTAGTTAAGTCAAGGGGCCAGGTACAAGCGAACTAATTGCATCGGTGCATTGCACTCCAGAAGCTTGTATTCCTCTGCTCCCTGCTAGGACCCCCTGGGTCCTTCCTCAGCACATGAAGACACTCTCTGCATTAGCTGTGCTGCTGGATCAAGAAAAGCGTGGTGCTGGCTTTGCAGACGAGAAAGAGAAACCCACTCAGTTGGCCCATTTTGCATGGTCTCTAGCATGGCTATTTATGTTAGTTAAAATAAATAAAGGTGTGGATCACACAGATCTCCAGAGACAACAGCTCTCAGAAGTTGTGTGGTGCCTGGAGGAATGGTTATTGGTCCTGATTATGACCCTTAGGAGCTGAAGTGATGGAAAAATCAATTTAATTCTGGAAGAACTTACCATTAAAGACAACTCCTGGAACTTAATTGCTTGAAATTATTTGAGCTTTAAGTGAGCTCAATTCTGGCAAATCTACCAGAGATAGCAGGCATATACCAGTGGGGGTACCATCTTCTTCTTCCTATACTAAATTTCAATGGATAAGACTTACAGGAGACTTATGCTGTGATCAGTGTTGAAATAATTAGTCACTGTTACCCTTAAAATGTCAGTAACCACTTCACATGGGTCCTCCAAGTAAACTGAGCTGTTTCTTGCAAGCCCTTAAGCCAACTCCTGTATCAGCTTACATGGTGAATGCATGTTTCCACCAGGATTGTCCTCAAAAATAGAGGAACAAGGATGCAGTGTGAGGGGACAAGAATGCAGTGTGACACCATGGCTGGAAGGAAGCAAGGACCAGGCCTGTGCAGCAAGTTTGCTGCACGTGCCAGAAAAGGAGCAGCAGGAGAAGTGCTGGAGCTGTGCCGGGGCCTCCAAGCCCTTATCCCCACACTCAAGTCCTCCAACTAAACAAGACTCAGTCACTTTTTCATGCTCCTGCTAGGAGGATGAGGGCTCAGCTCCACAGTGTAATAGTAATAGTGTTATCAATATGCAATTTTGCTGTCATCACTGGTGTTTTGCCTTGGTTGCAGTAGCTTCTGCGTGGACACAAGGATACCATTATGCCAGGCACTTAAAAAACACCAGTAGCCCAAAGAGCTTATGTGCTAAGGGAGTGCCTTTTTCCCCATGAGGACAGCCAAGCAGTGGAAGACCTTGCTCACCAAGGCTGTGCATTCTCCAGAGGTTTTCAAGACCAGACTGGACAAAGCCCTGAGCAGCCTGCTTGGATCCCATAGCTGGCCATGCTTGAGCAAGGGTTAGGGTAGGGACATGCTGGGTTCCCTCACCCTGAATTATGATCCCATGATCTTTATCTGGCGTTGTTTATGTTTTTATGTTGAAAAAAACCCCACTGTGCTCTATCTGAAGGCAAGTACCTGCCTATGAGCTAACTTGTTGGTGGCATTTTCTCCTGTGCAGGGCCTTCTGAAGGAAATATTATGTATATGGGTGTAGGCGTTCTTGGTTTATTCAAACCTGCATTGTAGTGACCAGGGCAGGTCAATATGAATTGTGAGTGTTTCTTAGGAATATTATTTGCTAATAGTTTGACTCTTTTTCCTTAAGCTCATTAAGTCATTACCCACTCTTCAGTCACACCTCAGATGGTGGTTGAATGCAGCAAAGCATTTATTTTTTTCTGTGGTGCTAAGTACACAGCCTTTTTTATATATATATATATATATGATGATGTTATTTTCTGTCTTCATAGGTGGATTCTTCCTCCACTCTTCTCCCTTCTTCCTCCTTATTTTTTCCTTCCCCCACATGCCTCCAGTGCCAGGATGACAACTCTAAGGCTGCTGGCAGTCTGTTGGCTGTTGCAAATCAAGTTCTTTAATCACAGCATGATGCCATCATGTGAGCACATATGATATTGATGGTGTTTCCTAACATGCTATTTTTTAAAAATGAAAATGCTAAAAATACATCTTGGGGGGGGGGGGGGGTTTACATATTAATGCTTGGTAACTGGAACATGTGCTGATACTGTTTGCATTTTGAATGTTTAATTGATAAAGATTATGTAGATAAAGATCTATAATTAACTGATAAACATTAAAACATTAACAGATAAAGATTTATATTGTTCCTGAGGAACACTAGAACAGTTTTCCCTCTCAGTTGCATCCTTTTAAGGAGCAATAAAGGAAGAAAAATAGGGATATAGCATTTAGTGTGGCTTAAACGTAACTTGCTTTATTGTGCAACTGCTAAATTAGGGTATGTAAGCTTTACATAAACTTTTTTGTAATTATTTTTTAAGAAAGAGGAGTTAATTTCATCCTAATTGCAATACTTTATTTTCTGGAAAACTATTCTGGACCAAGAATTGCCATAGTCTTAATAATAGATATCTATCTGGACTTCTGCAAGGCCTTTGACACACTTCCCCACAACACCCTTCTCTCTTAAGTTGGAAAAATACGGATTTGATGGATGGACTGTTTGGTGGGTGAGGAATTGGTTGGATGGTCACATCCAGAGCACAGTGGTCAACAGCTCAATGTCCAGATGGAGATCAGTGACAAGCAGTGTCCCTCAGGGGTCTGTACGGGGGCTAGTGCTGTTATTATCTTCATCAGCGATATAGACGGGGGGATAGAGGGCACCCTCACCGAGTTTGCAGATGACACCAAGTGGAGTGGTGCAGTTGACACACCTGAGGGATGGGATGCCATCCAGAGGGACCTGGACAAGCTTGAGAAGTCGGCCCATACGAACATCATGAGGTTCAACAAGGCCAAGTGAGAAGTGAACCTGAGTTGGGGCAACCCCTGGTGTCAGTACAGGCTGGGGGATGAAGGGATTGAGAGCAGCCCTTCCAAGAAGGACTTGAGGGTACTGGTGAATTAAAAGCTGGGCGTGAGCCAGCAATGTGTGCTTGCAGCCCAGAAAGCCGATTGATTCCTGGGCTGCATCAAAAGAAGCATGGCCTGTAGGTTGTGGGACATGATTCTGTCCCTCTACTCCGTGCTGGTGAGACTCCACCTGGAATACTGTGTCCGGTTCTGGAGCTCTCAGCACAGGAGAGGCATGAAAGGCATGGACCTGCTGGAGTGGGTCCAGAGGAGGGCCACAAAAATGATCAGAGATCTGAAACACTCAACCTAAATCTCCCCTCTTCCAGTTTAAAACTATTACCCCTTGTCCTATCACTGCCCTCTCTGGTGAAAATCCCTCCCCAGCTTTCCTGTAGCCCCTTTCAAGTACTGGAGGGCCACTATAAGGTCTCCCCAGAGCCTTCTCTTCTCCAGGCTGAACAGCCCCAACTCTCTCAGCCTGTCTTCATAGCAGAGGTGCTCCAGCCCTCTGATCATCTTGGTGGCCCTTCTCTGGACCTTCTACAACAGACCTATATCATTCCTGTGCTGAGGGCACCAGAGCTGTACACAGTATTCCAGGTGGAGTCTCACCAGAGCAGAGCAGAGGGGCAGAATCACCTCCCTGGCCCTGCTGGCCACACTTCTTTTGATGCAGCCCAGGATGTGTTTGGCTCTCTGGGCTCCAGCTCACACTGGTGGCTCACATGAGCTTCTCATCAGCTACCACCCCCAAGTCCTTCTCCTCAGGACTGCTCTCCAGCCATTCTTCCCTCAGCCTGTATTTTAATTAATTAGTTAGTTAGTCAATTAATTAATTAATTAATATTTTTAAGCCAAAAGAGAGTAGATTTAGATTAGATAAAAAGAACAATTTTGTTTTTTTTTTTTTCCAGTGAGGGTGGTAAAACACTGGAAGAGGTTGCTCAGAGAAGTGGTAGATGCCCTATCCCTGGAAACATTCCAGGTCAGGCTCCTTGGGGCTCTGGCCAACCTGATCGAGTTGACGTCCCTGCTCACTGCAGGGGAGTTGGACTAAACGACCTTTAAAGGTCCCTTCCAACCCAAACTACTTAATGATTCTATGATAATCAAGGATCAAAGCAGACAGTTTTCCTTTACTCCTCATCCAGAATTTGATAGAAACCAAACCTTTCATAACAAAAGATCAGACATTTAAAGGCTGTGCAGTCTGTCTTCATGAGACTAAGAGTTTGCTCATGTATGAGGAAGTCCATCAAAGCTTGTCTAAAGGTTGTATGTGACACAAAATGCACTAATTTTACAGGCAGAGTGGTTAAACTGATTTTCCTACCAAGTCAAAAGTAGAATTAGGTCCAAATCCACCCACCAGTGGGAATTCAGTAGAAATACCTGCCTTGACATTGCATCTGAGATTAGTCCATCAGATCTCAGGACCTCAATCCTGCTGATCCCACCCTGTATCCACCAGACTTTGCTGCCTCTCTGCAAGGAGATCACAGCCCTTAACTCCAAGGGCTTGGCATGTTCACTCTTATCTGCTCTTGATGGTAAGCTGAACCTTCCTTATTATTGTGCCATGCCAAATCCAGCCTACCTTTCTTAACATATCTTGCATGCAATCATGGTCAGTGACTGATGTGTCCCTTTTCTTAGCTTTTTTTTAAGATTGTTCAATGAAGATGTCTCGAAATAATACTCCTGCAGAACAATGCTACAATGTAATTACCAGTACAGTCCCAATGATGTTGCTCCTCTGGCCTCTATGCACTAGGTATTTGCAATGTAGAATGTGTTTATGATCACTTCTCCCAACAAAAAGAGGTAGTAATTTTTAGTAATGTATGGACAGTTTACCATGCTTTTCTTAACACCTGTGTCGTTTGCTGTGATAATCTACTTTTGAGTCAAGACTTTTGCATTCATCTAGGTTAGTTCATTACCTTTCACTAGCTGTGGTTCAAAAGGAAATTTGTGCCTTTTTACTTTTGAGTACAGGTCTGACAGTCTTGAATTAACTGCACTACATGTGGAAGGTCAGCACAGTCCCCAGGGACTCAAATGTTTTTTAGAAAGGAAATGGGACTGTCTTGTTAGCAGAGAACTAGTGTGATCTCAACATCCCAGGACATACTGCTGCCAGTCCTTTAACCTCCCAGAAAATAAGAGAAGGTGTTGACCACATCCAGCCCTTCATGCTCCAACAGTCATCATCAACCACACCAGTTCCCTTTCCCAGCACAGCCCTGCCTAGGAAAGCCAGCTGTGTCCAGGCAAATGCCATCTGCAGGTCCCAGCCCTTCCTAAAGGCATCTCTGGTGATTTCTACAGTGTGATCTGATACATCTGTGTCATTGGTCTCTCTGACTACATGCTGACCTGCAAAGAGAAGAGCCCTTCCCACACAAGCAGAACAAAGAGAGGTGCAATGACCATGTGATTGTACCCAAGCTTGTCAAAACCACAATCCCAATGTATCATACATGGGCACCATTCCCCCAGAGACTTGGGTGTCTGCTGACAAAGAACCAAAACTTAAACTGCATTAATTTTTTTTTCTTATTACAAAAAAAAAAAAAAGCCTTCCTTGTCTTCAAACATTATTGTGGCCTGACTAATTTCACCTAGAAACTTTTTTTTTTTTTTAATTATTTTAAAATTTCTTGGTAACTGGCTGATGTGCCTTATTTGGAAATCATGTCCAAAGCAGGCAGTTATGTTACCTTTGGTCTCCCTACCTGGACTTCAAAACTGCAACATATTTAGGCATGCTCCAAGTTTAGCTTTCCCTGGCTCCACAAGCTTGAGTAACTTCTGTTGAAGAAATAGCTTTAGGAAATGTTGATTTAAAAATTAAAAAAAATCCGTCATACTGCTCTGCTAATTACATTGCCATATTAATGGCACAGAATGCTCATTTTCAAGCTCTGTTGGAAAGATTACCCAGAGAGGTGTTACTGTCTCAGTACAGTGTCAGATGTCACCCTGTGGGATATTAAAGCCAAGTCAAGATTCTGTTGAAAAATATTTTTTTTTGTTCTGTTCAGTATAACATACAACACTAGGTCGCATTAAAAAGAAAACCCTTTGCAGAAGAAATGTTAATGTGGGCTGCCAAATGGGAGAGATTTTCCATAGTTCACTGTTAATGTAAGACCTCAGCTCTCATGGAACATGCTGTCCTCTAATGAACAGCTCCTTAATGAGAGCAAAGAATCAGGATTTCACATCCATACGAATGACAGCAAAGTTTGGAAGGTGTTGTTTCTGGTTTTTTTTTTAATTTTTATTTTTAATACAAGCACTAATTGGCCTTAAATAAAACTAGGTAGAACACAATAGATTTATGATAGTTTTTGTGAAGCAAAACCAGATCTCAGGCATTCAGAGAAACAGGCTCCCCTTTTATGAGGTAATTATGATTTAGTGTTTACTGTCTCCCGTTGAGTCTGTGGGTTGCCTTTAAAGTGGCTCTGGGATGAATGTCAAAAGTGGAATTTACAGTCAAACCTTTTCAACATGTAAAATACAGGAAACATTTATTATTTTCCTAAGTAATATTTCTTCTCTGCCTCTACATTGCTTTATTTTTCGAAACAACATCTATAAATTGTCCCCAGTGGACAAGTTGCTGCATCATCAGAAAATTGTTATTTTGGAATAGTTTGGAAAGGTTTCTAGGAATTTAGGTATTTCTTCTAGTAGCAGCAATAGTCATCTTCCAAGGCTCACTTCCATTTTCTACTTGGAAATTAAGGGTTTTTTTAATTGTAAGGGATGTAAATTAAGTATAGAAGGTGACACCTTCCCACAGGCTTGCTGTTAGGTTTGCTGGGTTTTTTGGGGAGAAGGCCTGGGAGAAGAATCCCTTTAGGGTTCAACTTCACAGGGCAATGGCTCAGCCCCAGGACTTGAGTGGGAACTCAGCCTGCCACGTAGCACTGGGCCAGCAATATTGTTCTGGAAGGGCAACCGGGAAGATTTCTAACAGCTCACCACCTGAGCTTTTCCAAAGCTCCTGGGAAATGAGGCAGTATCTGTCCCTCTTACACCCTCTGCTCTTTGTCCATTGAATTCACCTGCACATTCAGCAAGCCACCCTACTGGCACGCTCCTGCGAACCCAACACCTCACTTGCATCTGCAGAGCTCTCAAAAAAGTCCCCTGAAAAAAAAGTCTCCACGTTGTTGATTTCACACACGTAAAATTTCCTTTTTAAGCACCTTACCCTTCCCTTCCCCGCTACCAGTGGAGTAGGATTTAGGAATGGTTTAGGGGGAAAAAATTGCACACAATGAAAAAAATAGAAATTGCAAAGAATTACAGTAGTGTAGCAGTGCACACCACATACTTCAGCTGCCTTGCAAGATGGATTGTGGGCTACATGTGAACTTGGCAGGGCTGCAGGTGTTCCAATAATGTATTTGTGCAGTCTAGGAGATCCCTTCTACTTTACAGTCTTCCAGCATACATCTCCAAATGCCCAGTGGCATTGAAAAAGTGTGTTTCATCCCTGACAGAAAATACCAATAAAAGGTCTATGAAAGCTATTATCCTTTGAAACGAAGATGGAAATGCAAAGAACATGGGCAAATAGTGAATCTGCATCAGCTCTTGGTTGTGTATAGCAGAGGATGAATCTAGCATAAGATCAATAATAAACCAAAACATTGACTCATTAAAAACCAGCACAAAACTCAAGTGGTTTATCTGTGAAGATAACCGGTCATATGAGGAAGCCATTGATCAAAAATGTGCTCAGTGAAGATGGAGGATGAAAATCAGAGCTATCTCACACTACGCTTTGGTATTTTTTGGCAGAAGTCATTGAAAATTTACATAGCATTGCTACACACAACAGCAGGTGGTCAATATAGCAGGAGGAGGACCCTTGGAAACCCACACCACCAGGACCCTTTATCCCTTCTGGGAAGAAAGGAGTGCCAGGACTCAAGTCTGTAAAACACAGCCCAAGATTCAAGGCTGCAAAACAGAGCCCAGCTTACAAGTTGTGGGGTGATGCTGCCGGCACCCACTCACAAAACCCAAGGGTGTTGAAGGTCTACGTGACCTACGTGGGCCTCATGTTCACTAGCTTTCAAACAAAAGGGCGTGGGTAGTTGCCAGTCTTGTCAGCATTACAAGCCTTGGCAGTCCTCAGTAACACACTTACTCATCTATCTCCTGCGGGTGATTTGCACCCAAATGTTCAAGTTGCATTTTTGCCACCACCCCAGTTATGCAACCTCTAGCCTGAGGACCAATTGCTAACTCTAGAATGTTTTATTTATGACAAAAATTGATACAATTACTAGGAGTGATGGACAAGACAAGCGAGACACCGGACCAGTGAGTTTTGGAAGAGTTTCAGCATCTGATATGTCTTGGAAAACATTCTTGCTGTGTGGGACTCGATAACCAGCAAGACAATTAATGGTGTTTGGAAAGCTGAGTGGAAGGGGCACACTCACAGCTCTGGAGGGTCTGAGGAAGAAGATGATGGTGTAGCTCAAAGAGTAAGCTTTGGATGGAAAGCTGCGTTTGATGAAAGAGAAGAGATGGGCATTCAAGAAACTTCCCTGAGGTTGAAACCACTGAAGAAGAACAGAGAGAGAAGGTGATAGAAAGGTGGAATGACAGCCAACAATTTAAAATCTTTCTAAATTGTTAGAGAACATATATAGTTTATTCTCTTATTTGTGTTTGAAATAGATATGAATGTGAACTGAAGCTTGGAGATAACGATCACCAAGATTATTGCAGTTCATTAGGAAGTGTATAAATGTAAAAAGCAAAAAATCTCCTTCATTTCATGTGTGTTTTTTTTTTTAAAGAGCCCATTGACCCATGGTGTTGCCTTTCCTATTTCAACCTGTTGCACTTGAAACTGTTTTGCTTCCCTGTCCCTACACCATGTGTGCCTGTTGATGACCCATATGAACCTTTATTGCCATCCTACATCACTTCACAGTAGCTTCAGTGGTATCTCTCCCATCCGTCTGCAACTTGTGCATATACTACTTTTTTATCAGGTACGTCATTGTTACCTTACATTTATTCTTATGTAGCATCATTGTTTTATAATTAACCACTGTATTCATGCATCTTTTATTTAAATACATTTCTATGATGATGTGTGCGTGGGGTACAAAAGGGAGTTTGGTGAAAGGAGTTGAAGCATATTTCCCTCACATTCTGTTGAAATAACAGCTTGCAAATGCTGGGTTTGCTACTATGGAGTTTCCTCAAGAAGGCTTGTGTTGGTATTGAGGAGGGAGTGCTAATCCCAGTCATACTGAGCACAACCCTGCCTTACCCAGCACTCTCACCCACCTCTTCCTGGTAAACTGTAATAATTTGAAATTTCTGGAAATGTTGACAACGTGGGAGGAAAAAAAAAAAGATCTCAAGTGCTCTTCGTATCTTCTTCCCTATTTGGACATGAGAGGAGAAAATGGAAAGTTGCAGCAGTTGCTTGTTTTCAAATGAGCTTTTGTTTGTTTCCTGAAAAGTCTGGACTGTATTCTGTAGATTTAGCAATGGTGTATTAGGTGTTCTAGGTATGCGTATGTAGTACGTCAGTTCTTTGCTTCTGAAGAGACCTAAAATGCCTGCTCTCGGAGACCGCTGGTTTGTGCTCCAATGTACTTCTGAGGTATTTTTGGTCACTAAAATAAAAGGGAAAATAAAATCCTGAAAATAGAAAGATTGATAGGGTTCACATATAAACAACAAACAAGGCTGTATTACAGAAAACTCATAATGCAGCTGCTGTAAACCCTCTAGGTTTCCATAGAAGAATTCTGGAAAATCGGCATGACAATCATAGGCGCCTCTGTGTACTTTTCTCTGTTGTTGATAGTGTAGTTAATGTAGCATCATGCTAAGGATCAGTACTAAATTTAATCTGTGACGAACAGGAATTGGTATGACAATATGAAATGTTTTTGAAAAAAGTAAATTACTTTTATTTGCCCACTGTAAAAAAATAGTAATTCAATGTGCAGCAGGAAAAGTCTAATTTCAAACCATATTCTAAAGATCCCTTCAGTGACTATACTGTGGTAAAGTATTTCACATAAAATTTGTTTTCATTTTTTCCTAAAATTTCCCTTTATTTCTATATCAAGGCCCAGGCACAGTTATGGAGGGAAAGAAGAGAGTGAATATTTTCTTAAAACATCTTTTCAGTGGTGGCTTTGACATCAACGGGCAGGGTACGATAGGTGTGAACAGTGTGGTAAAACTGGATTATGGCACGAGGAGAAGGAAGGACATTCTCCTGAATGCTTAAGGCACAACATACCCACTGCTTGGTAAAAAAGGAAGAACTGTAGTGAAAAACTACAGGATGTTAGGGACTGTTTGAATCAAGGCACCTCATCTCGCTGAAAAATGGGCATCTCCCATCATGTGTATGGCCCAGCTGCAGAGCAGTGAGGACCAGGTGAAAGAGGCAGAAGTAAATCAGGGGCTACATAGTCAAATACAGAGGTCAGAGGAGAGCTTTAGAAACCAGGGAGAGCTTTTTGCCATATACAGATAGGGGGTGGTGAACCTGGTAGGAATAAAAATGATAAATGCATGGCCTCCTGTTTGAAGGACCTTGTAATTACAAAAAAACCTTAAGATTTTGGAATATCCTTTCAGAAGAATCAGAATATAATTGTAGCATCTGAAGGAGAAAAGGATCAGCTGGCATACAGGATAAGTCAAGAACATAGTTTAAAATTATTTAAATTCTATTTAAATAATTAGAAATTTTAAAACAAGCAAACAAACAAAACAAACAACAACGAAACAAAAGTAAAAACAAACCAAAACCAAACTAAAAAAAACCCCTCCAAAACCCCAAACAAACAAACAAACCAACCCAAACAAAAAACTTTCTCAGAGGCCAAATTAAAGCAATGACACGTTTTTACTGTTTTCAGTACTTATATGGTCAACTAAGTCTGAAAAAATGAACCTTCCTGAAAAAGTACATCAGGCTGCCACTTTAAAAATGGCCTAAAAAAGGCAGGGTCTTTTTTAGAAAACCTAGCTGAGAACAAGTATGAGTGGCTTTATGCATTAAGGCAATGCATTTAGTGAGAGCGTGACGAGCGTGGAGAGAAGAGATGAAGTTAGCACCCCTATGTAACTGGAGCCAAACAATGTCATTTCTAAGAAAACAAGTGTTACTGAATTCCCAAAAATCACTTTAGGAAGGTAAGGCAAGACCTTGAGAATAATTACTTTTGGTGGTTTTATTCCCCTAGCAAACAAGGAATTAAACAAAACGAGCAGTGAACAGAATTTTAACTTTTCTCTTTTCTCTTTCTCTTTTCTTTTCCCTTTCTTTTTCCTTTCCTCTTCCTTTCCTCCTTGCTAAACCAGAATCTGAAAACAAAGCACGCAGCAGGATACTTTCTGTGAAACCCCAGGCACAGCTCTGCACACTTGTAAGGAAAGCAAAGGGAAACATCGGAAGTTTGACTTCCCTTTTCATGTGAAGGGAATTTGAACCCACATTTGTCATTTTTTTGGAAAAGTGCTCTAGCCAGCAGGCTACAGGCTGATGGTTTAGGGCTAAAGAGTTGACCCACTTCATGTGTGAGTGTTCACTGCTGTAAGGAGTGGGACACCCTCCTATCTGCTTGTGTTTGTTGAGGGGTTGAAAAAGCCTTCTCCTCCCCAAAATACTCTAAGCATGAGCATCACATTGTAGCACATGCAACCTACATCCCTGGGGGCTGGGCACAGCCTGGGTGAACACCAGGGTTAATGCAGGGGGGGTCTGTAAAGTATCAAACACTTATTCCAGCCTTCCTGGGAAATCTGAGTGCAAGCAGTGATTTTGAGGAAGAGCAACCCATCAGGTTGCTTTTGAGGTGGTGATGAGCATATCTGGGGACAAGGCAGGAGGCCTTTCCACACAAAAGTAAATCCCAGTTATCCCAGTCCTCTGGAAGGAGGGGTGGTAGAGGACAAAAATATGCAGACACACCTCGTAAAGGGAGAAAAGGAAGGGGGATCCATCACCCCAAGCAGATGATCACCACACAACATATGGAATTAGAACCTAGACCAGATGGGCAGGTCTATGGTGAAGCAGGAAATCCTTATATTCCTACATATTAAAACAGATAAATATTCAGAGCTTAACCATTCAGCTATATTTCCTTATAAGCATGGTTTGTACGTCAGTTCCGCCAAAACACATGGGCAAACAAAGCTCCCTCCCCCTGCTCTGGTAACAGGAGTCCACTAGAGATAGATTTTGGTATTACGTAACAAATATGCTCCCTTCAGGAGTGGTGTTAGATATTTGGAGTATTCTGCCAGGCAGAATGTAACCGAGGTGAGTGCGCCAATTTATCTGCACTACTTTTAAAGATAATTTACTATGGAAGCTCTCAAAACCTTTCCAGTCTCTGGGTCCAGGACTGTCTGAAATATCTTTAGGGGTTTTTATTTATTCCTGATTTTCCATCAGGAATAATTAACCTCGTCACATCTCCAAGCCTGCATGCATGTATGCATGCGTGTCTTTTCTTCTCATAAGTTGACATCCCCAATACATAGATAATTTATGAAAACAGAGTAGACGCTTTTTAATAATTAAGTAATAGATAATAGGAGGGGACTTTTTCCAACAATGTACAGTAGCTTTGAAGTAGAACACAGCCCTGAAAGGCTAGTGGCTGTGGATAAATCGTGTTTAGAAAAAGAAGGCCTGAAGAAAGCTGCTACCCTCACACCGTATCATTAAGTAAATTAAGACGCTGAAAAGGTTCTTTTGATTTTGCAATGCCTGCACTTCGTTGCAGTAACGTCTGAGCAGTAGTCCTGTGGCAAAAAGCCAACTGACTGCTCCAGACTAAATCACATAGCGTCAACACGGCCTATTCTCTCTAAATTACAGGGCAAACAATAACACAGGTAAAATTAGCCCCAGCTGTAATTGCACGGCAGAAGTGTGTCGAGGATGTAGAATGATAAACGGCAAACGCGGAATGTGTTGTGTCATATCACGTAATCTCTCCTGCTGCAGAGCTCAAAAACAAAGGGAGAGTTGTGCCTTGTTTGTCTAACATGCTCTATATCACAAATTAGAAATCCTTCCTAATTAAGATATTGTTACATTTCCTTTGTTAACAATTTTTAAACAATGTTAATTAGTGATCTTTGATGACATTTTAACAGTGTTAATTAGCGATCATTGTTCATCTAACAAACAATTAGGGTGATTTGCGCTGCAGTTCTCAGGCACGGAAGTGCATCCCAGAGCCTTCCTGCCTCTTTACCCCCAGGCTGCTTGAGCCAAGGAGGGCATCTGGGAATGCTAATGCAATACGTAGCCACTCATTTAGCAGAAGCATTGCAGGGAAATCATGTCTTGCTTATGAACGTTTAATAGTTCAGAACAGCTGTAGCTTTACAAGGGTGTTCTCATCACGTAAGTGCTCCATGAGGTCACTCGAGCCATTTTTGCACTAATGTTATGTAAGACAACACAAGATACACATGGATGTTAATTTCCTGTGCATTTCGTTAATTCTTGCTTAGCAGGGAGATTGGCAGCAGCTCTCAGCGGCCTGAGGTTGTCGGGATGGTCACGTTTTTACTGTGGTGTCATCCAGCACCAGACATTTTCTGCTCTACCTTCTAATGAAAGGAGTAGCAGCAGCAAGGCACGATGCGGCTCACATCCCTGCTGCCTTCGTAAAAACCAGGACCAAGAGTATCAGAACAAGACTGTCATCTTTAAAACACCAGCCTCAGAGCTGCAATACCACACTGATCTGCAAGAAACATCCCCAAGAGAGAAGGATGTTAGCATCAAGAGTTATGAAGGGGCTTGAGAAATCAGCTTGTCAGTTAGACCACAGGAGCATAGAAACTGGGCTGCATTTCCCGGCACAGGCAAGCAGAGGCTTCAGGCTCTGACAGATGCCAGGCTCAATGCACACTTCCTCTCCACAGTGGTCACAGCCTAGAGGGGAGATTTAGATTAGACATTAGGAGGAAATTCTTTACTGTGAGGGTGGTGAGAAGCTGGCACAGGTTACCCAGAGAAGCCGTGGATGGCCCCTCCCTGGAAGTGTTCAAGGCCAGGTTGGATGGGGCTTTGAGCAACCTGGTCTAATGGGAGGTGTCCCTGCCCATGCAGGGGGGTTGGACCAGATGATCTTTAAGATCCCTTCCAACCCAAACCATTCTATGATTCTGTGAGTCTGTGATTATCTTGGTTTAGAGCTAAAAGACATTCTACCCAACAACTTCAAGGGAAGTTGGGTTGGATGCTAGTTCAATTAAAACAAATAAATTCTGAAGACTTGCACTGAAGAAAATGGACAGTCTGGAGGTTAAGTGGTGGGATAATACTGTTTGAGAAACCTCCCACTGTTCTCCTGCTGCCAGAGATGGCAGCACTGGGGCAATGAGTTAGGGCCACCATGCAAGCTTTGGCCAGTCATGCAGACAGGGTGCTAGCAGCTGCCCACGCTATCACTGTGTTTCTGCTTCTGCTCCAGACAAGGTTAGACAGCCTGAGTGATAAAATATCGATGTATGGTGTATGTCAGTGCTCCTAGGCAAGTGTGGTGAGTGGCCCCACCTCAGCAGCTGTGCACTGTGGAAGGCTCTTGGCATGGATTTTGCTGCTGGGGGGTGTTACCACACTTACCATAGTGCTTAGCAGGTGTTACAAATGTGCTTTTCTGTGAGCATTGCTGAGGTAAATAGGTTTGAACTCAGCTTCATTAGAGTGTCTTTTCTCATTTTATGTTTGTCTATGGCATGAATACCTGCTCTCTGTCCATGGTTCAATTGCGTAAATTTATCCAGCTTTTGTTCATGTTCATAGTTTATCTTGTCTCCTGTATGAACTCTGAATTGTTTGCATGTTGCTATACATAAATGTTTCTGCAGCAAATGGCAGATGAAACCCACGCAACAGCGTCTAAATGTTAACTGTAGATTAGGAAAATCACTGCTTATGCAAGTCTGACATAGCAGATATGTTCTTGCATTGTCCAGATTAGTGGATAGCATTGATATGATTAGATTATAAGGGTGAGCCATTAATCCCTTCCTTTCCTGATTATTATTGACAAAATTGGAGTGTAAACTAACACTAACCTGCTTAGTTCCAGCTGCATTCTCATGAATATAAATGCATCCGTCCATCAAATTTACATTTATAAAATGCCCTTCATTCAAGGACCTCAGAATGCAAGAGGCAATCAATATGAAAATAAAATTATTTGCCTTGATTTGGTAAGAAAAACTCAGCTTGGGAATTTCAGGATTTTCTGCTGGCACTTTCTACACTGGAGTGGAGTGGGATACACCTGAGTTAAATCTTTCACTTTGCCACTTGGTCTTCTTGCTTTTGTGCAATCCTAAGAGCTGATAGAAGCAAAGGATTAGCATTGCTTGCAAGGATAATGCTCTGTACCTGTTTTCTCAGCAAAGTAGTGCTCTTTTGACTCACCATTCCCTGGGAGTGGCTGTACGTATCAGCAAAGACTTCCAGTTTAAAGCAGCCACTAAATGACTTCAGGGAACTGCTGTGAAGCTGCTCACCTCTCTTTCTGCACAGAAATCCAAAGCTAGCCCTTGGAGGAGATGCCAAATGTGCTGCGTTATGACAGTAATGTATTCCCAGTTTTCCAAGTCTAGAACCCGCAATGGAGAGATTAAAATCACATTTTAAAGAGCAAATGCTTTTAGGGCCCATCTGTGGCAGCTTTGGGCTGGAGTATTTGACTTTAAAAGTTCACGTTTGCCGATGTGGGAGAGGGAACTGATAAACACTAGTCTGTATTTCTGGGTACCTTTTTGTCACAAGGCAGGGAGATTTTATTACCATTTGTATTATGGATTATGATTGTCAAACATAGATGTGAAAGTGAAAATGTATCTTGACTTCCATGGGGACAGATGAAAATTGTAAACTGATTTTCACCTTTAAAAAAATGACCAATCTCATTGTAAAATTACATTAATTTGTTCTGTTGCTATGACTTTGCTGTGTTCTAGATTCCAAGCAACTGAGATTTCTTTTTCCAAAGCAGAAGTAGGTATCACTAAAGGAAAGTGGAAATGTTTAGTGAAGATAATGCTGATGATATGTTAGCTGTGGAGGAGTGGGCTATAATTAGAGATCCATTTGCACCCAGTCATTTTCTGTTAGCATCTTTAAGCGACAGTAAGGTGCTGCAATCCCACCAGCCTGTGGATTTACACGTTTACTAATTCTTTGAGTCTTCATGCCCCTCTCCTAAAGTCAGTTGTTTCTGCCACCATTATATGACTCTGAAGCACTGGTTTCTAAGTAGGATATTCACAAGAGCCACAGCAGAAACATGGGACACCTCAGCAGCAGAGAAAGGCTAAAAAATGCCCTGTGCACTCTAACTGATTTTCTTTGCCAGTCAGAAGTCATCAATAAGCATTACTGACACAGCACCTCTGTGACCACTGTCTTGTGTTGTAATATTAAACTAGGCTTCTCTTATGTTAGGCAAAGATAGCCGCAAGAGGCAGAAAGCAAAGGTGGAAAAAGGCTTCTTAGTATTTGACCCGCTCTTTTCCTTTTTCAAACAGCTCATGTACACCTGCTCCTGAGAATCTGCTGGACTCTCTTGCAACCATCCTGAGGTTTGGAGATTCCTGAATCTGGAGGGGGTGAAGAGTAAGACAAGGGAACAGCTTTTTCTCCCCTCCCCCCCTTCTCCCCCTTCCCCAGTGTATCTGCTCAATTTATCTGCTTTTACAAAAGAAAGGCTAATACCATCTATGCAGATAAGCAGTCTTCCAAGCTACACTCAACAGCCAAAGACATTAGAAGTAAAATCATCAAAGATCTGCAGGACCTAGGTATTTTACTGACTTGCAGTGCATGGATGCTATAGCAGGGATGTAGCATCAGCCAGTGTGCTCTGCTGAAGTACCAGTGGTTGCAGAGGATCTATCCTGCAGGATGAACAGAAGCTTCCCTTGAGGCTTGAAGTTCCAGTGGCCTGGCTGTCAGGCACTTCCATGCAAAACCCTTCACAACAACCAACTTAATTGGAACTAGCTGCTTTCACTGAAAACTGACAAGCCATTCAGATAATGAATTGAAAACAAACAAACGAGAAACAAACAAAAAACCAACCAACAAACCAACCCCAAAAAGCCCCAACCAACAACAAAAAAAAAACAACCCGCAAGTTTGGTCCAAGTAATTGGCAAATTTTTAGGATAAAGGTCTTGGACATTTCCCAGCTGAAGCATAAAGAAAGAAACCACAGGAAAAACTAGTGTTTAGATCCACATCACAGGGAGAAATACTGATAAATGGTCAAGAAAATTCCAGTGGATGTGTGTATTTGTTTTCTTAAACAGGGATAGATCAGTAGTGTAATATAAGAAATCTAAATCAACTATTTTCTATTTGTACAAAGCACTACATCTTCTTCTAAATGTAATTCTTTAATCACTGGCAGCTGTCCCTCATAGCACAATCTAAAGATGTTCTTCTGTGGTTTTATATTTAATGCTAGATACATAAATAAACCGTCTGAAATATATGAAACCAACTTGAAACACACGGTCATGTTGTCTGCTCTCCTCTGTTCTTTCTTCTGTCTTGGCTTTGAAGGCCGCTGCTTAGGAAAACATGTGGAGCATACTTCCTGACTGAAATATTGGTGGTTTTTATTGCTATGAATTTATGAGTGGATATTTAGTTTCTAATTACTCCTGAGTGGCACTCTTCTCACTTCTGCTCTGCTCAATCTTCCTCAGCTCCACTATCCTTTTCCTTCCCATTCCCACTCCTATTGTTGTCATCAGTTTTTAATTTTTTCAGACCCTACTGATACTTTGTTCACCTTTTCTTATCTCTTAGTGTCCCACTAAGTTTCTCTCTGCTTTTATTTTCCTCCTTCTGCTTGGCTGCATGAGACAGAGCTAATGGCCACCTGCTTTATCAAGAAGGCATGTACTTTAGGAAGGCCCTACTTAGCTTTATGGTCTGTGGGCTGCCTGGCAGCAGCCCATAATAAGCTTTACCAAGCCAGAAAATTAAAATGTAGCATGGAAATGTTCAGTCCGTCATATTATTATGCAAAGTGTCATCTAGTGGCTCATCTTATCATGAAAATTGCCCAGCACCATCATAGTTTTCTTCAGTCTTCGCAGTCCTGGTCATTGCCTCATTTCCAGTCAGAAAGGATTTTCTTAAACAATAAAAATATCCATAATGAGTCCATGCTCTAAATTATACTCAAGCATGCAATCTCTCACTCTAATTTTCAAACCTGATTGTCTAAATGAAGGCACCCCGTTCTAAATTTTAATTTTCAGACAGGCACTTAGGCACCCAAATACCTGTTTTAATCTCCTAAGTGCCAATATGATCTCTCCAATACAGCAGGCAAATGGGCACCCTTTCCTAAACCGTCACGTTCAGAAACCTTGTTCTGTCTCATTGAATTGCAATTATCTGGCTGTTCACTGTTCCGTGCCACCAGTGTCCTCACCAGGGAACTGTGGGTCCTCCAGCAGAGCTCATGGCTTGGCTGGGTACTGGGATGTGTCCCCGTGCAGCATCCCACTGTCCCTCACCGGGATCCCCAGGCTCCACCAGCACATCCCACCCTGCAGACCTTGGCGTTGTCTGATCAGGAACAGGAGGAGACAGAAGAGAGCTGAAAGCTAACCTGAGTGCTCTGGGCTTGGCAGCAAAGTTGCCAAAGTGGGCAGCTGCTGAGGCCCACACCACACAAGAGGAGACAACGCTCAAAGCATCAGCCAGGAGTATCAGTCTGCAGCGTGGTCTCTTGATGTGCTCTGAGGCTGTAGCAGGAAGGACTGGAGAGGCACTGGGTGAGACCCTGGAACACGTTTGCCCAGGGAAGTTGTGGGTGCTCCATTCCTGGAAGTGTTCAAGGCCAGGTTGGATGGGGCAACCTGATCTCGTAGGAGGTGTCCCCGCCAATGCAGGGGGGTTGGATCCAGATGATCTTTAAGGTCTCTCTTCCAACCCAAACCATTCTATGATTCTATGGCTGCTGCTCTGCTTCAAGCACCTTCTCAGCCAATTATATTTAATCTCTCTAGGACCATCATCCCAGCTCCTTATATATAAATTGAACCAGTCCCATGCTTCAAGCCCAGCACATTTTAAAGTATTTTCTTGAGTTTGTGTAACACACGAGAGCTCCCTGCTGCTTTTCCAAAAAGAAACTCAAAAAATCCCTAGCATCCCTGACGGACTCCACGTGGGATTGCAAAACCAGACGTTTTTTCGGTGCCGTGAAGGGCAGAGGAGCCCGCTTGGGTCGGGCTGGGCAATCCCCCCGCGGGCAGGAGCCGGCAAGTGCCATGGGCGAGGCTGGGAATGCCGCGAAGCAGCCCCGAGCCGAAGCAGCCGCGGCGCGGCAGCCTCCGGGGCTCTCGCCGCGGTGCGTAAGATGCGCGGGGAGATGGGGCAGGCGCCCGTGCCCTGAGAGCAATCGTAGCCTTTGTTTCCCGGTTGAATGGAAGCCTCCTCCAAAGCACCCAGCGGCTGATTTAAATCACAATAAGGCGCTGACTCCGGCTCGCAAAAAAAAAAAAAAAAAAAACAACCCGAAAAAACCAACAAACCAACAACCGAGGGAGCAGACGTTTATGGCTTAAATCTGGTCTGACACCTGACCTTAGCTGTGACTGCCGTGGCAGCAAACAGAAACAGCAACAGGGGGAAAAAAACCAACAACAACAACAACAAAAAACCCGCTCCATTTAAAGCCTGTTCTTGTTAACTCAGAGTGTTAGATATAACTGTGAAATTCCGGCTTTTGTGGGGTTAATTGCATAACTCTTTGCTGTGCTTTAACAAGATGTTTTGTAGCTGAATAGCTGTGATTTCCTTTGTTTCTTTCTGTGGGCCGAAGGTAGTTTAAGAGGGGAAATTAGCCATTTAATTATTATGAGTGCAGGAGAAGTAAAAAGACCATATGGTTTGCTGTTGAAATTAGTCACAAGAAACTTTTTTTTTTTTTTTAATAATATGTGATATTTTTAACAAGCAGATGTGAAGCCACAGCGTCTCCCACAAGAGCTTTGCCAGGCTTATCTATTGTACCAAGTGCTGCCGGGGGGTATTTATAGCGCAGGGGGTCACTGCGTGGAGGAAGGGAGTTAGAAGGAGGGGGTTGCAAGGCAAGCTAGAGGCACAGATACTGGAGAGGAAGGACAGCAGGGGCTGGCCACCAAACCCAGCACTTCTGCAATTCGTCTGTGGGGCTCAGGTTCCCAGACCGGCACCGGAGAAGATGCTGACTCCAGACCTCTGCTGCAGGATATTTGCTCCATTCTTTGCTGTTGTCAGCATCTGAGCATCTCCTCCCTTGCCTGGGCCACTGCTCATGGTCCCAGCAGATGTCCATCAAAACCAGCAACCTTTCTGTATCAGCATGCCTCCTGTCCTGACTTCCCCTCCAGTCCCTCACAGGTATCCCTGGAGTCTTTTTTCTGTCTTTACTCAACTTAACTCACCTTTCCAGGCTAGTCACGGGCACTGCTGGCCCATGGTGGCATACCAGTCAGTGCTTGCTTTCCCAAATTACAGTTTTAAAACAGTGATAGAAACTTTGTAGACACCAAACAGTGTTGCTCAACAAGGCAAGATGCCACCCATCGCCTCATTGGCATGAGGTAAGGACATGGGGCCAGGCAACCTCCCAGTTCCCCTTGGGACTGAGCTTGGTGGGAGCAGAGAGCAGCTGCCTCTTGCAGATGCGTGACTTCTGCTCCTTCCCCATCCTCCTGAGGGTCATTGGAAATCTTTGCCTGATATCTTTGGCACCTGTTGCTACAGCATGTTGACCCCTGTACCTGATAACACAGATCTGGAAACACTCTGGAAATTGGTTCCTCGTGTGTGTTTTCTGCTTCTCATCCAACTTTGTGCCTTTTTCCCTTCTTTTTATGTTCTTTTTTTTTTTTTTTCTTTTTTTTTTCCCCGCTCCTCCATCTTAATCTTTTTACCCCCTCATCCTTTTCTTTGTTTCTAGGGAACTTTTATAAATGGAAAAATAATTATAACTTTGCTTTTGTCCACTGTTTGTTGCCACCTGTCTAGATGCAAATGTCATGTTACTGAGGCACAGATTTTTTCTATAAAAGTCATGCCCAACTTCACTTTGTATTATTAAAATTTTGCAGAAAGCAGAGAAATAATTTAAAAAGTTAAGACCAAGGGGAGTGAACAGCACAGTGTAATTCAATAGAGCTTAAGAGCATTTGAATAACAATAACAACACCAGGTTACTTTTGCACTGGCTCCTGGCCAGACCAATAAAGTACCACCCAGCGTGAAATACTCTGTTTTTGCTGCTAACCCAGGCAATCCTTTTGAAGCTGATGGTTTGACAAAAAAAGGGTAAGTTAGGGTAGGAAATTTTAAACAAAGTGCTTGATTTTGCTCCTTTTCAGGTCTCTCTGACACCAGAGAGCTGTAACCCTGCATTGAATTGCAGGCAGTGCTTCTAGACAGCACTGCTTTTTCAAATAGGAACTACAGGGAGTTATCATGGCTCTGATGCTTAATTTGAATCTTCTTTGCTAAGTTTGCATTCAGCAGCATCTCACCTCTCTTTTGCTGACCAAGGCTTTCTGATACTCCTGGGATATAGACAATAAAAGGAGCCTGGTTTGCTTTTCCTTGAACTTTAGGAATTATTCAAGTCACTTTATCAAGATAATTCAATAAGGTCTTCCTGTTCAAAATCACCCAATTGAATGGTCTACAGTGTCTGTTCCTTCCGTTCCTTTCTTCCTGCCTGCCTTCTTTCTTCTTCTCTGTTTCTTTACACCAGTTCTAATTATTTGATGCTAAAATGATAAATGAGTTTCAAATAATTAGAGGTGGTATAAAGGACCACAGCCAGGAGATTTATGCCAGCCAAGCCATCTGAACAAAGAGCCTTATGTGGGTATCATTTTTCTCTCTGAACTTTGAAGCCCTGATCTGCTGTCTCCACCTTCAAAGAGCTATATAATTTTTAACCAACATAATTTTGTTCCCCTTTTTTCATACCTGGGCAATGTCACAGGCCCTTATTAAGGAGCAGACCAAATGTCAAATTTTGTTGTAAATCAGCAGGAGGCCAGTAACAAGTAGGGGTGAGAGGCCTCAAGGGAGGCCCTAAACAAGTACCCAAGTCAGATGTGTTGCCAATTCATTAGAAAAGAGTGCTGTAAAAGATAAACCACCTCCAACTTTCTGTAGGACAGCTTAGTAACAATAACAACACTGGATTACTTTTGTGTGGGCCCCCATCCAGTCCTGTCATCTGGAAATAAAGGTAAACCTGCTCCACTTCTGCAAATATTAAGCAGGATTCTTGGCTGCTACTAAATTGCTTGTGAAAAAGGATGAATTTTTAAAGTCAGAAAAATAAATACATGTTTTCCAGGACAAGGATATGCTGAGAAAGAACCTCTGAGAGACAGTATGTTTTTAGCAATCCTCTTTCCTTTCTCTTGCTCCCCTGGTGGCTCCATATAAACTCTGTAAGGAGCCAGGCTTGCCCTATCATAAAACACCACAGCTAAAAGCCTTCCTTCTTCCCTGCGAGGCTCATGCAGGGCTTTGTGTTCTTCTGGCTGTGAAGAGCTTCTGCTGAATCAGGTTTGAGGGTGATGTTTTGCATGCTGCTACCTAACAACTATTGAAAGACAAATTGCAATGCAAAGCTGAAGTGGAACTTGGTTTGTTTTTTTTTCTTGTCTTCGGAGCAGGACCCTCAGCTGTGTTTGTGTGTTCCTGTGTGACTATGTGAGGGGACGGAGGTGGAAGGTGGAGAGGTGGCTTAGGAGCAGAAGTACTTTAGTGCAGACCTGTGGCAAATGTTTCCCTGGGGGTGCCTTTGGGCTCTCTAGTTCTAGTATATGTGGTGATGGTGATGCCGTAAGTACCTGCAGTGCAACTTCTCTTGTTTATGTGTAAAAACTAAGGTGAAAGACAGCAATCAGTTCTTAGAAGACCTAATGTGATTTTCCATACCTTGGCTGAGAAGCACGTGAGGACAGCCGCAGTTTCTCTGAGAGATGGGATGGTCGGAAGTGTGGCCTGTGATTACACTACACAGGTTCTTCTTCTTAAGGCTTTGTTTTATTTTATTTATTTATTTATTTTTAAACTGGTTTGTTTACTGTTTTTTTTCCCCCTTGTTTCTGGGCTGTAGGCTCACTGGCACATAGGCCAGGCCCTCTAAAGTCTTTTGTAGGTCTGCTAATGCGGTGCTGCTTTGTGTCTACATACAAGTGGGCACTGTCTGCTGCAGGAGTAGGTACCAGTGACTGTCAGTATATTCACTATGAAAACGGAATGTCTTAACATAAAAGAGTTAATTTTTCTACTGAAGTTTTTCTACTGTGACTTGCCTTGCTTTGCCAGCTGCTGGAAAATCAGAGCTGAGAGCAGTGAGTTTAAGAAAGGGATACTTCTTCACCCTCTCCTTCTCCAGGATGAAGCCACAAACTCCCTCCCAGTTTGCTGGAAATACTGTGTTTATGCAGCTTAGCACGGGAACACAACCAGAGCTTTTCCTCTCATTTTTCAGCAAGGAAGGATGAGCAACCACATATCAATACAGTGACAGAAATGGAGCATTTGTGAATGTTGACTGAAACATGGGCACTACGTACAACAGTTTAGATCACAGTAAAACAATTGCCATGAAGATACGCCATCAACATTTGATTGACATCATCACTTTAAATCCTTCAGTAGAACCAGGGAGCTGAATGGCCAAGCAGACAGTTGAATGGAAGAAAGATGAACCCATAGTTTTAGACATACCAACTTTAATAGCCTATTGCTTTGGCATACAAAAATATAGAATCTGCAGAGAATATATGACAACACTGTAAGTCAGAGTATGTGGAGCACTTCTGCGTAGCCAGTGCAAAAAATCCAACGAATACAAAAAAAGAAGAAACTTACTCTAAAATAGGCCCGATAGAGAGTAGATGTAGAAAAAAGACTGAGTTAGAAAACACAAAGGAAGCGAAGCACATGATTAGCCTGTGGACTCTGCATAGAGGAAGCAGTGGTGCTAAAGGCAGAGGAGAAAGGGATACAAAAAAAAGAAAAAAAAGAAAAAGGAAAAGGAAAAGGAAGGGAAAAGAAAAAGAAAAAGAAAAAGAAAAAGAAAAAGAAAAAGAAAAAGAAAAAGAAAAAGAAAAAGAAAAAGAAAAAGAAAAAGAAAAAGAAAAAGAAAAAGAAAAAGAAAAAGAAAAAGAAAAAGAAAAAGAAAGAGAAAGAGAAAAAGAAAAAGAGAAAAAGAAAGAGAAAAAGAAAAAGAAAAAGAAAAAGAAAAAGAAAAAGAAAAAGATAAAGAAAAAGAGAAAGAAAAAATGGGGGTGGGGGAAAAAGAAAAAAAGGAAAAGTTTATCTCAGCAGGGCATTGTATCTAACATCTAATGCCACACTGGTAGGACTGATACCTTGTGGATGTGGTCCTCAGGTAAATTATCTCATACCCTACATTGTTGAATTACTTGTTCCAATAAAGAGTCCTCACCTGGACTGCCATTTTTTTTTTTTCCAACAATTGCATGTTATAGATAATGAAGCTCAAAGAAAGGTCTTTTGGTTGCACAATGGCTGGTGAGCAGTGTTAGTTAAACCCCTTATGGCTTTCTATCTCCGAAACCTTTGCCAGGGTGATGCCCCAGTCAGTTATCTCAGTGGTACCCAGGGGCTGTCTAAAAGGCCCATATCTAGCAGACAGTGCAAATGCCATCACTGAATCAGTATTTCCATGGGCTCCTGGCAGGTGTGCAAGCACAAGACCACTCTGGCAAGGTGTAATAATAATAACAAAAAGGCAGATACTGAGGAAATTTTGTTAGCAGAGCAGAGCACTGTTATTTAACTCAAAAGTTTGTATAACCTTGGCCAAATGCATTTGTAACATCCAGCTCATTCTCTAGTTAGGTGGTCTGGAGACTGAATTCATCTCGGGGGCCAAAATATGAAATATTTGGGAATTCTGGCAGGCTCCATGCAACTATTCATGCTGCTTGTTTATCTCACAGTGTTTCTTTGCATAATGAATGGGAGGGATGAAATAAACACAGCAATGTCCAAAACAATAGAGCGGCTTGGATTGAGACATTACTGACCCACATTTAGATTTTCAGCAACCAGGCAAAACGATTGCTTTAGAGATAACAGTGATTTTTATGTTGACTGTATGTCCAAGAGCTCTCCTTCTCATTGTAGCGTCACTTGGAAGGGAGCAGAAATGCCTTCCCAGGCTTAACTCCTGCCCAGGCTTTTTTCTCTGAGCTCCAAGTGTCACTTCTCTTGCCTTCACAGCAGACAGAGGTTGTCCCAGACAAGAGAGCCCTTGCAAATTCAGGCTGCTGCAAACACATTTGACTGGAAATTGAAGACAAATTTTCCATAGTATTTTCCAAGTAGATGGAGAGGATTGTGGGGTTTTTTTACAATGGGCAGAGGTGTTAAAAATGCTCAGCTTGTTTGTGTATGTGTACAAGGCAGCCACAAGGCTCCACACAAAATAGTTTAAGGTGCCAGTGGGCAGCACTTGGGAGTACTTAGCAACTGTTCTGGGTACTCTCAAGACAAATGGAGCTTGTTGCTGGGACCAGCAAATGGTGTCCTTCCTGCACATCTTTTGCCCTCAACACTGCCCTCCTGCTTACAGGCTTTCTGTTCAAAAGGGACAGATCTATTATTGCTTAAGTCACTGCCAGGGGGACATGGCTCCTCTGGCCCCTTTGCTGTCCAAGTGGCTGTTGGTAAGAGGGGATTTCAACTAGTTTTCTTTAACCGAAAGGGTGTCTCAGTACTGATTTCAGAGTCCCATACACAAACCCATGCAGTACAGTTTTTATGCAAATCTGATAGGCCAAATTCTGTTCAGGCTTTAGAACGATGTGGAGCCTCTGGCACTGATGAGTGTGCTCACTGCATAAATCTGCTTGAAATGTGGCACCCTCTCTCTCCCTGCTTTATACACGAGCCCAATGATACATTCTGCACTCAGGGAGAGAACCAACAGCTTGCATATGCATCCAGGGATTTAGCTAAGCACATTGCCACATATAGACACCAGAGCTCACATACCCAGGATAGGTTCTAAGTGTACAGTTAATGGCCACTCCTTGCCAGATCCTCCCTTGCAAGGAAATTGTATTCTTTCCAAAATTGCAAATGAATAATTAATATCCTACCAAGAAATTAGTATTGTCCTCAAAGTAGACCCTGATCTTGCAAGCAACTGTATCTTCATGTAAAGCAGTCTGCAGGTTCAGGGCATTCCTTGCCATGTTAAATAATCATTAGCTTTTAAAAAAGATCAGGGGAAATATTTTCTTCTTCTTTTTTTTTTTTTTCCTTGTTTTTGCACACTGTAGAGCACTCGGATGCTCATTAGCATACATGTCTCTTCCAATTTCACTCTCATTTGCACTATGTTAACAGCTACTTTTTCATCTTTGCTCAGACAAACGGTGGCCTTTGTAACCAGGAATAAAATTAGTCACAAATGGAAACCTGTTTTAATGAGGCCAAATTGTTATTTAACTCCAAATGTGAACAATATTTTTTCTCTAAATCTCCTTTAATTCCTTGCTAGTATTAATTATGTGTTGTCGTAAACAGGCCTCAGAAATGCTCACTCCTCCAGCAGAGCTCAAAATAGAGCATTATGCCAGAGCACCGTATTAATAAGGTAAAAAAAACAAAAAGGGGGGGGGGGGAGGGGAGAGCTAATTTTGTCTAATTTTCTCAAAACTTCTGATTAAAATATATGAGATCACTGGATTTATATAGGCAAATTTGGCAGCTCCTCTATATTTAATGAAACTGTGACATAAATCAAAACTGAGACTCTCTCCAAGAATGCGTTATTTGTTATCAGAGTGTGTTAGTGACTCACACATGCATAAGGTAGTTCTGTTACAGCTGTTTATTAGAGAGTTTTCTTGGCTTCCATTTCTTGCTCTGCTACTGCCTCGCTTCATAACCTTAGGGCAGTCTCTGTGTTTTGATTAATTCAAATTATGTGCATACGTGTATGTCTGTACATACATACATACATAACTATATATAGTCATTTCCTGCTAAAAGAATGTTTACAAAAAATGAAATGAAGATGACAGAGACACTCCACTTGTTAGCATACTTTCTTTTTTCAACACATAAGCCAGAGTTACTCAAGTAATAACAAGGCAGGTACGGAGTTGCCACCCACGGGTCAACCAGGGTGTTTGGGTGAAGGTAGGTCGGAAGCAGCAACCTTCAATCATAGCTCCCCCTCTCACCACCACCCCCAAAACTACTTACTCACAATAACAACACGAAGGTTTTGTTTCTTCCATTAACCCACTTAATGCGGCACTTTTTTGCCCAGTTCGAGAAAGAATTCGGAAAACTATGTGTTGTTACAGTGCCATCTGGTGATTCCCCCATACGAGTGGGTGAAGCTCCCTCATCGGGTGCTCCAAGCAGCATTATTACTGTTCTGCATTGCTAAGCATACTTCCTTAGGCAGCTTGTCACGTCTGGTGTTGTTTTTTGTTGTTGTTGTTGTTGTTTTAACTCTTTAGCATGTAATGCTTAGGAAACTTCAAAAAACAGCAATCAAAATGTTTTCCAAATGAACCCTTAATCAGTTTTATCAGTGGCAGTTTGATTTTAAGAAATGGAAGGCAAAGCAGCACTAGAGAGAGTGTCTCCTAATCATTCATAATTTGTCTGGAGCCTGGTTGTGCTGGTGCTGCACCCTTGGACGAAGGCACATGCTCTTCTTAGTACCCTGGAAGTGCTGTAGGTATGTTGCTAGCATCCCATACATAGGTGTGTGGCACCTGGCTTTTCAAGGTGGTGATCAAACACAGTCAGCTGCTGCTCCTCAGTGACTTACAAAAGCCTTGTCCCTGTGTTAGTTATAGAAAAATGAGTCGGAGGTGCTTGTTTGAGATGAGTCTTGAAAAAGGCTGGAGTTAGAGTCACGTCTGCCCATTTCTCTTCTCCTGCCCAAAACCAGGACGTGTTGTCCCTCGGGATGTGCCCTTTTGTGGCACAATGTGGTGCTGTGAAGCTGCTTTGGGGCTTGACGTGCTTCTGTCATGATTTTTGCCAGTAATGTTGCCCATTTCCTCTCTCAAAAGCAGCAAGAACAATTACTTTGCTCCTCTCTAAGAGCTGAGTTTTTCTGTATGATTTTGTTTTACAGGGTTTCCCCTGACCTGGGGATCTTTTGAGGCTGGTCTTATGTGCAGTGGTGTAGTCCTCATGCAAATGTGGAGTAGCTACTAGTAAACCTGAGCACTAAATGAGCTTCTGAATCTTCAGATCCTTGATTTTTCTCTGAGGTGTTCATATAACCACAATGACAGTTTTCTCCACTTTTTTATCAAAACACAACAAAACACCCTGTTGCAGGTAGAAGACCAGTTTGACCTCTAAAAACATTATTAATTGAGATAGAAGCATATAAAATTCCAAATGTTCAGTTTAATTAATTATTGAAAAGCGGTAACAAATTCCTCATTTCCCTTCTAACTTTTGGTAATCTACAGGGGAAGGAGGCCATTTCCCTCTCTCTTGCTTGCTCTCTTATCCCAGAGGAAATGGAGTTCCCTCTTCTTCCATTCAGATGTTAGTCTTTGTCTCCTCTGAAAATTAACAGCTCTGTCTGTCCTAAACATCTGCAGCAGCAGCTCATTTTCCTTGCATTCAGCTCAGTTCCAGTCTGCTGCCAATGGGGACTTGGGCAAGAGTTTCTGGTCTTTTCCCAAATCCTTCTGAAAAGTCAATCAATGTCCACTCTTTAAAGAGTTACAGGTGAGGGTATCACAGCTCAGGGTGACAATTCCCACTATTCCAGGGCAGTGGCACACAGCTGAAAATGCTGTTCATCTAGTTGCAATTGGTCCTAACGAAGGGCGTTTTTAGAAACACATTCCTAAGAGCTAATAAAAATATATGGTGTATATGCTTCAAAAAGTGAAGAAAGCAGTCAGAAGCAAAGAAGGTGTGATATCTGCAGACAGGGCCAACTCCAAGAGGCGTTTGCTGTTTAACTGGCCAAGTTACACAAGATACAATTAGGGCTACCCTGGTCCCCTGGGATTTGTAAAGCCTTACTTGGAAGTTTTGGGGAGATGGTGGGGAAGCAGTGGCTTTAATTGTGTCTTGTTTAACTTGGCCTCTTCAGTTGCTTACACTTCTCTGCCTTGGCTTCTTTCATAGATGTCACACCTCTGAACAGCTGACTAGCCTTTCTTTTTTTCCCTAATGTAACTTTTCCTGTGTATTAACTGCTCTGAATCAGATCAAAACTGTATTTGTACGGGGAGGGAAAAGTTTCAATTTATTATATAACCAGATATGAATAATGTTTTTAATATAATGGCTCAGGTTCTCTGCAGCTTAAATTCTGGAGAACAAAATGCTGCTCTGCCAGTCAACACCGGCCAAGAAGGAACTCTGTTGATCATGTGGAGACTCGTTGCATACTTCTGCTCTACCCAGGGGCAAAAGCCACTTTCCACACCTTCCGGGCTACCAGCTGCTCAAGTTAGCCAGTAAGCCAAGTTACTGATGCATTTACTTTTCCACCAGCAGGAGACTGTGACAATCCATACATGTGATAGAAGGTGTCACTACGGGCTTCCTACCTGTGCTTGCCTGTTAGATACAGCTAAGAGAGTTAATGCTGGAAAAGCAGAGCTGGGTGTCAATATCAAAAAATATTTAGGCCAATCCTCCAGATGCACTTCACTGTGTCTGCTTTACCACACTGTGAACTTCTCCCCATGCTTCTGCTGCTGGAGAACTTTGACTATCCAGAGGTACGAGGTCTTCCACAATGCTTCTCACAGATTTTTCCTAATTAAACCAGCTCCTGTCTCTACTCACAACAACTGCACATATTGTGAGAGATGTGTTCTGAACAGCCTAAGCCATGAAGGAGAATGGAAGCATGAGACTTTTGGCTAACCTTTTCCTAGAGCAATGTCTTCCCCATTGGAGGCCAGATAAATGTTCGTCAGGGAAGACTCTGAGCTCAGCTGATCCTGCCTCAGGGCAGGGCTCTGGACAAAGGTATCTTGAGTACTGTGGAAATCTGCAGTTTTAAGATTTCTGGATAGAAATATTTTGACTTGGGACTTTTTGCATCCCGTCTTTCCTTTCAAAGGAAAACTTTGATCAATTAAATCCTTTTTGTAAGGTAATTAGTCATACAAAAAATTCTTTTTTTTTCAACTGGTGCTGTTTTATAAAGAATAGCATATCTCACTGCAAGACCAGGGCTCAAGTTTATCAATTCCCCATAACAGACACCTGGTTTGGGCTCTTTAAGGCTTAGGGTGTAATTTAAGGCTATAGCTAAGCTGAACTAATCACCTATGAGCTGGTCAAAGGGGCAATATTACTCCTCCTTTACCTCTCTTGTCCCTGGCTATCCATCCCCTCCCATCTGGCTCTCTCTGAGTCCACAAAGATCCACCTCAGAGGGCTGAACCGGCACCAAAGGCCTCTTTTCTTGCAGCACAGTTAGTTTTTTCCCAGCTGAGCCCCTCAGATCAGCTCACCATGAGGTCAAAAGAAAGAAGAGCCAGCAGACTGCAGACACATGCGGTGGAAAGATGCAATTCCATGGACTGCTGTTAACACAAAATAAGGCACTTCATTAAGCCTGTTTGATAAATTGGGCCTGACCATTTGGCAAAATCTGCACACAAAGGTCTCAGCCCTTCAGGGCATAAAGCAAGGCTGGGCTATCTCCCTCCAGCCTCCCTGAATGCCCATCCGTTTATTCCTGGCTGTGGCACAAGCCTTAGGGCAGAGACGGTTTGAATGTGAAAAAAAGTAGCATGTTTGTTTTCCTCTCAACAGTGGCTTTTTCCCAACATGAGGCACATCAGTCATATGAGCCAAATAGCCAAAAAATTAAAAGAATTTACAAGCACTCTGATGGACCTGCATTTATAAAAACAGTGTCTCTGAATTTTTCATTTTCTCTCCTTTTTTCCCTAGGGTGAAAAGAAAGAAAGGAAAGAAAGGAAAGAAAGGAAAGAAAGGAAAGAAAGAAAGAAAGAAAGAAAGAAAGAAAGAAAGAAAGAAAGAAAGAAAGAAAGAAAGAAAGAAAGAAAGAAAGAAAGAAAGAAAGAAAGAAAGAAAGAAAGAAAGAAAGAAAGAAAGAAAGAAAGGAAAGAAAGAAAGAAAGAAAGAAAGAAAGAAAGAAAGAAAGAAAGAAAGAAAGAAAGAAAGAGAAGAGTAGAAGGAATTTCAGTGTAAAGCTGTAGAGATTGTGAAATTTAGCACTTGAAAGTGTTCCAGAAGTTAAGATTCCTCCTGCAATGGTAAATTGTCTATGTGATACCTAGGGAGTATTTGCTATTATTTTCTTGGGTTTTGATGGGCAGGTATGGTTTTGAGTAGATTTGTCATTCCCAACAGTCTTGCTGGAAGGGATGTGTGTGCACAGATGTGTTGCAATGAAGACGAAAGGCCAGCGTGCTTATAGTATGTGTATACATTGCACACCTCCCAGCCCAGTTTCCTAGTAAAACAGGGTTTCACGCAGTTCTCCTAGCTGGGCCTAGCTAATTCAAGCCAGTATTTTTATACCACGCTCACTCTTGAGAAAGGGAATGCTTGGCCAGCCCCGTTTTTGTTGCACTCAAAGCCACAGCTCCCAGCTCCTTCTATTGTTCCTCTTGTCAGTGGCAAACTTTGGGACCCTGACTTAGAAAGGAGAAGAAAAGCACCCAGCTGAAAGCTCCTGCTCAGCAGCTGGGAAGGCAGGAGGATGGGGAGGAGAGGGCTTTGAGTCAACTAGAAGCGTTTATCTCTGCTTTTTCCTTTTTTTTTTTTTCTTCTGGTTCAGTGTAGCATGAAGCAGGACGAAGGGAGAGGAGACGGGAAAGCAGCAGAGCGGTGTGGGGGTCACAGAGGCATCCTTCCCATGCACCATTGTCGCCGGCTCCGGAAGGGCCTTATCTCACTGGACCTGGATCAATTTGACTAATCTATTTTATCTCGCCATCTAATCTATCTGTTTCTGCTGAGCTATCCATCTGCCTTGTGGTATTGATCACAACAGTTTCGTAATTGTATTTATAAAATGTCCTTTCACCCTCCTGGGAAGGGGGATTTTGTGTAAAGGCAGATTGAGGGGGTAAGGGGTGGAAATCATACACTTCGCTGCTCCGGAGGGCAAAGCCCCCAGCACCCGCTACAAGACCTCCAGACCTCCATTTCTTCCTTCTCATGCAGCCCCTCCTCATGCCAGGGGGCTTTGAAGCACTGGAGATGAACAGGTACAAGGGGGAGCACAGGGCAGTGTGCAGTGGCAGAGGGATAACCGGCAGGAGCAAAGCCATTTGGAGAAAATGGGGCAGCTACCATCTCCAGCCTGGTGCAGAGGAGCTGGTTCCAAGCCGAAATACATCTGTTTGTAAGTTAGCTGAAGCAGCCTGAAACTCACAGATCATCTGAAGAGGAAAAAAAAAAAAAAAAAAAAAGGGTTGGGGAAGAAAGTAGGATATTTTTTATTTAGAAGGAAAAGGCTTTTTATCCCCATACAAAGTCAAATTTAATCCAGAGATGAGCAGTGACAATTTCCGAGCATAAACAGATCTTTATAGATGCTCACAAACATCCTCTGGATAAATATCTGCACGGCAACGGAGTCTCCTCTTGACTGCGTGAGCCAGCTGCCACGCAAAGTCCTCAGCAGTTTGTTGTGGTCATTTCTGTTTGTCCCTGTTTAGGCAGGAACCCATTCTGCATGGGGCTGCACAATTTCTCAGCTGCATCTTGTTTGGAAATCAAGACTTAGTTCAGCCCTGAATTTACCTACATTGTCCTCTACACTTTAACCATGGAAAACTCTATATACCAGTAAAGTTCCCTGCACATTGAATGTATCTGTGTGTGTCCATGTCTATGTGTTCTCGTTTTCCAACTCTGGAATGCATCACGTCTCACCTCTGAGATATGTGGGGAGAGTAAAGGACACTGGGGTCACACTGGTCTCTGTTTACAGACTTCCTTCCAACTTCTTCATAAGCAGGAAGTGGTTTGTGATTAGCCTCATTTTTTCTATATCAGTATAATGCTTTTATCGTGTATTTAATGTGCATGAATAATTAGCTGAACAGTGGAGACCTATTGCTTCCACTTGGTGGTATTTCTCTGTGTGCAGCACAGTAACTTCTGAATTACACATTGGTTGGACATCAGAATTGCCAGGAATGCTGCAGGCATCAGAGGGTAAAACACAAATGGTTCCCAGTTTGGAGCACTGGGAAAGGCTTGTTCCCAGGGAGGAAAGTGTACCAGGCTGCCTCCTCCCTGTTTGCCACCCTCTGCTGCTGCTCGCTTCCGAGCAAAGGAAGAGGTTTTATTTTCTGTGTTAGGAAACAGCCTTTGAAGCCAAGTTACAGCCAGGCAGTGTCTACATGAGACTCTGCTGAGCAGTGTAACTGCTAGCTTGGGACCTGAAACATCTTACTTATTGCAGAAGGGGATCCTAAGCACGCTAGAAACACTTTCATTGACCATAACACCTAAAAGCCCTTTTTAAACATTGGCAAATCCCTTTGCTCATGGAAAGATTATACACCCATTAAGCAGCCTGTTGCCCCTCTCAGCAGAGGCACAAAACCTGACAGCCAGCGCAGAGCCGGGCCTCCTGGGTACGGGTGGGGGGGCTGGTGCTGGAAGGGTATCTCCAGCCCCATAGAAGTGGGTCACATCTCTGCATCTTTTTAGGATTTGGTCCATCCTCAGTTATCTGCCTTTCAGTAGCAAGGGTAAAATTAAGATTGCATTTAAAAAAATTATTAAAATGCGCTAGTTGTCTAAACCTGGCATTTATAACGCAATTTTATAAAGTTTTATATTGACAGTGCGACACTTTAAGAGGCCGTTTCTGATTAACAAGGCTCAGAATTGCTCCCTTGGCTATGTTTTAAGAGAGAGAATAAAATGCTCTGGATCTTGAAACAGCTGACATCATAATTTCCCTATATTATCAGTGACCTGGCTGTTCTGAAGAAGTGTTGGCTGTGGTCAGCAAGCCCTGCAACAGCTTCCCCTGGTGACTCAGCAGAGACTGACAGCTGCCCCGCTCCAGAGGGGTGTACAGTGGAGGGATGGGGTGGGACCATGGCCAAATCACAAAGTGGCTGTTCCTGCTTTCACCTGAGCTGCAGGGACCACGGCAGTATCAGGCCCCTGCCTGAGCCATGTTCCACTCGCCCACGTTCACACCACCTTCGCTGTCTCCAGGAAGTTCAGCAACCCCGATGAGGTGGGAATTAGTATTTGCATTCCTGCACCCACGGACAGCAGTGCTTTTTACTCTCATTCAGTTCTTAGTATCTCTCTAGGTGAAAAGAGATTGGATGTGCTGTATTTTCACTAAAGACCTCCCTTTTCCCCGCGTGCGGGCTGTTCTCTCACAAACAGCAACACAAGACCCTCAGGAAGCCTGAGTGAAGCTCAAGCTCTCCCAACAGCAGTGTGATGGTGAAACAACAGATTTACTGGCCAAGTGGAAGAGCAGATGCAGGAAAAAAAACCTCATTATGTGGGCTGTGCAATGGAGCTGGTGACATGGATGCTGGGCTCTTGTCAGAGCTATTTCTGTGAGTATGACGTGAATCGTGCCTGTGCAGGCACAGCATGGAGAAGGGGATTATTTCTGATTTTGGTAATTAGAGGTAGACGGCACCCCTCCATCCAAATCCCAGTCTGCTCTGTGCCATACACAGTAAAAACCATCAGGAACATTTTTTATCCTTCCACCATCGTAGCCATGTATTTACCTGGAACTTTAGTTGCAGATTTCTTTTCTGCTTTGCCTGAAGCTGATTTTACTGGTTTGTTTCACTTGACCATCATCAGCACATTCCTTAGGGACTAGCAGCATATCATCGCAGTCACACTGGCTCACCTGGAGGAAGCCTTTGGGAGCAGAACACTGAAATACATAAAGCAGTGTCTGCTCTTCTACTTAGGCAATAAATCTATTGCTTTATTATTGCTGTTGGAAAACTTGGAACCAAATTCTTTGCTGGCAAAACATTGACTTCGGTGGAGTTCAGCCAGCAGAGAGTTTAGCTTCCTGTTTTTGTTCCAATTTGAAGAGTGTGCTCAGCCTGATTATTGTTGTTGTTTTGCTTTTTAGCTGTTTCAATTTAAAATAATTATGTGTTGTGGGTTGGTTGGGTTTTTTGGGTTGTGTTTTTTGTTGTTGTTTTTTTGTTAATGTCTTCTTCATACATCACGTTGTTTGTAGCTGTCAAAAACGAAACAAAAAATATGCTATTGCTACACATCCTCTCCTTTGTTCAGGAATTATGAAACCCGAGGTCTCATCCAAAGGCAAGGTTTAGCCCAGGCTGTGGGCAGCTTGGTGTGACGTGCTGCCCAGGGTGCCATCACCCCATGGACCCAGTAATGAGTCTGCAGCTGGTCTCTGGGCCCTCTGCTGGCTTTGCTGGTAAGGCAGCAGCTCCTCAGTAACTTTCATCTCAGACCCTCAAAGAGCCGCAGAAATGTAACTTGAGACTTGTCTGAGCAAGTCCCATGCCTCAGGTACCTGGCATTAAGACACTAAGTTGTTTGTTCTGGGGGCTATTATTAACTCACTCTTTGTTCAGGGGCTGGCACCAGAGGGCCCCAGCTTAGTTGGGGCCTGTATCTATTCCTGCAGTATAAATGTTATTTATACAGTGCAATTAAGCTGAGGCTTAACGTAAACTGCTGCCAGCACTGGGGTTTGTACCAAAGTGAAGGGATGTCTTGTGAGGCATTGTGGAGAACCAAAAGCACAAAGTTTTAAACTCCTGTTAAACAAAGAGACAGCTTTCTGGAAGAGGTGAAGCAATCCAAATAGCAAATGATCTGGTTTCAAGGAGTAGCTCTGTCCCTGAGCAAACTAATCAAACACAGGTGCAAGCCAGAGAGAGGAGTGTGGCCATCTAGTCTTGTGTGCTCCTAGCTGGTGGCAAGGCTGCAGGCTGCCCTCTTCCCAATCCTGGCCAAACTGGCTTAGAGAGAACCACTCGCTGTGTGTTAGCAACATGAGCACAGTCAACACTCTGTAAATGCAGCCAGAGAAGGCCTAAAGCAAACACACATAGACATCACATTTGTACAGTTCTTGCTTGGTGCTCAAGGGTAGATTCCCCTGGGGCTTTCCCCATTCCCCCCACCCAGAAAAAAGACTTGAAGGAGCAGGACTTGCCCCTGCAGAGGCCCTGAGCAACAGCTGAACTGCTGAGCTTCTTCCCTTCTTTTGAAACAAGCAAACAGCGAGAATCCCATGACACAGGCTGCACGAACTTTTGGAGTTTGTTTTCACTGGTACAGCATTGATTGTACTAGGAACAATATAAATATTACTTTAACTTGCAGCTGCAACATAAACTGAATTTATAGTGATGATCACAGTCCTAATGCTGTGCTGCTGCCACTCCTCACAACTGATGCTTTGAGACATCATGTAAACCCAGCCATTAGCAATCAAGTAAATGCTCCCATTTCACAATACTGGTACTGGCTGAAGAACTTGTTTATTGACTTCTTAAAATTTACAGCAGGTGGTGCAGACTGTGTACTTAAATTCAGGAATCTTATTCGTGTTTTCTATCTGCTGCTGCTTAGGTAGATGCTGGTCTTATGCTATATAATGTAATATTTACATGGTTGAAATTGAGAAGACTGAGGTTGTTTCACCTGGCAAGAAGATAAATAAGAGGGCTCAGGATAGAAATCTATGAAAGAATGAACAGCATAGAAAAAGTTAAATGGGAGCATCTTTTCCCTGTCCACTGAAATAAAAATGCTGAAATAGTAACTGAATCAAAAAGCGGTAAATTCGAAAGCAGAAAAAATGGTATTTTTTTCCCCGTAAACAGAATGTAGAAACTTGGTTAACAGAGAAAATCACTAAAGCCAAGAATTCAGCGACTTTCAGATAGGGATTGCACTTTTATATGCCAAAGACTATCAAGAGGGGCTGTACTTAAAGCAAATGCTCCCAGGAAGAAATATAAAGCTTTAGGGTCCTGTGGCTTAAACTGCTCACTGACGGGCAGGAGTTGGGATAACATCTTCACAAAGGCTTGGTTGAACAACAGGGGTTTCCGTCTCCCTTTCCACTATGGCATCTAGCAACAACCATAAGGAGAATTAAAAAAAATTAAAATAAATGCAAATGTCTTTTAGTCCTGGAAGTATCTAGCTTTGAGATAAGGTGCTGGAATTTCAGATGCTCAGCTATTGAATGGAAGCTAAGAAAATCCTATTGTATGGAGGATTTCCAGTGCCCCTGTCCTCAAGGAAACTCCCAAAAGTATCAGTGAAACAGGGTTCTTGAGTTGCACAGGGAATATGGCAGTGAGCCAAAAGACAAATTATTATAATAAACTTGGGATTTGAAGCTTAAGGGGACAGTGAAATAGCATCCAGCCTAGCATGGAGCAGAGACAGCCCTGAGGAGTGGGTAGAGCAGGAAAAAAATCCCACTGGACAAGAACAGCAGGTCTTGTGGAGTTTTATTTCCCAAATAAATCACAGTGACAAAATTTCACACCTTTGAGTAACACTCAGAACACAAAGTGCCTGCATAGTCACATACCCAACTGAGGGAGCTATTGGTTTGTTTTCAACAGTATGTATTTATATATCAATAGATACTTTTGTGTGTGTGTTGCATACCTAGAAAATATATATGTTTATATTTAGATATACAGAAATATCTACATTACAAATCTATATGTATTGCTTATGACATTGTTTGTATGAATCATAGTCATCACATCAAAAGGTAACTTACTCTGCCTAGACCAGAGTTTCAAAATGGTACTTAAATAGGTTTTTTAAAGCACATTGTATCCTATCCAACACAAGCTGTCAATATATGAGACATGTTTCAAAGGACAAATCTCCAAATAAGCTCAAGGTTTTGGAAACTGCAGGTGACATTTCTAAATACTGTGCAGCTCTGAACTGCTGGAGCAGAGGTAGGTAACATCTTCCTGTGATATGAGCACAGGGGAAAGACTCTGCCCCCACCAGCAATCTCCTAAGTAGAACTCAGCTTTCTCTTTTATAAAGGGATGTTATAAAATGTACCCTTACAAAAGAAGCAATTAATATGAAAGCATCCTTGCCAAGGATCCCTCTCAGATTAGCATAAATCTTGATTCCCTGCAAAGATTTATTTCACCAGCTTATAAGTAGTTTATTGATCTACATTTAGTTTTGCAGAGGACTCTGCTAATCACTGTTTCATCTGCAGCTGTGGATTCAGACAAATTGATTAGGAAAGTATCCAGATGAAGCTGTTTGCTTTGCATGATTTTGTCTGCATCCCTGTCACACAAAATAGTCTGTGCGCTCAATGGCAGCTAGACCTCAGGATGACTCTGTTTTGGCAAATTTTCAAGAAGGTTTCTGTGTTTTGTCTACCTGATTTTGCCATCTGTTGAATCCGATGGCATTTGTTAGCGTGCAGCAGGGGGGATTAAAAAAAGTGCAGATTACAAGTCTGCGTGCTGTTCTCAGGTGGTTGGTTGTGTGTGTGTGTGTGTGTGATGCAGATACAAGCTGAACTCCTCCAGAAGTGTTCGCCCTAGTCTTGCTGACCGGAACACTCAAGTACATAACATGAACTTCATGCTGCAATTACCTGGTTTCTGTCACCTGTTGAATTTTGTATCTAATTACCCTCTCCTGGCAAAAAAAAAAAAGTTCCAAGACGAAGGAAGTAATAATGGTAAAGAATCATCGTAAGCAACAAAGGGGGATTCTAACTCCTCCCAAGTATGCTTAGCGATGTTCGCAGCCCGTTTAATGGCATAAAACGTTTGCCATTATAGTGAACTTCCTGTTCTGCAGACATAAATCTCCACTTGCATGTAAAGTGACAAGGTCAAATAGCTCTTCAGATCATTTTGCATTAAGCATATAATGGCAAGTGGATTAGAAGTATCGCACATGCAAAGACTAAGGTGGAGGCGTTGAGAAGAAAATACTGCTTCTAAGTCAGATTGCAGGCATCTTAGCCCTTCCTAGCACCTGGCCTATGAACCCACAGTTTTGTGCAACTTGTGGGATTCCCCCTGAAATAACAGTGGTAGCTGTGTTTTTATAAGCTTGAAAGGGATCCAGCACTCACTTGTTTGTCATCTTTGTGCATCTTGATTAGGCCAATGACCTTCCTAAAAGCTAAAGCTATGAAACTGTGTCTCATTCCCTAGTTGTGCTTAGCCATTGGATGAGGAAGTGTAACGGACATAAATGTCCTTCCTGCTAGGCAGCCACTTCAGAGTAATTTGGGCTACAGATTTACCCTGTGCAACTGAATGATTAAATTATGAGTGAGACATTCTGTTGCAAAGAAGAGTGGCACCCTCAAGGCTTTAGGCTGGTACGTTCACCACAGAAACATGAAGAGAGAAAAAATATTTGTTTCATTAAAATTAAGACTGTTGTTCACCATGACATAACCTTAAAATGGAGAAATTCACTCGTTAAAATAGAACAATTTAAGAACAGTTAGTTCCACAGCATGATGCACCCCGTAGTATCGTGCCAAATTATAGGTTAAGAAATATTGCAATTGAAACGGCTTAAAAAGCTTTAGTATAAAGATTAATTCCTGACTTTTCTTGTATTGATTCAGATGCTCTGAAAGGTTACAGCTGAGTCAAATGAAGCCCTTAGATGCAACTTAATACAGATTGAATACAGTAGCCATGGCTGTAAATAGAAGATATTGTCCCCATATTGTCCCCAAACTAGTTGGGGGTTTGTTGGTGGTTTTTTGGTGTTTGTTTGTTTGTTTGTTTGTTTTAATAACCTACAGAAATTAAACTGAACTGCAATTGAATTGATCTGGGAAATAAAAATTTGGGTAAATTCAGAAGTATCCAGTGGACCTGCAGCCCAGTGTGAAAGAGATTTCTAATATTCATAAGGAAACACTGAAAGTAGAGTCTACAAATTGCACAGCCTTTATCTTCTCAGTGATCCTTATGCACACTGAATCTGGAGGAACAGAGTAGCTTCTCATGCAGCTTTCAGGGGAATGAACACAGCGCTGTTCTGGTATTAAATGAGCCATTCCACAATTTAACCGATTCAGAAGGAATTTTCATGGGAGAGGATCTGAGAGCTGTGGGATGATGAGCACTAACAGGCATTGGGAGACACATCCACTGGGTTCACTCACGCAGCCTCACCAGACCAGTGAGCTCATGAGACAGAGGTCAGCTTAGGTTGACTGCTCCTCCTTCTCTCCTGCTGCTTTTACCAACCTAAAGTTCCTTCTAGCAATAAAGAGACCGAAAGCCTGGAAACGAGCTGGGGGTCATTAGCACCATGTATTATGTAGAGACCCCAGCAGTGAATGGCCTGCAGACCATGACTTGGGATTTGCAAGGGAACCAGAGGGAAAGGAAGCCAAAGCTTTGTTTATACAAAGAACTTGCACCACTTTCAAGAAAACAGTTTAACATGGATCTAGTTAAACCAGTACAAACATCTTAATTAGATGCACGTAAAACAGTGTAATCCTTTGCTTAAACCAGTTTACAGTGATTGATCAATGCTAGCTGAAAACAGTGCATGTAAGGATTACACTGGTTTAAATGTCTGCATTAGAGGTATGCACTGATTTAATTAGATTGATTTAAAATAGATTTGATTATGTGAATGCAACTTGCCATAATTTCATTGGCTTATTGACATCATAGTTAATTATGCAGGAAAGGTATGTGGAAAGAAAGATCTTGTTTTGAAGTCAAAAGGGGTTAGTGAATAATTAATTCTATGTATTTTATAAAAATACTGACCAGTCTGACTGGAAGTTCTCTTTAAAAATCTAATTAAATTATTTTCATACCTTTTAGACACATTATATCAATATTAGTGGTAGACCTTGTGTTTATATGTCAAGGTGGCTAATTTGAGATAACTATCACAATGAAAATTCCTAGAGATGACAAGCACAAGTAGCCAAGGTCAGTCTGAGTGCAGGCAAAAGATTCCACAGTCCTGTGGAATTCAGTGTCACTACAAGATGAGGCAGACACACACAGATAATGGAGCCCACAGAAGCCATTGCATGGTGTCAATCAGCATGATAGGCAGGGATATTAGCCACAGTCTAACCAGTTACCAGGTTTTACACAAATGTCGTGATAAGGAAGAATCTGAAAGATGAGAAGGGGGCTAATGAGAGGAAGGAACTCCTGAAAGGAGTGCTGCTTTGAAAATTTATGATCTTTTGAAACGAAGTATGAGACATTAATATAAGGGTGGTCAGTTTGAATATTTAAGACAGCCCACATTCAGTGCAATAGGGAGATGTAAAACAGCAGAGGAAAGAGGGATAGTACCAAAATAAGGGCAAGGTGCACTGGCTCTCTAGGAACACCCTGTGCGAGTAAGACTGAGGAGGCCAGATAAAAGGATGTTGCAGTGATGAAGCAGAATGAGAATTTTAGCAGCATGACATGACACGGAGATCCCATGCAAAGACAATGTACGTGGCCCAGCCATGGAAGGGAAACAAGAATATAAAGACAGAGATACATGGTCCAGTGGTTCTGTTGGTGTCCAGTGACAGAACAAGGGGTAATGGTCACAAGCTGGTACACAGGAGATTTAACCTAAATATAAGAAAATACTTCTTTACTCTGAGGGTAACAGAGCACTGGAACAAGCTGCCCAGGAGGTTTTGGAGGCTCCATCCCTGGAAACATTCAAAACCCACTTGGACCCATTCCTGCGTAATCTGCTCTAGGGGATCCTGCTCTAGCAGAGAGGTCCCTTCCAATCCTGACCTTTCTGTGATTCTGATTCTGTGTAATAAAGACAATGCCCAGATAGCAGCATACAGGTCTGAGCAGAGGCTAGCATGGCAATAACTAGAGTGAGCCAAAAGAGACTATCAAAAGAGTTAATGAACTCTTTGGTTTTTTTACTCAGTTGAGTTTGACATTATAGCTAAGAGAGGAGTGGTGTGTGAGGAGAAAGGAGCCCTATTCATAGAGGCAAGAGCAGTCAAAAGTCAACCTGCTTCCTAAGGTGAGCTGACTGATCATCCTTCTGCAGGCAGAGCAAAGAGCCAGGAAACAGTGAGAAGAGGGTAGATGAGATAGATGGAGGGGATAGAGGGAAGGATGAAACACTCCTGCATTTTAGAAGAGAAGTGTTTGCACAGAAGGAGGCATAAGGGAACGTCAGACAATTGGAAAGCTGCTCTGTTTTCACCACTTTGCTCCAGGAGGCTAGAGCGGGATGCTGAATGGCAAGAAAAAGGCAAGCAGGAGGAAGGCAGGGTTTGAGAGATGGGTCAAGAAGTGAGGTGAGAAAACAGCTGGCACCGCACACCATCCAGTCAAGGTAACGTAGTAGAGTGGTCTAGCTGGGAAGATCACTGATGTTAAGAGAGGATCATGGGTGGCTTTGGAGGTGGGATGTGCCAGAGGCACCTAGAAGGGAGTCTGGGGCAGGGGGAGGGGGTAGTGTTAAGGGTAGTAATAGCTGGGGTATAAAGCAGTTGTGGGAAGGAGGTGTTAGGGCACAAATAGAGAGGAAGGCACAAGTAGACACTGTGAATTTGCAGAGTGGGAAGGAAAGGGGGGGAAGGTTTGGGGGGAGCATATGGGCGGGTTTGTGGGAACTGTCGGTCAGGGTGAGAGGGATCTCTGCCAAAATGAGGGTTGGCAAGTGGACAAGGCAGCGAGGAAAGCAGCCACAAATTTGAAGCTTATGTCTGTGGCCATGGATCTTTCCTCTCCCCTGCCTGCGTGGAGATGCTAACCCAGTGTGAATAAATTACTTCAGATTTCCTTGATTCTGAGGCATTTTCCTCTTCCTCAGAATCAGTGATCATAGTCATCCCTCTAATTGTGACAGGAGAGCTGTCATGCTCTGCAGGCATGGAGCTTGCACCCTTTCAAAACACGATGGGGCTCCAGGATCTAAGCTTGCAAGAACCTTATAAATTAGTATCACTTTATAGTTTGGAGGTCTGACTCCACATCTCTAGCTTTATCCAGTTGCAAATAAACAGCTTGGAAACCTGAATTAGGTGTAAACATGATCATTTTGTGAAAAAAAAGGTCTGAGAGGTGTGAACTGCTTTATAGGCTCCTAAGAGTGGCTAAACCTGACACTTAAAATGTCAATTTAAAAGTCAATGTGTCTATCTGTCAAAGCTGGAGCTGAAGGCTCTGGATAGGGTATGTACCACACAAGTTCATGCTGCCATCCCAGGAGTTAAAACCCCTTACTTAGTGGCTCCAGCCCAGGTGTCACAACCTGTCTCTTCATCCCAACTGCTCCATTAGTCACAACACCTGTGACGTGCTGAAAACGGGATGACAGCAGAGAGGGGTCCCTAGCATGGGGGAGAGGAGGAGCACTGAACCAGTTGTGTTTCACAAGATGAAAGCCAGTTGCAGCCGAAGCTCTGAGGGGACCCAGGGGTTCTCCCAGGGCTAGGAGGAGCTGTACAGGGTGGCTCTGGCTGTGCTGCCTCCCCATGCTGGGGTCAGGGCTGGACCCGCAGGCAGGGGACAGGGCCGAGTGGTGTCACCTGCTGCTGAACCACGGGCAGCAACAGCTTCTTGTTTGCAGTAGCTTCTTGTTTGTTTTCAACAGGAGTTTCATTTTCCTTCTTTGCCTCTTTCCTTCTTGTGTTTAGACACTTTTTTCCATGTGCCTCTGTTACAGCTATATTTAGGGCTCGTTTTCTAATTTGGTACAGCTTAGGCTCTCTCAGATAGATTTTTCCTGGTGTTTTTTTATTTTTATTTTAAGAGTGTGATACCTTTAAATGTGTAAATATCCGGCCTAATTGGAATGCCTAAACAGTCACTTTCCAAACTGCCAACATGTTAAAATCTGTTGATGTGTGCAATCCTGAAGTTACCATGGCAACCGTCTCCATCGCCAGGGAGACACGCCAGATTCCCTTCAGCTTGTGGAGGACATCTCTCGGACCCAAACTTTAGGGAGCTTGTTTATTTCCAGCTCATGAGGCCCAGCTTGCTGGGATATAGCTGAGTCCTACCAGTGAACAGTTAAGTGGAGGGATCCATGGCCTGGTCCCAGGCTGGGAAGGATGCTCATACCCTCAGGTCCTCTGGTTCAATCTCAGCAGCCCAAGGGTGGCATCAAAACCCGTTGCCCTGGCTGGGGCAGGACACAAGCTGAATCTCATGGGATAATGAGATATACATGAATCTCAGTGACAAATGGATGGGAATCACCTAAAGTGAGAAGGTTCATCCTGGGCCTGTTGTGGGTGCTGGACAGCAGCACCATGCAATGGGAAGAGTCTGTAACTGCAGCCTGGGCTGTGCTGTGTGCGTCACCACTGCTGCTGGCAGGGTGGCTGCAAAAGGTCTCAGAGCACGCCTCACCGTGGCTCGTCCACCTCCAATGTGAAAGGATTCTGAAAAACTCGAGCACATTGTGGTAGAGACACTGTTAATAAATACCTCTTTATAACAAACAGCAATTACCTTTTTATCCTTCAGTTTGTTCCCCCAGGCAGCTCCTTCAAGAACAATTACCATGAGTCTCTTTTTCTTTGCCTCACAAACTGTAGTTATATACTACAATAAGGGTGTATGTGTGGGGTTTGTATTTTTTTTTCCTTTTGTGGTAAGGAATTATACAAGGAAGATGATGTTTGCAGATAGTTTTTCATATCCTTTTGTCCTTCTTTAGTCCCAGGGTTTATAACCCCAAAGGGTCCACAATGCATACATTTGGAAAGGGGCTTGAGCACGTGCTGAGAGTTTCCTGGACTGAGGCTTCCATCAAAAACACACAGGGATGGACTCAGAGCTGACAGCCACAGCTTCCAGCAGCTTCCTGGGTATGGGAATTTGTTTTCATTTTACATTTGAATGAAATCCAAGAAAAGCAATGTGGCTGTGCAGAAAGGTTTGCCTTTTGTCTTATTGCTTCAGAGAAACTTGTCTGGGCTTTCCACAGAGAGTGACTATTTTTTGTTTACACTGTCCAACATCAGACAAAATATATGGAAACTTCTTGCCTTTAATAGCTTTGATTGTCCCGCCATCTCTGACAGTTGCAATCCATTTAATATTTCAGTTTATTTTTCTAGTATATACTTATTTATTTCTGTATTCCTGTGTGTATATTTATATACAGTCCCTCATTTTCACAGCTGGACAGACACAGTATCAGTTATTGGGAAAGTATGCTCCAGCAACAATCACTCTTTGCTCCTGTTTAATATCCTCTCCAGATCAGTTTTACTAACATCAGCATTCAAAAAACATGTCAAAAAGCCTCCTTATAAACTCATGCATTTGCTTAAAATTAATAAATACTTGTTTGTTAAATAGATAACAGGCTAGTTTAAAAGTCTGAGTTGTGCTATTTAAAAGAAAAACAAACTTGTACTTTGAACTTTTCAGGTTTGCTTGAGTCAAGTTTAACTCTTCAAGAATGAAGCTTAGAAATTTAAAGATCACCAATATTCTTGTGAAGAAAAATTACTCGAGCTATTAGTACTAAGAGCTATTTGCTCTGGTTCATGAAAGGCAGCTCCTGGGTCCAGGTGAGCAGGAGGACTGCAACCCCTTCAGCATTCTCAGCAGCTCAGGAAATGCTTTTTTCATGCTTCCTGTACCAGTGCATTTCTGTTAGTCTAGTTTATGAGATGTTTACTAACTCAAAATTCAACAATGCTCTGTAATAATTAACTTAAGGATTATAGCAAGTTATTGACAAATTAGTTCTCTGTAACTACAATTACATCAATGTACACTGGCAGCATGTAAGCACTGTCTCTTGTAGCTTGACCAGCTCTAGTCTACCTTTTGACTCCAGCACCAAGAAAATTCTGTGTTGGGTTTCAAAGGACTTTCTGAACTGCTGTGAAAGCATTGTCTAAGGTTGATGGGAAAAGACAGCTTTTCTTTTTTTGAGATGCATATTTTCATCTCTTCCTTCAGTAGTCTCAGATGCCTTCACAGCTAGCAAGCTCTCTCTTGCACTGTCCTCTCAGTGGTTTATCAGAGATCTATTTCAGGTTTTGCAGTCTTAATAAGCATTGCTTAAAAATTTTGTTCAAAATTCACTAAAGATGCCACATCAGTTGAGAAACCTAGTGCACAGTTTTCCTAAGGGGATTCCAAAAATGCCACCTGCCCCCTGGGATAAGGAGATGCTTCCAGAGTACCAGGGAGGTCTTAGGGACAGGATATAGGATGTGCTTTATTCCATGCTACTCCCAAATACCTGTTCTCATTTTCTTCAGGGTCAGGCCTGTAGCTCCTGGCTGTTGCAAAATCAGGGTAGTTTGGAAATCTTTCAGATAAGGAAGGGGAAAAAAATCAGCTGTAATTCAATTAAAGAAAAAAGAGATTAAAAGATCAAAGACTTTTCCCTCCTTCACTTGGAATTATAAATATATTTATAAATATTATAAATATAAGTTTAACTATAGTTCTAATCCTAAATATTTTACTAAGTGAGCTGCATGAGCTCAATGCACTGTTGACTGTTCCCTGTTCCAGTTAGTTTATTGCCTGCACATCCATGCAAAGAATCTCCCTCTGAAATGGGGGTCTCTGTTTTAGAAGGATCTGTTCTTTGCTCTCCCTCTTTACTCTTGATCTCCCTGACACAGGCAGCCTGCAGGGATGAAATTTTACTGCCAGCACACTGGCTTTTATGAAAAGAGAGGGACCTGACTTCTCTGTTCCTCCTGTTTGCTCCTTGAGCTCCAAAAGCAAGAAGAGATTGCATGGTTATCTAAGCCCAACCAAGCCCGCAGACAGTTTTATTTGTCTACGCATTACCAGTCATCCATCACGGGTTAAGGTGGGAAAAGATCAAACAAGTTTATTTTCTATCCTAGCCCTTTCACTTCCCTGAAGATTTTCACTCTGGGGAGAAATGAAACTTTTTTTTTTTTTTTCTGAGTACAATTTTCAAACAAAAAAGGAGAAGACAGGGACCTTCAGATCGCTGGGGACATGTGTCAGAGGTGCTACACAGTCATGACACATCCTTTTCAATTCCGAGCAGGTGCTGCAACCCTGGGGTCCCTGCAGTGCCAACTCAGCCCCAACCCAGTGCAGCAATTATGGGCAGAGCTGTGCTTCTGCCTGTCTACCATGTAAGTGTAAAGCTCTGCCACAGGGCCATGTTCTTTGTGACCTCGGGTGACCAAGGCTCAGCACTGCGCTTCTCCTGCCCCTTGGGTTCTTCTCCCACCTGTTTGGGCTTTGAGCTCCCCAAGGTGGAGGCTTCTCTCCCAAGTCCACAGAGTGCTCTGCGCAGAGGTGAACAAGTACCACAAAGAAAAATTATTGCAGTGGAGAAGGACCACCTGCAAGCCTAGTCAGAAAGGATACTACTTATTTTCCCCTAGAAAAAAACAAACAAACACAAACAACAACAACAAAACCACCACAAAAACCCCACAAAAAAAACCCAACCAAAAACCAACATCAAAGGATTTTAATAGTGTTTAAGTAATGCTTTTTTAAATGTGGAGATACTTGTTTTCTCACTCATTTGTAACAAAACCTATTACATGTATGACAGTACAATCCATCATAAATGCAATGAAACATGTAAGGTGGGAGGCAGAACTCATGACATGTTTTTAATAGACATTTCTTCCCTTCCCCCTCCAAACTGAAGGTATTTTTTATGACTTTTACTTAAAATGGGGAAGGGGGAGAGGGAGGGGAGTATGTTCTGAATTCACTGGAGAAGAAGGAAAAATTGTTTTATTTTATTTTAGTAGCTCCAGGCTGCCTTTGAGTAACTGAGTATTACAGTCCTGGTGCATCTCTAATTAATAAGATCAACTGCCCCTGAATTTTCTTTTACAAACTAATTTAGATATGTCAAGGCTGCAATTATTTTGAGAAAGATCTGACTCTTTGCTTATTCATCTTTCCTCCTACTCCCTGAGAAAATAAAACTGTCAGCTTAAATGCCCTTTGAAGTCTCTTTTAGGTACTTGATTGAAAATTAAATACTGCCCTGCTGCTGTTAAAGTGGTCAAGGTTCCTGTTCTTTCTTTCTTTCTTTCCCCTCACCCCCACCCTGTGATTTGCAAAGGATAATGTACCCAGAGATCTGGCTAATTTCCCAATACAACCTCTCATTGCTGTGGTTGTTGGCTGCAATGGACTTTGTGGGTGAGGCAGTAGCATCATTGGGGTCCATGGTAAAGCACCCAGCTTGGCTGAGCCCATGGTGGGAAGGGTCTGACCCTCCCAGGGCCAGATGTCCTCTGGCCCTGGCTGACTTACCAACTTCATGTAATCGAGCTTTCCCTTAGTTCCAGAGAGCCCTTTGGTTTATGGGGAGCAGCTCTGAAAACTTGTAAAGATCAAAGTGTTTATTGGACATGAGTGGTGTACTTTTATTCTGCAGTGTCTGCGGAGCCTGGGCAGCAAGGGGGTGCTGGTCATCAGCCCAGGCTAGCATTGTAAAAGTTATTGTACGTCAGGTGCCTCCTCAAATCCTACATCAGTAACCCCTCCTTGCTGGAAGCCTCCAGAAAGAAAAAATGAGGGAGGGGAGAGGAGAGGGAGGGAAAATTTGGGCTCCCACTTGTTAAATCTGATCAGTCAAGCTTTCCTCTTCTGGCTGAGGCTGTGCAGCTGGAATAGGCACCTTGGGATGCTGAAACAACAGTCCTGGCCTGGGCTACACACTTGTGCCTCGTAGGGATGGAGCGACAAGGCAGGGCAGCAGCTCCCAAACCAGCACAAGGAAGGGGTTTGGCTAGCAGGGAGAAGAATTATCCATGCCTGGGCTTTACAAGAAGAGCTGCCTGGTTGTTGTTTTGCTCAGGCTGGGTTTGTTCTTCAGGCAGTATGACTGTGCAGTGTTCTGCCTGCCATCCGGGGTGAAACGTTTGCTCCCTCCCTTCCTTTCCCTTCCCCTCCCAATATTGGAGTGGGAACAGCAAACAGCCTGGCAGGAAGGACACTAGCAGGCAAGCAATTGCCCTAAGCCTCATTGACCATTCTCCACCCTAACCCCTGCCTGGCGCAGTTTATGGCTTAGATTTTGTTTTCTGTTGACAAACGAAGACTTCTCTGGAAAGCATGATTTTTTTTCCCCAGAAGCTGACAGAGCCTGACTGGAGCATAGCAAGCTCTCAGCAGAGCTTTAACCACAGCAATTCGTTTATTCTGAGGTCTCAAGCTAGCATTACATTCAAGGTGGTGATAAATGATGTCTGGCTGAAGCAGCGAGATGGGAATTTCTAACCAATCCAGGTTTGTTATGGAGAGAAAGTCACAAAGGGGGGACTGTGAAATTGCTCTGCACGCTGGTGCCATCGTGGGGGGACTCTGTGCTTGTCTAAAGTGCAAGCCTGTGGTCTGGCCCCTGCTAAAGCTGCTGGAAATAAGTGGAGAACTGTCTTTCAGCAGGCTCCAGGAAGCTCGTAACCTGAACGCACGTGAACTGCTGGTAGCCAGACACTAAAGCACACTAGATTTCATTTTTCATCTTCAGACCAGTGAGTTTCAAGGCTGCATTAAGGTGAAGAGGCAGGACCTAGTTCTAAGAAAAACGTATTCTCCTTGAGCCCAGATTGATATTTTTACTGGTGTCCAGCTCCACATAGCAGCATGGAAAAAATAGTTGTGAAAGTAATATAATATACATGCGTCTTTGCATGGCCGTGTCTGCAATATGCAACCTATGTAACACCCGTGCCCAGACGGAGCAGAGTTAAATACAAGGCATGCACTGTAAAATGTGTTTCTGGTGCAGATGGCATGGTGAGCAGTTTCCTATACCCTGATCATAGCAACCACACACTATGTGGAGAAACTTAACATTTAAAGTATGCTGACAGCACTTGGCTCTGGAAGAGACTAGACAGTGAATCCCTTGTAGGATGCTGTTGCACATTTAGCTGTCAAGTCTGTCTGTCATCATCATCATCATTTACTTTGGCTTGAAATTTTGTCCCTTTGTACTACATAATTCAAACAAACAGCAAGAGAGTACCAGTGGTGTTTTGTTGTGATCACGTTTCTGAAACTGTATTTGAAATACAGAAGATGACTAACAAGGAAAATGTTTGTGTGTGAAGACCACCTTCAGGAATATCCACCCTCCCAGTCCATACTTTCACACTATAACTCTAATCCTGTCCATTGAAAGGTACCAGGATATTACATTTCATTGAAGTCAAAGTTTTGCCAAATGAAACACAAGCCTCTTTAGATCCATTTTCACCAGTACTCGTTTCCAATTATAACAACATACCTTCTCCATTGAACATACTACCCTATCATTGTTTCACAGTGAAGGTAATTTTTTTTTATACCTCAATGTGAAAAGAAAATTATGACTTATTTATAGGAAATATTCAATGCAAAAAATAATGCAAGTTCCTAGTTTGAAATGCTATCTTCCCCGCTTTGTGACTATGATTTTAGGAACTTAACCTTTAGCAATGTGGCGTTTTTCTGGTTTTGCGCATGGTGGTTTGCCTGTTGGATGGTTATGGAGCAGGATCTCTCACAAAGGTGAGTTGCTGACACAGACCTGCCCAATGCTAGAATGGAAGTAGCCTTGCAGTTCATGTTACAGGATATTGCTTTCAGTTATTCCATGCTTTTGGAAAGTGTTTTCCATTTTGACAGAAACTACTCCATGTTCATCCAAAACATTATGGGTTTTGCTAGGAAGAGGTGAGAAAAAGCATGCCAATTGGGTGAAATCTTTCTTCTCACCTATTTGTATCCTCTGTTCACCCTCCCACTCTTTTTTTCATAGGGAACTTAGTTTTGTGCACTTACGTACATGCCTTAGCAGCTACACTACAAATAGTGCAAGGAAACTGCCAGGAGAATCTCAGCCTTTTCATTTCCTTAAGTATATTTAATTTTAGAAACATCACCTGTGCTTTTGCTTTTAACATATCTGCTTCGGAAAGGAACATCCAAACTTTTTTTTTTTTTTTTTCCCTGTAAAACAATGTGTTCATCAAGGCTGCCATGGATCACAAATACATGCAGACAGACACACCCCTGTCCCTTGTAACTTTACATTTATGCCCACTGTGATCGAAAGCGAATCATCTGAAGAGACATTCTTTAAAGACCTTAGCAGCTCAGCAACTGCCATAGAAACAGGGAGCCACTACAAAGAGGAGAGTTTCCATCCATGTGTGCCTTTCAGACTTGCAGGAAGAAGTACACGTTTGTTCAGGGCTAGATCTTGAAGTGAGCTGGGCCACCATCCAGCAGAGTATTGTAAGCCCACGCTTGAATCACCTTCAATAAAAAAGGGGGTGCTCAATGCAAAGGGCTCTCATGAACATTGCTTGACTTTTATTGACGTTGGATAAATCACTCCTGAGCACAGTTACTCCCCTGCTTAGAGGAGCAAGCTCTCTGTATTCCTTATGTGTCTAAAAATAATACATAGTTAAATATATATATTTGTGTGTTCCCGTAATCTATGTCTTAGGCAGTCATGTATATTATCTTTGTACATCAGACCACGCAAGTTATTTTTAAGTCCAAATTTTATTCTCTTTATCTCATTCCAAAGACAATAAACAAAGCTCACAAGAAGAAGGAATAATAACATATAACCTCCCTATAAACACATGGGTATCATTCTGTCTGAATTCCTCTTCTGCCTAGCTGCCACCCCAGAGCTCACCTTCTCTCACAGTTCATGGTGCTTCCATTGGACTGGGCTTTGTCTTCCAGTAGGAACCAGTGGGTTCTTATATGTGTTGTTCTGCACTGCGTTTTGCAAGGCTTTGTTCAGCTGAAACGACTTTTAAAACCACCTAGACACTTTCCACCAATGTGATCCAGCTAAGGTCACAGTCATGCCATGCAGGATACCCATACAATGGATGTGGTATTCCTATTGCCAGCTCTCACCTCTCAAGGCTGGTACTGGAAACCCCAGGTGGAGGATTATGAGACAAATGTTTCACCTTAAGAAACAAAAAAAAATCTGTCCCTGTGGGAAAAAAGTTAAGGCACAGCCCAGACCCACGACCTCAGAAGATCTGAGAACCCAGTTAAGAAGTCAGCAAGCTACTCTTCATGTTCCCATCTTGTCCAATAGAGATGTGTTTTTCAAGCTGTATTTAGCAGATTTTGGCTACAGTATTGCCCTGAAATGCATGCAGGACAAAAATAGCTGTGATTGTATTTCCTCCTGTTTGCCTCATAGGTGGGGAGATGTGGGAAGATTTCTCTCTCTGCTGGGGTCACAGCAGTGCAATGTTTGTTGTCTTCTGCCTACTGTCATGTGCCCCATAAAAGCCAGAAGAGGCCTTCTCTCTATTGAAAGAAGTACTTGGTGTATTTGGAGCACATGCTGACACCAGTTGCTTTTCAAAGGCTCTGTAAATTCCAGCTCACTCTTCTATCCCATTTTCCATTCAGAGACACAGCAAGGGGCATTTGGCAGGCCATGAAATAAAACTGCACGTGCTGTAATCCTTTTCAGGGTGAGGCTCAAGCTCCCACTCCCTCTCCTCCCTCCCTCTCCTCCCTTTCACTTCCAGTCTCTTTCTGTACAAGTGTGACCAGATACAAGAGCACCTTGCTTGGATTAGACAAGCTCGTGGAAAATGCTTGGAAAACCTAGGGCTTGTTATGAGCTCAACGAGAAGTGCTACTGACCTTACTAGTTTTAATAGCACAGGGGTTTAATTCTACCCTATGAGCTGTCTTTTGCTTTCTCCCCCTCCTTCTGTTGGTAGCCAAGGTTAACTCTTCGCAGGCTTAGGGAATGTTGGCTACTTTGTCAGCCATAACAGGAAAAATACACAGTGTCTAAATTGCTGTATTATACTTGCAGACAGCCAAAAAAGGCAGGTCTGTGATTTGCAACTGAGCTCAGCCAGGTTTGCGGTGGATGTGCTGAGCGCTTCAGTGCATTCCTGGGTTAATTTGATTTTCCCTTTTTGGCACTGAAAGAGACTGCTGCCCCACTTGGAAGATAAACCATAAGAGCTAAGAGCACATTTCTCAGCTTCAGTGTCTATCAGGTTTTACCCTGCAAGGGGACCTTCAGAGTGCATCAGTGCCCAAGTGCTGCAGAATGAGGCAGATAAAATGATCCTTAGGAAAATCCACAGAATAGAGAGAGAGAGACTTTGTGCCAGTAACTTGTGAGCTTTAGGGACCAAACCTACTTAGCTATTTTAAATTGGCTTTGTTCCGTTGACTTGGTTTCTCACTTAGGCATAGCTTTGTACGTTTCCAAGTTCTTTAATTTTAGGCCTCTGAGAAAAAAAAAAAAAAAAAACCCAAACAACCCCACACAAAAAACCTATCTGATTTCCCAGTGTCTCCTTTCCTTTGCAAGGTTGCAGTTCCAGTCGTTGCATGGGGCAGTGCTGCTGGCTGCCAGCTTGCTCTCCCTTCCCTTGCTTTCCTACCTGGCTCCAGCCACTTGCTCCTGTTCCCCTTCTCAGCTTCACTGCAGGCACAAGGTGGGCAGTGAGAGCAGGGATGGAGAGGAGAGGTGGGAGATGGGAGTGGGCTTCCCCATGTGGTACTGGTAAGGTGTTGTGTTGGGTCATCCCATCAGAGCCATCTCAGGTGACTTTTGATTTATCATTGCATAAACATTTGGGTTCACTGGGCCCACCCATCAGTGAAGTCACCATTGTGCAGGGTGATGGAAAAGGTCCTTGCCCCAGAGAGCTGACATCAGAAGGTGAAAGATGACCACAGGCTGACAAACAGGTAGAAATCATCTGTGAGAGGATCAGCTGCCAAGGGATGCACTGTAAAAGGACCAGGGCAGCTGGGAGGGGAAGGCACAGATCAAAGGAAAATGCAGAAATGCCTGAGGAAAGGGAAGACTCAGGAGAAAAGGATGAGTTAATTACCTTAATACCAAACAAGTTGTATTATATGGGGCACTTGTATTTTGAGTAAGCAGCTTTCCAGTATATGATGCCGGCAAGACTTCCTAGCCTGATTTCTCTAAATTGAATTTAAAAATCCATTCTTGATTTGCTTTTAGCAACTTTGAGAGAATTCCTGTATAGATGGAAGCCTCATGGTCTAGTCCCTTCTGTCTTTCTATCTATTTATTTAGTTTCCATTTTAAAGCTTTCAGATGTGGGCAAGAAATAAGGCAAAGTTGTTTTGTTAACTTAGGCCCATTTTAGCTGTCTTCCTATAGAATAGGCTTCAGATATATATTTGTACATAGTTCCTCTGATTTAGAAACTTAAAAAAGTAAGTTAGCAAACATGAATACATTAATGAAAATCAATCCTATTTCTCCACATACCTCTACACCAGTTCTTTGTACCCAGAAGAGGTATCATTTTTAATTGTCCTGTCTTTTTGCCCAGTGACATTAGAGAAGCCCACAAGCAACAGTAACGAGCCCCAAGATGTGTTTGCTTAGTGTCTTTGGAGATGGTGTAAATCCAGGCCTACCAGTGCCTCCTGTAATTCAGAGAACCTGTGTAGAAAGAGGAAGTGAAAATGCTGATCTCAGCAAATTCAGTACAAATTTGGGCAAAGAATCAAAGATTCTGTTTTTATAGAAGCCGGACAATCAATCTTTATCCTTTTTTCCTTTTTTCTTCTTTTTTTTTTGGGTTGTTGTTAAAAACATGAAATAGAAAATAAATGCTTTATCACTGGCCAGGGCATGATTTCCACCAGTACATGAAGGTTTCTCTGCTTTGGTCTTTTCTAACAACCAGTAAATATCCAATCACATTGTTGTGCCAGAAAAAAGAATAAAGCCATAATACCATATGTCATCAGCTCGGGCAGCTAGCTAATGACTTGGCTTTCTTCTCTTTCAGAATGATGGGAATCAAATTCAGTTCTGTGCTGGTATTTACTGTCAAGTGGACTACTTCAGATTTTAATGATCTCTTGAGACCCTGGCCTGACCCAAAATGTTGTTACAACTTGGCCCACCCCAGTATAATAAACTATAAACCTGTCACATGGTGCCTCTCGTTCAGTAATTAGAAACGTCCTAAGACCAGTGTTAAGTACTGTGCCTAAAAACAGGCTGAGCAAATGCCAGTTTACAAGGGATTCATGGTCAAGGTGCTGAGTGAATTTCTGGCTGAAGGGGCAGACCACAAAAAAGAAATGAAAAGAAACCTTGCTAAACTCCCTATGGGAAAATTGCAGCAGCCTCCCCTCTGCATAATCAACAGCTGCAGGAGCAGAAGCATTGCTCTCTACCAAGTGGAAAATGTATACTGTGTGCATCATAGAAATTGAGAAGATACATACGGGTATAATGACACTAAAACATTTATAAATGTTGTATGTTGGATGTTACTTTTCAGGCAAAGAATCAGGGAAATAAGAGACTGTTGTAGAAAAGTGCCAAAATGTGCTTAAAAACCGAGGAGTAATGAGTATAAGCTCTTGTGACTATACATTATGAATGTAGGATTAATTAATATTGTATTTCAGAAATGTTATACCCTACTCCACGCTTAATTATACTAGATAAATACCTAGAGTGAGGAGCACATCGCTGACATTTGCAGCTGAAGAAGAATTTAGTCATAAAAAAAAGAACTAAATTTTTGCAAGGTGGAGCCAGCTTTAAGTCTTTTCATAGTTAACCCAATCTCTGCCACTATTTGTAAGTAGACTGTTAGCAGCCTACGGTTCCAGAGGACTTTCTGCTTGAAGACCTTACACCCCCCCACCTCACATAGATGAGATCAACATCAGTTAGTGATGCTGCACTCTTTTTCACCCTAAGCAGCTAAGCCAGGTCCACGCGTTTTTTGTAAGACTAAGGTGATGTGTTTTGTTTCCTTTCTGCTCCTTTTTAAAACCTCCTCAAGCCACGGAGGCATCCCTCCAGGTTGCAGCAGCAGCATGTGCAGCAGGGTGGCCATGTGAGGGGAAGCTGCTCCTCTTCCTCCCCACTGCCGTGTCTCTTGGGCATGAGGTTCCACTACATGCTCTAGCATAAAGGCACTCCTCAAAAGTTGTAACCTTTTAAGTAGAACTGCTTTCCCGTTTTGCATCCTCATTTCAGGATTTTCCCTAGTTTCCCAAGGTAGGGGGATATACCAAGTAATGGAAAACCTCCAATAATAGTCATATTACAACTCTTAAATGGGAAATTGAGCAGTTACATTCACAGAGCACCTTGCAAGTCGTCACGTCCTCTGACAGCAGAGAGTTAACTGCATTTGTGATATTATTAACTCCACTAATCCTCTAACAAAAAAAACCAAAACAAACACCCAAAATGCCCTCAAGGAGAGCAAAAGGCACTGGTGCAAAATGTATTTATTAAATCCTTACAACCTAGCAGATCAGGAACAAATCCTTTTGTGCATCTTTATACCTTATAAAGATGCGTAAGGGTCTCACACGTGCAATTTATTATTCCTTTTTAGGTCACCTCTGGGAGCAAGGCAGGGGGGCACAGGTGTGGCACTCCCGTGCGTTTGGTGGTGTGGACATCTGAGAGGGCTTGGGGCAGGCTCAGGAGCAGGGGGCAAGAATCAGTTGGAGGGAAAAAGGCAGATTTTTGAAGCCTTCACCATCAGTTGTCCCCCAGCTCAGTGAGTGACGTGTGATGCGGAGCAGGACCGTCGCGCCTTTCCATCATCCTGCCACTCAGCTTCAGGAGAGAGGGGAAAAAAAGCCTCTGCAAGCCTTCAACCAGGAGGCCAGGCTGTGCATCATTTGTCAAGCTGCGGTGTAGACCAGTGCTTTGAAACCCTGCTGGCAGGCCTGGGATGCACCAGTGTTGTGGAAAACTTGGCAACTCCAGAGAGGCTGTTTGTTCTCATTGCCTTGGAAAGGGGAGCCCAAAGGAAGAGGCTGCTGTTTTCCCAAGTAACCCTGTTAGGAGCAGTTACCAAAATTGGAAGATAAAATAAGCATGTGATAAGATTCATGCAAATCGCAGATGACTATTTGGGGATGCAGCAAAAGAGCTGACTTGATGCATTAAAGTATTTTTTCCCCATAGTAGCAGAGAACTCACTGTTTTCAGGAAAAGAAAGAAAATCACCACAAGCAAGGTTTAAGTTGCAGTAGATACAAACCAGCTTGCAAACTTGATATGTAAATAATTTTGTTGTGTTCTTGGGCCTGTTGCACGTCTGTCACTCTAGCATTGGTGAGGTGGGTTTGATCCCATAGACATGGGATCAGAAACATTTCCTAAGCTTCCTGAGGTTTTCCTGGTTTGTTTGTTGTTTTTTGTTTTGCTTTGTTTTGTTTTTTTCTGGGGAGAATCTTTCACAGAAGAGCTTGTAAAATGATACAAAGGTGAGCTGCTGGCTACCCCTAACAGGGTTCCCTGCTGTAGAAATGTTTAGAGCTAGGTTTTTATGTGATTTGATTTTAACATGCTACTTGATTTGGAAGTGGTATCTTTTATATGATCTAATTGCTTTTTTGGGGTGATAATTCTATGAATAATGTTAGAATTAACATCCATCAGATTAGTAACTGCTCAGGATAGTACTTGATCCACTTTTAATTTGAATGAGGGAATGAAAAAAATCTCTAAGTGCATTTTATACCATTGCCCTCTGGGTTTGGTACCTTTCCCAAAGACATCATTCAGCGTGGTATCAGAGACTAAGAAGGTCACTGGTAGGACAGCTCTTGCCTATTGGATGACACTGAGTTGACACACAGAGATGTCAAGCTTTAGCTGACTGAAAAGAGGGCAGACACAGAAATCAAAAATTAATTAACACATTGAAATAACCCCAAATCAATCTGTTGTTGGCATCTCTTTGAAGAAGCCAGCCTGAAGAGTTTGCTTTCAGCTCTATGAAGGTAACTCACTGAGAGGTCTACAAACACAGTAGTCTCTTCATGAGGAAATAACCTCAGGTATGTTGTTTTGCGATCAGCAGAAACCCAGCATGGCTGGATGGTAACCATACAAGGGGAGCTTATGTTTCCTGCCTTTCTTCCCATTCCCACTTTCTCCATTAGTTACTTGAAAACAGCAACACGTGTCTCCAAGTCTAACCACATGCCATCCTTCTTGGGTAGGAATTGTTTGCAGAAACACTGTGCAAGAGAAGTACTGGGCTATTCCTTGGTTTGAATGCTCCAGAGTTGGAATTAGGTGCTTCACCATCAAGTAGGTCAGATGTGTCTCTAGTTCACGGATCCAAATAGTAAGGTGGATAGGAAAAGGAAGCAGGGGGTTACACGATATGTGCTTTTAATGGATGTTTAGATTGGCTGTAAATGTGCAAGCACGTTTGTTTGGAATTACCAGGATATGAATCAAAGAAATAAAAATAGCAATGCATTAAGGCTTAGAGAACCTCTTGGAAGAAGCAAATTAATATTTCCAAATGTAAATATTTTGACCCAATCTATTAGTCATGTTCTTGTGCTACAGTGTGGGAGATCTGAGTTTGATGTGGTAATTTGTCTCCTGTTTTCTGCAGGAACAGCATATTGTGTTTCATCCACCAGCACCTTGTCTGACTGATGAAGCAGTGCTATTTTCCAGGTGACAAATACTTGTAAAAAATTTGTATTGTTCAGAAAACACATGCATCTTCAAGATTTCCAGTATTAAGCAGCAAATCAGTCTCTCCCTCAGTTATCATGTTACCTTGTAAAAAAGAATAAAATCAAAACTAATTTTCCCCCAGATTTTCTGTTGTTGGTGATAGCTTTATTACTGCAAGAAATTGTAGGAGACAGGAAGAATACTTCTTCATTAAATTAGTGAGTTTCCTCCTCCCTTTATCGCTGCTCCTTATAATTTCCATGGGGTTGTTTAGCTCAGATTTTTAAACAGGGGTGATGTTTAAAAAGTTGAATAAATGATTAATAGATATCACATTACAGGCATACAAAGCATGTTATAGATTGCTAAAAAACATTGCCATTCAAAGATGTCAACATAGTCCTCTATTGATTTTGAGATACTGTGCCAATTTATAACAATTTTTTTTTATTCCAACATATTCCTAAAATATTTACTATAACCATGAACATCACAATTTAGACTTAGAATCTGGGGCTGTAAAAGAGGCATTGCTGGGGTGTGGTGGCCCCTAGTAGTTGGAATTTCCTTTTTCCATTGGTCTGAAAAAAGTATGAGCCCATCATACAAAGCCTGCCTGCTTCCCCCTTTTCTGCCTTACAGACTAGCTATTGTGAGGAATGTAAAGAGTTTTCTTCTGAGGAAGTAGTCTAAAGAGGTTTACAATACTTGTAGATTTACATTTTTTATATATCCCCAGATAAGCTGTAAATAATACATTTTATAAATGCTGGAATAAATAACGGAATTGTGAACAAGAAAAGGATTGCATGTGGCAGCTGCGTGCTTTGCCAGCCTTTGTCTTGAGTGACCCATTCAAGGAGAAACGCAGCAAAGACTCCTTTGCCTGGGCTCACTTCCAGCCATTTGGCATTTTAACTATATTTAGGGCAACCTTCTTTCTGAGAGTTTTAATTGTTACAGTATTTATAGACAAAGAAACAGCAGTAAGAAAGAGAACAATACAGTAGCTCTATCTGGCAATAAAGTGATACCAGAATTTGTACCTATTTAATGTCTTTGCTCTCTCAAATTTCTTTCTTTTTTTTCTCAAATCTTTCTTGGTTGTCTATCAATTTATGGAAAAAAAGACAAAATTCTGTATTTATTGAGTATCTTGCTGTAGTATAAAATTTCGTTTCTATTGTTTACTCCTGACTGAGTACTCCTGAGTTTGTTGACTGAATAACAGCAGACTGACTCTGCCTCTTTCTGCCCCTCTTTTACTCTTCTCGGAGATGCACAAAAATACTTTTTTAACTTACTTTGTGAGAGCTTATTTTTTCAGCTAAGAGGTTAATGAACTGTACAATAAAAGCACTGGTACTGAAAATTAGGTTGGAGATTCCCATGGGATAAAAGATGAGGCAGTTGGAGGTCAAGTGACATATGAGAATTCAAGAAAATACAGGAAAGTTTCAAAATTGGACTACTATAGATCATATTGACCAGTGCAGGAAGTCAAATGTGTCACTATATAAAACAATCTCTGAAATCTCCTTCCCAGATTACATCTCTCTCTTATATCCCCAAAGACTTTGCCTATCTTTGGGGTAACATGCTGATTTCCCATTGAAGTTACAATTCAAATGAAATCATGTCACAGTGACACCAGCACAATTAAGTCATAGATAAAGGCCATGACATGTATTTCTAAAAGCTATAATGAAGTAAATAGAGAGATACGTAATGTGCGTTGCATTGTTATTTAAAACTGTTTTTTTTAAAGCTCAATTTAAGTCAAAGTATATCACCCATATTTACTACCCTTGCTTTCTGATCTCAGGGTTTAGCCTGTGTTACTCTCTCTATCATATAATAGGAAGACTGAGATATTAAATGTGCCTTTCTTCTGCACTGAGAGCAGAGAGCCTGGGAATGTTTCCGATCTCAAGCTCCTCAACTCCTCTGTCCTATCTGTTGCGTTGATGTGAGTCCATAATTCCTTATTTAGCTACAGACAGATGTGATCAGGGCAAGCCTTTACTAAATCTAGAATTCTGCTAATTCTATTCCCACTCGGGCAGTTCTTCAGCTCATACAAGCATTCTTCCCGTCCACTGCCTTCCCAAAAGTACCTGAGCTAATGGGAGGTTTTACTGTATTTGAAGCCGATCCTATTAAAATTCGACATGAAATGGAGTTTCTGGGAATGCAGTTACTGGCATTAATAGCCATTAATTTGGGGGAGGGCTAGAAGCAGCCAAACCACGCACCGTGCCCAGCTCAATAAATAGCAACACATGACAGCAAAGGGAGGGAAAAAGCACTCACTCAGCTCTTCCCGTAGGGAATTAGGAGCTTGCATGGGACTTCAGCTGGCCTCGGGTCCTCAGGAAACCACTTGAGCTTTATTTATTGCCATGTAAATGGCGTAGAATGATCCCAGGCCAGATGCCACCTTTTCCTGCCACATTTTTAACAGGAGCTGGGCTGCCATTTGATAAAAGATACCTCTGAAGGAGATGCTCAGTGCAGGCTCAAGGCCCACAGCTACTGTGGCAGCTCGCGATGTCGCACGCAGTGATGATGTCACAGGAGGGGAGAGTTAACCAACATAGACATCTGGAAGTTTGGGCTCTAGCCTTACTGTTTTGAAGCTTATCTTTTCTTCCTAATTCAGCTAATTATCTTTTCCAGAGTGTTTCATTTCCTAGGTAAACTTTCACTTATTATTATATTTTTTCTCCATCTCTGGGTAGCGAATGGTAAGAAATCAACTAGACTAAAGCCATTGCACAGATAAGGGGAAAAACTTACCCTTCTGGTGATGACCTGGAGATACAATTCCTAACTGGCAAAGGCCCAGAGGAATCGAGACTCTGAGTCCGTGGGGTCTTAAGAGGGCAAGTGGGGACATGGAGAACAGCAGCTGAGGCTCCACGGGCTCACATTAGCCTGGAGCATGTTGTGTGTCAACAACACTGACAGACAGCACAGGAATTCGGTGCATTTTGGCTCCAATCCTGTGAGGGCTTAGGCCTGCACTTAAGATGTATGGAGGAAGGGTAACAAAGCTCAGAATACACAAAAGACTTTATGGAAGAGAGGCATTTTTTTCACCCTGAAACAGGCTTTGCTGTGCAAATTTTTGTACCTTAGAACATCAAGCAGTAGCAGAGTTAAATGGAATCATATTAATAAGCATGGATAATCCCATCATCTGGGACTGGGCTGAGAGCAAAGCAGCTCCGAACACACACAGCCGAGTGAAATTTTCCTGCAATTAATTAGATTTGATTAAATTTCTCAGTTAGTGACTGGAAAGAAACAGACCTAAGACAGTGAGTAACTTGCTTGTTAATCTGGAGATCTGTGTAATAGATGTGGATGAGGGAAACTGAGTTCCCCACTGCATTAGGTGGAAAAAGTGTTGATTTGAACATAGAAGAGCAAGAGCAAGAACCCAGTTTCTCATGGCCTTTCCCTTTCTCCTGACCTCCTCCTTTTCTGAAAGAGAAGACAAAAATTTTGACCCCCAAATGCCTGTTCTGATGCTGTTGCATTTCCATAAAAAATGTTGGATCCTTTTCATTTTTGTTCCCAAGAAGGATGAAAACTAATTTCAAGGCCTTGAGAGATACTGGGAACTGGTGCTGTCAGTCTCCAGCTGGCTTTAGGTTATGATCTGTGAACTCAGGTGGGGGCACGCAGCCAGCAATGCTATCCTTGTCCTTCTTTGCACAGGGCTATGCTCTACTCAGGAACACTGAATTGTGATTAAAATTGCTTACAGCCAAGGCATGAAAAATCCCTACATCAGTGAAACAAGCAGTTTCTTTTGTCATCTTGCTGAAAAGGTGCATGACACAAGGAGGCTTATGTGAATGCTACATATGGCATAGATTTGCCATTTGTTAAATCCTGAACAAGTTTTATACTAAGTGACTTAAACGATACAAATTAGGCCTAGTTTCAGCTTCGCTTCTCATCAGTGTCATCAAACTGTGTTACCTGCTGAAAACTTGATTTGTTTCATACCGGTGACCTGCGTCCCTTTTAGTGCCACTTTGAATAAAAAACTGAAAATAGCAAAGCAATTTTCCATTAAAACCCCAAGATATTTTGCAAACACTCTGGCTGCGAAGTATAGATAAGCTTTTTCAAAACACCCTGGAAGTCTCAGTGAATTCTGCCTTGCATAGTTTTCCATCATGGAAAACACCAGTGATGTAACAACAAAGAGAGTTAATGACATCTGCTAGATAACCTGGTTTTGGTCAGATTTGCACATCATAGTGTTTAATGTAAGCTTTTTGTTATGGAAGTCCTGCTGTCTTTCCAACAAGTAGCAGTTTCCTCTATGTGACAACAGGGAGTTCAAGTCCCCTGCACAGCTCCTGGTTGTGCAGCAATGGCAATCTCAGCATCATTACATTGATTTCCTGAAATCTTGGAAAATCTCAATACAAAAATGTAGTTTGTGTTGAACTGATTTACAGTACCTTAATAAATAAGAATTAAAACAAATGGTATCATGGCTCAGTCTTGCATGCACATCATAGGATCATAGAATGGTTTGGGTTGGAAGGGACCTTAAAGATCATCTAGTTCCAACCCCCTTGCCATGGGCAGGGACACCTCCCACTGGACTAGGTTGCTTAAAGCTGGAAGGCTGCTATAAGATTTCCCCAGAGCCTTCTCTTCTCCAGGCTGAACAACCCCAACTCTCTCAGCCTGTCTTCATAGAAGAAGTGCTTCAGCCCTCTGATCATCTTTGTGCCCCTTCTTGGAACTTGCTCCAGCAGCTCCATGTCATTCTTATGCTGGGAACCCCAGAACTGGACACAGTACTCCAGGTAGGGTCTCACAAGAATGGAGTAGAGGGAGAGAGTCACCTCACTTGACCCACTGGCCATACTTTTTTGATCCTGTCCAGAATATTGTTAGCTTTCTGGGCTGCAAGAACACATTGCTAGCTTATTTAAACACATAAATACATTAAAACATATAAATGAATAAAGTCAAGTACATGTAGATGTATATACATCTACCTGCATGAACGTACCCAGCCACAGTTTCTTTTCTCTGATTTGTATCACATATATAGAGACCATTTCTACAACCATTTTAGGATAACACAACTTGCAGATGACCAAAAAAAAAAAAAAAAAAAAAGCTTCTCTTTCCCTCTTAGTTTCTCACATTTCCCAGTAAACCAAAACCCAAACCACATACAAAACTAACCACGCTGTAATTTACAGCACTGGCTGTTAAAATGCCAGTCTAAGCCAGATCCCCAGTCACACACAAGTGAAACTCAAAGAGGATCATGCCACCTGCTTTTCCCTCCACTACAATAACTATTACTCGACTTCTGGAGGTTGCCCAGGCCAACAGGATTTTGCTCCTGCCTTAGCTTATCTGAAGTTGCATCAGGGGAGTAATATTAGTAAGAAATTATCCACCAAAAGAGCAGTTAGGCACAGGAATGGGCTGCCCAGGAAGGTGATGGAGTCCCCATCCCTGAAGGTATTCAAAAAACATGTAGATGTGGCACTTCAGGACATGCTCTAGTGGGCATGATGGTGTTGTGGTTTGTGTTCAGGCTGTTTGTTTTTTCTTCTCCTCCTGGGTAGATGCTTGGACTCTGTGATCTTAGACGTCTTTTCCAACCATCACAGTTCTGTGATTCTGTGATCCGGGCACTGACAAGGGCTCCAGGGGTACTCTGGTTACTTCAGCTTCAATCCCCACCACCTCAGCAAGCCACCCACAGCCAAGTTCTCCAGCAGGCCACAAGTTCACTCACTAGTCCCAGCTATTCCCTGCATCCATCGACAGCACCCACAGCCAGCACTGCACATTTCAGGTCCCTGCTCCATGATCTGTCTATCCTGTCTGGCAGCTTTTACTCTTGGCTTATAACTTTCAGGGTTCACCTTGTTACAACTGACCAGGCTGCTGGCTAGGCAGTGTGTGCAGCAACACTTGGCTGCTTCTAGACCAAAATCTGGCAACATCTGCTGCCTCCCAGCAGCTGGCACACTGCTGGGACTGCTCCTGCTTGCTGTCAGCCCCTCTCAATTTGCAGTGAAAGAAAGACTTTGTCTCTTTTAACAGCAGGTGGGGGCACTTCAGCAGTGTGGAAGTTTTTCTGCCACTGATATGCACCTAGGCTGGAAAGAGCTATACAGCAAGGATGTGCCTTTTTCCCTATGACATTAAGGGCAATACCAGCCCATACAGGCAATATAAGGTAAAAACATAGTTTCTCACTTTTATTTAATTTTTCTTAATTGCTATATAGCAGCTCTCTGTCCATTACAGAAGGTACCATTATCCCCCTTTGCAAACAGGGATTTACAATGCACAAATTTAGAGACGAATTGAGGCTACACTGAAATCCACAAATGGAAATTCTGGACCTGACCTTGGCAGGGCTGAGATTTCACCTAAAATTACTCAAGTGATGTATCACACAAGAAAGACTGTGGTTTATTATGGGATTAAACACTGGTCTGGGGAAATGAGCATGTTTAAAACATTTGGGTTTCTGGGGAAAATGCAAACTTTGCAGAAATACAAGCTTTTTGGTCTCAATTTTGCTTGTAATTTGCCAACAGGAACAGCTCAGAATAAAGTGGTCACTTTGTTACCTTTTACTATGAGATTGTTACTTTTGTTTTAATCTGTTTTTCTTATGCCTATGCCACATTGTTATTGTGAGAAACACCTGAAGTTCCTCTTCCTTTCCTGAGTGAATGTAAGGACAATTGAGTTGAAGAGGTCAGAACGAAAATACAGTCACTTCAGCTTTTCAACACTAAATACTCAACTTCACTACATCACAAATTAAATAATTCAGACTTTCTGCACCACAATAAATTCTCAGCATTTCTGCACTCCTAATTTGTTGGCTACAAAGTTCCAGATCATACTTTTTTTCACCTTCCTCCCCCCAAAAACCAGAACTTCTGGTTTTTAGCCAGCTCAGTGAATGTGTCCCTATTCAGCATCTGCAAAGCATCACCCTCACGTTGCCACACAAAGGGTCTCTTCTACATTCTGTCTGGTTAGTGGCCAGCTCTGGATGCACCACTCATAAACTGCCTGGCTGGTGCTCAGCCTTTGAGATGATGCACCCACCAAATACCACGACTAGAACGTGGGTTAAATTGGCTTGAGTAGCTGGTGCAGCCAGGCTTGTCTCACCCCTGGAAGGTAAGGAAGGAGACATGGGACACTGTGTTTCTGGATGAAGAGATCTGAGCATTATTCCTTGGAGGATAAACTCAGGGTTGCAACTTATTTCATAGTAGTTAGTGCCAATCACATGTGGCATCTGAGGGCTCTGCTGCTGTGAGCCTGCATGGGAGTCAGGTGGCTGACCTCAAGGTAAAAATCTCTTTATCCCATGATACATACCCCGAGAGAGCCAGGCCCCCTCTACTTTTTGTTCTCTGCTCCCTCTAATTTATTTTCATTTCTCGTTTTAATCTTCTTAGCACGTCATGTGTGTCCATCAAAGAGGTGCTTTCAATGCAATCTAGCTAGTGCATTAATACAGTTTGTTCATCTCCATGTTTGGCTCTCAGTACTTTGGGGTTGGTTGGGTTTGGGTTTTTTTTGTTATTCATCAAGCATTTCTTTTTCAATAAAGTTTCTTTTTCAGGGTTTTGTATAAACACATTAGCAGGGCAGACTTAGGCAGAAGTGGAGAAAAGGTGCTGAGAGGGGCTGGGGGAAGGGAGAGCGGTTCTATGGAAATGGCCCAGCTCTTTTTTTGCAAAGAAAAGGTGACTAGGGCAGAGGATTTGTTTCCACACCAGGGCTGAGAAACAAATAAACTAAGCTAAGGATGAGTGACTGTAGCCCTGCTAAAGTTTGGATGCAAATATTCCACGGAAATGGCCCAGAAATTGTACTTTGCAGATAAATGGAGGAAATAACCCCTCAGGGCTCTGTTAGAAGAATGCACAGCAGCTGGGATGAATAAACCTTGTCAGTATAAAAGGCCTTACTCATTAAAAACAAATTACCTTTATTTTTGTAGGTGAGATCTGTGTTAAGATCTGGGCTTTCTGGGCTACTGATGTCCCAGCAGTGAATCATCTCACTGTAGATGGCTTTACAGAGAGTGGCCCTGCAGAAAGCAAGGTGCTCTTGGGGCTGTCAGTGGCAGAAGCCCCACGGCCTGGCTGCAGCAAGGCTGAGACCACACTGCTACCCTGTATGTTCAACTAAAAGATTCCTTTGTTTGGTTTCTGTGCCTGAAGGGATCAGCTTTGCTTAAAGTGAGGAATGTCGGCTCTGGTTTGCCTTACAGCTGGAACCACTACTTCTCTAGCTACCTACCTACTTCTATCCCTTATGATAGGAATTAGCTTTGCAGGATCTTGACTTTGCCTCTTAATGCTTTAGGAGGCAGTTCTGCACTTTGGTGCTTTGTACTGTTAGGTGATACCAGTAGATACAACATCACTGCTGTTTTACTTGCTCAGTTGAGAAGAGGTGAAAAAAAGGCAACCTGAGAAAAAAGTGGATGATTTTGTGATATTTTTTTGCTTGTGCTCTGTCATTGCTGTTCCTGAAAGTGGCTGATAGTGGTGCAAATATTATTGAATTCTTGGTTAAAAATTAACATGGGGGAGTCTATAATTTCTTTGAAACACCCAATACAATTTCCAAGTGTTGTCTTTCTGGCAACTTTTCTGCTCCACCAAATCTTGTATAAACATCTAACTGGAGAATTTACTTGTGGCGTATTTTATCCAGGTGTCTTCAGTTGTGTGGAAAACAAGCCAGTTCTTGTACTCTGCTGATTCTGTACAACTGGCAGTGCAAAGGGTCTTATATTTTGGCCAGACTCCACCCTCTATGAATGCCAGCCCTTTGCCATTCTCATTAGATTTGAAGCAGCATGTAGTTAGTACACCCTACAATCCTGCTTGCAGGTTGTAACTAATGATGCCGTCTCAAAGCAACCCCTAGACTGCTCTTCTGCCATCTTTCTTCTGTATTTACAGTAGTTTTTGGTTTAGGAGGAGCTCCAGCTGGGATGGGGTTTTGGTGGGATTAGTAGGGGATGAATTTAAGAGGGACAGGCAGACAAACAAGATGAGGGAGGCTGGTAGGAGAGAACTTCGTGCCCTGAGGCAGCAGAAACGGAAAGGCAGGCAAAAGCACCTGAAAAGAGAGGAAAAATATAAAGTAAAGGGGAAGGGCTGCAGTTGGGAGTCCTTTCAAATGGCCGTAGTGCAAGCATGGTTGCATGGTTGGTGGTGCTGTGATGCCAGCAAGGACCGTGGCCCAGAAGCATGATGGAAATGGAGACACAGCTGTCAGAAGTGAGATGTACAAAGTTTGGTATGATTTTTTATGCTGGTTTGGTGGGATTTTTTGGTAGTGGGGAAAGTACCCCAGGGGTGGTTCCTGTAAGAAGCTGAGAAGCTCCCCCTGCTCCAAACCCAGCCAAGGAGCCATTAGAGAAACTATAGATGCACCTCAGCGATTAACATACGAAAGAACTGAGAGAAGACCTGAGCAGAGTGAGCAGTTTAAAAAGAAGAGCTGAGCTGGAAGAGGTGAAAGGCAGCGCTGGGGTTAAGATCCTGGTGGTTGGTGAGGAAGAAGGGGAAGAAGGTGCCCAAGCAGAAGTTTCCCTGCAACCCATGGTGAGATGGCAGCTGTCCCCCTGCATCCATGGAGGAACGTGGTGGAACATTCCCTGAAGGCCCCAGGAGGGGGAACTTGGCCAGTGGACTTGGATTTTGTGGTCAGTGGACTGGGATTTTGCTGCTAGTGGACTAGGATTTGCTGTCAGTGGACTCGGATTATGCAGCTGTGGAAGACCCCGGCGCCAGGGGAGGTGGCTGTTCCCGAAGCAGCCCGTGACTCTGTGGGAAGCCCAGGCTGGAGCAGCTCCGGACCTCTTGGGAAGGACTCATGAAGGAGAGGTTCCTGGAGGACTCTCTCCCATGGGAGGGACCCCGTGGGGAAGCAGGGCAGGACTGTAAGGAATCCTTCTCCCTGAGGAGGAAGGAGCAGCAGGAACCCCCAGCCTGTGAAGTGACTCTAAACCCCATCCCCTGTCCCCCTGTGCCGCTGGGGGGAAGGAGGGAGAGAAACCGGGAACAAAGGGATTTGGGTCCAGGAAGAAGGGAGGGGTGGGGTAACATCTGCAAGCCCTGCTCTGTGTGTGTCTGTGTCCTGTGTGTGTGTGATTAGTGTGAAATTAAATTATTATTTTTTTCCCCAAGTTGAATCTGTTTTGCCCACAATCTTAATCGGTGAAGAACCCTCCTTGTCCTTTGTCTCAACCCATGAGTTTTGTTGTCTGGCTAGGCCCAAACCACGACATTCTTCTTGTGCTGGTAGATTAATCTGTCTAGCAAATAAGTTTTTCCTAACTAAACAGTGATTTTTTTTTTTTTTCTTTTTCATGTGTTAAATAATATCTTGTCCTGGCTCCCAGTGCCAAAGATACCACAGAATGAATACACTTGTAGGTCTAGCAAGAATCAGGAAAGTAAAGAAGGCAAGGAAATATTGAAGAGTCCTAAATCCTGGTTAGTCTTTCTGTATAATTTCCAAGTGGGAGAAGCAGATTTTACCCTGGCTTCAGTCGATGAAGTCAAGCTGAAAAAAATTATTATATGAATCTGAAAAATCTTTTCCAGACATTCTTACTAATGTGGTAAGGTTTTGGTTGCTTGTTTTCTGCTGGGTCTTTTTTTTGGTTTGTTTGTTGTTGTGTTTTTTAATGTGGCCAGCATTGGAAATGTTATATCTGAGTACAAAATCACACAAGTCAAAGGCAAGATAATGAAAGTCACACTTTCACCAAACCAATGAGCTAAAAAGTAAGGAGGAGCATATTAAAACAGTCAGAGGAGTTTTGACTTGGATATCCCCTCAATCATCTGCCTCTGGCAAGTCTGAGTTTCATCTGTCTGGGTGTTAAGAATAAACACCAAATGTTGTGGACAACCACAAAAGCCTTTTAACATAGACATAACTGCTAAGCCCAGAAATATATTTTGGCTCTGAAAAGAAGGTAATAAGGAGCACTTCAGTTTAAATAAGTTGTTCCATAGCTGAGAAGAAACATTCACGAACACACACACACACACACCCTTTTTTTTTTTTTTATTAAGTTAGGAAGAACATTAGCACAATAGATGTTGTTGATCTTCTATTGTGCATTTAGATTAGTACTGAAGAAAGTACTTAAATAACTTTAGATCATTTGCAATCAGGAAAACACTTATTTGTGTAACTTTATGCAGGTATTTAAAACATCTCCAGTCTCTAGAGCATTTACTAAATCAAACTCAGTGTTTATTAGTAAATTGCATGAAAAGCCACTTGCATGTACACACAGCTTGAGTTCTCTAAACGAAACGTGAACTAGAAATATTTCCATGACTCTTGCACTTAATTGCATGATAGAGGAAGAAAGAATGGTTGGAAAGAGAATAAAAACTGTCCCATGTAGTATATTATTAATTTTTGAGCCCAGAAAAGGAGATTATGGTCAATAAATAGTGCAGGAGAGTCTTGTGTACTTGTTACACCAAGAAACAGAAAACCAATCACATCCTTTGAATCAGGCAGAATGTTATTGTGTTATTCTGAAGAATATGAACTTCAATATCAGCACCAGCCAGCCTGGAGGAAAGCAGAGACCTGAGAATATGGGACCTATCTGAACAAAGGCAAGTATATGGATTTTATCTTATTTACAAAAGAGAGAGCTCAGACTGACCTTGCTATAAAACCATTAACTGGGAGAGTTGGTCCAAGATTTCTTGGTTGCCCCTAAATGACTTTTCAGTTGTTGGAAATGTGTGCTTACACATACCATCCTTTTAAGTCTCTCTGAAGAGGAGAAATTTGGGGTACACTGCTGACTCACTCTGTGCCATTTTGGTTAAAAAAAACCAACAACCCACACCAGGCTTTTAAGGTAAATAAAGAAGCACACCATCCTGTCTGTTAATGTGTCACTGAGCACAGTGGGGTCAAGATTCAGAATGAGGTCAGAGCAACACAAACTAAAGCCAGAAGAAAGTTGGTGAGCAAAGTTACTTCTGCTTTGCCTGTATGCTCATGTATTTGTAGGAAAACATATGGCCTGATTTTTCTCTCATGCTTGTATAGGTGTAAGAAGTCTCCATAGTAAACAGAGCAATACCAGAGGAAGCAAGGAAACCAATGGGCCTATTTATAATTGCTTTGTTACCAATGTACTCCTTCAACAGCTTTCCCAGATTAGACACAATTGTGAATACTCTGTGGAAGAGAGGTTCGGAATCCTGTACCTATAATTTTGTCTCTTGTCATAAGACGTTTTTATAATGCTACCTGTATTTCTAACTGGATTCTACACATCCTATATGGATACTTTCATATTACTTTGACCTCTGTTTGGGACTGGGCCTTTTCCAGGAACATAATCCTTTGCATTTTTTCAGTGAAATTAATTTTTTCTTTTTTTTTTTCTTTTTTTTTTTTCTCTCCAATCACAATAACACTGGTTCCCAAGGTCCTTTTATAAGAGGAAATTATCTTTCTGTGTGGCCTTTTTTTTTTGCCCTTAAAATCTCTTCTCAGACATCCTCTCTATCAACAGACAGAAAAGAAACTCCGGCGTGCTGAAAAACAGCAAAACCCCAGGCTCCTGCAAGCAACTTGCCCAGCTGTGGCCAGCTGCCGAGCAACACAACTGCCTGACATTCCCTAGGAGCAGGGAAGGGAGTTGCATGATGCCTCTTTCTGCAGAGGGTTTAACTGCCATCGTCATGCAACACATGTCAAGGTTTAATGTGGAGAAGTGTGACTGCAGATGCGGCAGAAGAGGTCAGCTGGTGCCATGCCAGGGGACCAGATCCCCGCTCCTTTTGCAGCAGGTTAGAGAGGCAGCAGCCTTGCTGCAACTCCAGGCCTGACTTGCGTTGCTCTTCCCCTTCCCAAATTGGTGCTGCCTTGCCTAATTACCGTGTGAGCTCTTCAGGGCAGGCTCTGCCACCGTGCCTGGCACAGTGGGGCTCTGATGTGGGTTAGGGCCCTGGGGCACTAAACCCGGTGGAAGTCATTAATAGGTCAAGGAAAAAACTGTTGAAGCATGTGGTAAGGATGGAGAATGAGCAAAACCCTGCAAATTCCCAAATGTTTGCTGGCTTGAGTTTGGAGCAAACTGTTCTTTGAAATCTAAGATCTTGGCTTAACTCTTTGATGCTTATTCCTTAACCTGATTGAGGATCGGTGGTTTTCGACAGCCCCATCACTTCCCTCTTCTCTTCCTCTCTTTTCTTATCCGCTGACAAATCCTCTGGATGGGACAGGGTTTGGGCTTGCAGGGGAGAGTCTCATCTCCAGCAAGGGAACTGAGCTGTCTGCTTCTCCACTATAATACTCTGGTCCACCAGCCCACAGAATTACTGTGGAGTAAAAGCTTTATTTTGGCAATGAAGTATTTGCTTTATTGTCATGTCAGTGATTCCCATATCGGATGTAACCATTAAAAAAAAATACAGAATAAACAAAACCCCCTGTAGCTAAAACCTTTGCAATGATGGCATCGAGGCAAAGGCCTTTCTGACTGAACTGGAAGTGAGGACAGGGAAGGTGCTGCATTGCAATGACTCTGTTACGTGCTGCATAGGCAGGCACTCATCTGCTGGTACCCATAAGGGAACTAACGTTCCCTTATTCCCCCATCCCTCCACCACCAGCTAATCTGTGCCTGCCCTTCTAATTTCCTGGCAACTGTTCTAATGTTCAGGCTAATAACGTTTGCAGCAATCCTGGGAGACATCAGTGTGCAGGCTAGCTGTGGGGTTAGAGGGTCCAAAGGAGGATTAATTAGGGGAACTGTGGCATCTGGAAGGGGAAAGCTTTTGAGAAGCCCTTCAACCAGGTGGTGTGAGCAGAAGTTCAGACAAGCACCCAAATATTTCCGTGAAGAACTGGAATGCCATCCCTAATTGAAGCTGAACCGCTACTAAGTCCCCTAGATAATTTATCTTCTTTCTCAGACTACCTCTTTTGTTGTTGTTTCCAACTATAACTTAATCAAAACACATTTGAAAGTAAAATGATGGATTTCTCAGGGACTCTGACCCTTAGGGGCAGCCATGGAGATATTGCAGAAAAAGCTGAGTACACAAGCTTCTGTTAATTAGAGCAGAGTGAATGATTAAGAGGAAATAATTTATTCCATTAATTTAGCCTCTCTTTCGTTTGCAAATTATCTATGAAAAGTTTATGGTTTTATTGCTTTCAGATGCTAGACATAAAATTATTTCTCTACATGTAGTTGACCCCTCCGTGGTTAGAAATTTAAGCTCAGGCTTTTAGTTTTCCACTAGACAGAGGTACTGGAATTAGTGTTCTTCCTTGATTAAACAACAGGCTTTTAATATGTGCCTCAAAACCCCAATGTTCATTGTTACAAATGTAGAGGTGAACTTCCATTAATATTACTAACTGTGACATAGAAATAGCTCTGCTGGTGAACCCATTTGCTAGAACAATGGTCTGGAAAGTCTGTCCAGCACTTGCCCTCCTGTGACCGACATGGTGTGTCTTTATGAGCCTTCCCTTCTGCTGTGCTTGGGGAATATCCACTCTTTCTCCTTGACCAGACCTGTGCAGAGTCCTTTACTTCAGCTGATGTCCACGTTGAGGCAACCTCACCAGAATATCAATTGTCTGATCAAAGCAGCCATGAGGCACGGTTGTTAAAGTCAAAGTCATAAAACTCATTGCCAATAATCTGGTGCCTACTTGCTGAAGTCCTTGTCAGAAAGGTGGATATTTATCCACCAAGAAGCATTCATGACACTTACTGTTTTTCATCATAAAGACTACAAAAATCTTCATAAGCAGCACAAAATCCTAAATCCCACATGTAATGTCCCTCTACCAGCAAACAGCCCTGCTCCCTGGCCTTGTAGCATTTCCCTTTGTCTGTCTTCACACCTAGGCTAAATCCTGTTCACACAGACCTTGGTATGGGCAACAGGATTCATGGATTTGTCTGTCCAGGTTTAGGGCAGGGTCATTGCCTCCAGTGGACTTCTGCTGTCCTGGAAACAGGGACACATGGTGATCCCAGCCCATGGTGGGTGGCCTTTTCTTGAGATGCATCCAAGTGCATGGGTTGTAACTCTACACTAAAGTTTTGGTATTTAAAGCTTTGGTAATGGCTTTTCTTGCTCCATCATCCAAAAACACTTTTAAAGAGCAACAGTACTGTGTGAAAATGAATGCACGGCAGCAGTCTCATAACAGGTGTGTAATATTTCAGAAATAGGCTTGTGGGATGTTTATTTACTTGCCAAATTCATTTATCAGATATTGGATGCAAAGGATTTCCCGACAGGATAGCTACAGAGATTAGTGAGCTAGGCAAATGTGCTTTGAACAAATGCGTCCTTTCATCAGGCAGTCGTGTGGATCATTCCAACATCAACGTGCTCACTGCTGGAACGGGTCAGCTGGTAATTGCGTTAACTATTTTTCCAGCAGTCATCTGTGTCTGTCCCTTTAGATCCTCCAAGGGCAAAGTTTGGCCTGTGAACTATTAGTCAAAAGGCACCTGCCCATCCTTGCCCATACACATGCAGCTCCATCTAGCCTAGTGTTGCCCAGAGCAACCTTCCTTACCTGGAAAGGGCTGCTGTATCCAAAAAAAGACAAAAGATGTGCTGCAATACTCTGTCATCAAAGGTTGACAATACTTTGTTTTGAAAAATAATTGAAGAAAAATGGTCTTGAAGATGTAAGAACATTTTATTTCAAAGTATTTTAGAGTTAAGTACTCTTAATTTTCATTTTTTTGTGTTTTAGAAGGTATTTTTATTCTTTTTTAAGTGGAAAGTAAAATGACCTATACTTTTAGCAAAGGAAATTTGTCATTTGATTTTGAGCTGTTTTCCTGTGAAATTTTTCTTAGGAGAAAATTTTCATGTATTGTCATTTTGATGGAGGACAGAAATTAATACTGAAGTAAGAGGGATTTTCATGGTTTGAGAAGTTCAGCTTTAAGGCAGCAAATCATGCAATAGCTATATTGGAATCCATGGTTTATTAGCAGATTAATGAAGAAACAGCAAAAGATTTGTTACTCTTGTTTCAGCAACTAAATTGGTTATTCTTTTTCTCATCTGCTGTATCCTATACATTTCTGATCTTAAATGCTGCAGTGACTACTAATGGAAAAACTCAACAGCTTGACTTGTTGAATGGCTAGTTATCTCAATAAATTAATTTTTCTCCTTTTAGGAATATCAGCTGCCTGGTCTATAAAAATGAGGCTCTATTTGAGATGCCTGTGGGACATATTTTGTTGTTATTTGTTCTAGCAAGGCAATGGTAGCCTCCAAGCAAACTCCTTTTTTTTGCATGCTGTGGAGGTCACTAGCTGCTCATGCAGGCTACCAAGTGGAGGGCTGATGTTTGCTCCCAAGAGGAGACAATAAGCTGAATCACTTTCTTGTGCTCATTATAACAAGCTCAAGAGCAGATGTCTCAGGCTGTAAAGTTCAAGTTGAGTTCTGCAGGGTCCAGGAACATTGAGGTACAATACAGATCTGTGGTTTGGGCTTGGCCAGCTCCAAGGACACATGCCAGCTGTGTGCTCCACAGCTGGGTCCAAGTCCACATTCCCAAAAAAGCTCCATTCAGAGCTCAGGGATGTTCCCAACCGCAGGTTTTGCTTGTGCCCATCTCAATGTATCAGAAATGGTGTGGAAGAGGGATGACCATGCCCAGTTTTGCCATGGTGGTAACGCCAACAGGCAGGACATCACTACCTCATCCTTCCCCACCAGATGGCCCACAGAGGGCCTGAATATCTTGGCATGTCCCACCCAGTGTCACTGTGCTGTGGGACCAGGACCTTGCACCCTGTGTGTTCAGTCAGGGGCAATGGTCAGGAGGCAACAGGGAAGGATGTTGGCAGGCATCCTGCTTGCCATCACCAGGCTCCTCTGAATGGCTTTGGCATGGAATGTCTGCCTGCAGGAGCCCTTGAGCAGCAAGTGAAGGAAAGCCAGAGTGCACTGCTGCTTTCTATCAGGCAGAGTTTAAAAGCAACTTGCCAGCTGACAGAAGCAGCAGCTGCAATGCAATTCACCCCCACACCTTTTCTTTTTTCTTTTTTCTTTTTTTCTTTTTTCTTCTTTTGATGACAACAATGTTTTAATCGACTTGAGCTGAGCAGGAAAGTCTGAGGTGAGTACTAGCTGGGGAGGGGAGAAGGAGCGGAAGAATGGCTGGCTGTTGGCCTATGTCTGAGCTGAGGGATGCTCTCTGCCTAGGAAGACAGTTAACCTACACAAAATGTCCTAGCTTCTTGCCCATACCAGGCAATACCACATCATGCTGCTCCAGCCTTTCGTGCCAGATCCCTGAGATGGTGACTGTCACTCTGACAGAGGGAGAGAGAGGAAGGAAAGATAGAAAAGGTGGGAAGAAAAAGCACAAACCACAAAACCCAACACCACAACCTGCTAATAATCTTACTATCAAGCCCAGTAGTATTTTTTGTGAATGAGCACAGGTGGAAAGGTAGCAAGTCAGCTGTGTGCTCCTGCAGAGTATATCAGTGCCAGGCCGAAGGCCTTAGAGTGTAGAGTCAACAGAGCTCCACAGAAATGGGTCTGAGTGTATGACATTTAATAGGGAACCTGAACTCATATTGTTTAGCAACAAGAGAACCAAGATTAGGGCTGGGTTTCTTTTTCCTGTCAAATCCAGGTAGAAGAAATGTATTCATATCTAGAAAAGAAAAATTCATAGTCAGAAATTCCTTAATAACACCTTTGTTTATACTCATAGTCTTTCTTGTAGAAGGGATATTATGGTAACCAGTTTACTAAAACTGCCCTGTCCTTGGGCCAAATCTCCTGGTCTCCTTAGCCCAAGACTTTTGTCACCTCCTCCCTTACAAACTTCATCTTCTGGACAAGACTGTTAGCCCCCTCTCCAAATTATTCTGGAAAACCAAGTGGTTGCTCTCCACCCCCATACTTTGCACATAGGAGCTGATAGACCCATCTGCTTACCCAGGCTGCAAAAAATCTTTTATTATTAACAACACAGTTGCCATTCCCAGGCTACACCATGCCACTCTTCCGGATTTCTCCAGCACCAGTGAATGAGCTGGGCATCTTCAGTGCAGAGCAAAAATGTCCTCCTTTGGTTGCAAATGTCTTCTCAGCATCTGTGGCTTGAGTTTGGAGCTGGCAGCTCCCCTGGCAAAGGCAGGTCAGGGCAGCACAGAGGAGGGACTGCCTGTGCCCCATGAAGGCTGGGGTGGGAGCAGGGGGGCACAGCAGCTTCTTGAAGCATGGGAGGAGTTGCAGCTGATCCAGCAGCAAATGTTCAGAAGAGAAGAGACTGCTGCAAAGCACATCTTAGTAGCTGAAAGCTGTGCGTGCATCACTTTGAGACCTGGCTGTTGATCTCACAGCTTGGCCTCAAACTGTGCTTTCAAGCTGTTCTCTGAAACCACTTATCTCTCTCAAAAATAGGTTTAATGGAACCTGAGATTCTCCAGTAGTGTGAGGTCTAAGGAAAACCACCAAATACGACAAGATTCAGGTCAGAATAACACATTATTCCAGGATACTTGAAGACGAGGGATGATATCTAAGGTCATTTGAATAAAAGGACTCGAGATGGGGAGGTTGAGGATTATTTAATTAGTTTTATTTAGACTTATCTTTGAAAAAATAAAAACACCTGGGGACAATTAATGTGATTTTTAAATCAGCAAAATCCACAAACTGAGAAATTAATTGAAAGTAAATAGATACATAGTTGGTTCAAAGTACACATCTGGGGAGTACACAACCACAGCTGCTCTTATTGCAGTGGCCACCAAGGTGCGGTGGCCTTTCCTTCAGCCAGCCTGTCACACAGAGACTGTGCCAGATGCCTTGTGAAAATCCTCTCGACGCCTCCTTCTCCTGTGCCAGCAGCCTCCAAAGGGCTGAGAGAGAGAGAGGGTGACATGGACTGACAGCAAACACCTTCCAGCTGGTAGGAAGCTTTCATCGGCTTCAAATGGATGGTAGGGCTGCTTAAATAAGCTGCCTATTTATCTAACATATCCTCAGAGAATTATAAAAGTGACAGTGGTGTACCTCTGTGGAAAGGCAGCAGAAGTTGAAAAAGTAAAGAGAAAAGCTTGGTGGTGGATTGATTAAAGTCTCAGTCCTTTCTACATTCTTACTGTAGGTCCACTTATATTTGGCTGGAGGTGAAAAGCACGTGATAATCATTTGGCGTGCAGATACAGCTGTGGTTGTTCAGGTGCCAGGTTAACATCTAGCATTACATGGGACAGAAAAGGCAAATGGGGAGAAATGAGTAATTTCTGTGCCTTTTGCCACTCGTTTGGGGTTTAAGTGTAAAGAATCATGAAAGGTCTTGTTTTCAGGGTCCTTCCTTTGGGTCTCTCTGGTGGAAAACTTCTTGCAGGCATCCACAATAAATGTCCTTTGGGGTTTACCTGGATGTTTTAGGTCTTGAACAAGGGCTGCTTTCTCTCATATCCTTTAATATAAATTACTTAACAAAACCCTGGAGCTTTCAATAGCCATATAGATACGAGAATAGGTGGAAGATTTTAGCAGAGTAGGGGGATGCTCCTTGATGCATCTCTCACTGTGAAAAGGCTATAGGCAGCTTACTCAGCAGTCCTCTCTGTCCACCTACACTGAAAAAGCCTTTAGTGATGGAGCAGGCTCAGGTTCCTTGGGTTGTAGGTGTGGAGATGAGCTCAGACAGTGGCCTCCCTATAGCCCATCTCTGTAACCAAAGGTAGAGGTGGGGAAAAGTGGTAGCAGTAGGGAATGGCAATCATTGCCTCCACTTCGGTCCATCAAACTCAATCCATGAGGCAGGCATCAATACCAAACCAGTGTCCCGGCTCCAGCTGGTCAGTAGATAGAAGCTGCTCCTCCTGACATGGAGACATGTCCCTCTTGTGTTAAATACCCACCCTAGAGTGTAGTGACTCACTCTCCACACATTGCCCTCACCCTCAACATTGTGCTAGCCTAACCAGCTGGCACTGACTAGTTGCTTAACTTTAAGGTGGATAAAGTTTTAGACAGTAGGATAAATCCCATTACTGGTTTCTGAACAGCCAAAACAACAATTAATTGTTAAATAATGAGGGTTTTGTCACCCTGGCTTTCTAGCAAGTCCTGTGGTCAAAGCAAACTCCAGCAATTGGCTTCCCTCAGTCTCCCTGACAAAAACCATAGTGTATCACATCATTTAACAGCTAACGTTGGACCTCCAGAAAAAGGTACCAATGCAAAATAAGCTTGTTTTGATAATACAGTTCAGCCCTTACTAAGTTGAAGTTAGACATTGGAACAATCTGCATTTTGAACAGGATGCATTTAGATGTGGCCTAAGTGTAAATATCCTGTAAGAGGTGGTACACCTCCTTCAGCTGACGAGGGATGTAAGATCAGAGTTGCCCTCAGAGGTATATGTAGCCATCCACAGAGAAGCTTTTAGGCATCACTTGAGGATGTGTCTCACTGAGACACTAGATTTGTCTGAAGGAGGATGCAGGGTTCTTGTAAAGCAGAGCAGAGCATAATTCTGCCCTCATTCTATGAGACAACTCTCATGCTCACCCGGCATCCTCAGCATAATTCCTGGGAAACGCTTCTATTATGCAGCTAGTAACACCAGTCTTATGCATAGATCCTTTCTGGACTGGAAAGGAGGTATAATATATGTACTTTTCAGCCTAAAAGAGGAAAAATTAATTACCTCAATTTTACCTGTGCAAATTAATTGAGAACTAGGTCACACAGGTAGCCTCACTGACCTCAGGAGGGCAAGACTCTCTTTTTCCTATAGCCCCGAAGAAGTAAAGCACCCTTGATCAAGGACTCCAGAGAATGAATGTGCATCTGCTGAGCATGTGTGCTGGGGCTCAGGTTCACATCAAGCAGGGATCTCTGTCTGAGGGTGGCTTTGGACCACGTTTAGAGGCTTTATTCTAGAGAAGCCAGGAGCTACTATTATGAAACAGGGGTTTCATCTGCTTGTTAAGGAAGTGTGCCAGCTCTGATGTTTCATTTGTGATTTTATGGTTGCCTTAAAGGCCTGGTTTTTTGGCAGCCATTGCGAATGATCTGGGATCCAAGTCTGTTTCTGAGCCTTAAACCCCACCAGTGACCAGGTCAGTAATCTCCTCTCAGGTCTCACTGGCTGTTCCTCCCATCAGAAAGGAGGGATATTTTCAGCATCCCTGGTTCATTATTCAGCAAGAATGAACAGAATAAGCATCAGCATCTTCAGCTCATCCCTTCCAGGTCCACATTGTGTATTCTTGTGAGGGTCCCGTGTTTCCTTTGGACTCCTAATACACAGCAAGAGGCAGGAGAAATGTTTGCAAGGCAAATGCTTTCAGTTAAGCCTGTCCCAAACTCACCAGTTACAAACCATTTGTATGGAAATGACACTACAATTACTATCCTAGAGCTGCATCCAACCTCAGCTTCTGCCAGAAGAAGATATGGGGTACCAGATGGCAGAAATCCTACCCGAGCACCGAGTGGCTTAAACTGCTCTTTTTTGCTAGGAATTTAAATGGTCCATATGCTGAAAGTATAACGCTTGGCTGCACCCTGGCTGCCTAGCACAGGTCTCTGCTGTCTGGGCTAAAGGGGATGAGCAATTAGCTCATAGCAGCTAGGAGCCTGTATCCCCCCTTACATCCCAATGTCAGACTGCACTACAGTCATGAACATGTTAAAATGTCTGATCATGCATCTGGAAGAAGGTGGTGGTGCCTGCATTTACACTGGCAAATTGGTAGAGTTGTAACAGAGGCTTGAGAGTAAAAGGAAAAACTGGGAGTATTCTGGGTGTCTGGTCCCTCCCGTTTCTCAGCTGTCTTCTTCTGGTATCAGCTGGTGAAACCCCGAGCTAAGGGATACAAAGGGCATAGTACATCAGAGGAGAGCAAACCCTGCTCTCCAGGGGAGGATTTGCAGCCTCTGATTTCCAGGGTCTGAGACCTGGTCTGGTAACCCGAGGCTGAGAATCCTCTCCTGGAGAGCTTCTTTGTAGCAAGCTGCACGGTGCCTAAAGTAGAAGATCCTCAGCTCTGCTTACATGTTGCTTGCCATGGGGTAGCTAGGATGGCCCCACTCTTTCATCATCTGGGCAATTTCATGTGGTTGCTGGAAAGGGCTTGCTTCCCCCCGAGCAGATCCCCTACTCTAGGCACCCTTCATAAGTCATCTTCCAAAAATCTGCTGTCTGCCTGGCTGGATGAGGCTGTACCTGCTCCAGGGCAGTAATGCCCTTTTTTGTGTGTGAAAAGGTGACCGAGCACAGTGCTTCAAATACAAAAGCCTTGTGCAGAAGTGCTATCCCTTCTCCTGATTTATAGCCTCTTTTCTCTGATTCATCCAGTCTCCCCTTCTCTATTGGAGTCGGACTCCAGCTGGATGGCTCAGAGGGCTTTGCTAAAGTAACCCCTGGAGAAAATTCTTTTCTTAGCCAGCTCACTCTGAACTACTCTTCTTAAAATGTACTCCCGCTGCCTGGGCTCACTGCCCCTAGATTATTATGTAACATTTAATTTAAATTTAAATAGTGGGTTTTTTTCTTTACTGGCCCAGTTGCCTGAAAAATCTGCTTCACCCTGAATCCAGTTACACTGTTGTTTGTTACTCACTTTTTCTCTCTCCAGTTCTGGTGCTATCAACCAAAGTTGGTATCTCGCATCTGACATCCTTATCTAAATCATTTACATACATTCAATGCATTTAAAAGATAAGGTGGTCAGATTTTTTGAAATCTTGCAAGGTTGCTGTAAATAAGGCTGAATGGTCACTTGGTTTTTGCTTGTCCTTTTTGTATGGAAAATTGTATTTTGATACTCGTAAGGAGAGTTTTATTAGCAAATCTAAGAGTGCCTTGCAACAGATACTTTAATCATGCATGTAATTTTTGATGATGGTGACTATTAGTATTTAGCATGCTTGTTATCCTTGAAGTTTTTTTGCCCGGAGGGTCTCCAGATAAACAAAGCAGCACATACTTTAGTGAATTATTCTCTCTGAATCTGTGAGTTATTGACCCTTTTAAGAACATTTTTTTTGCTTATATATATCCACACTATTTTTTTTCTAATGGGAATAGACAGCAAGCATTTCCCAGTACAAATGACTCTCTCTAGCTGTCCCTCTCAGCCCTGTGTCAGATCTAAATAACTTCTAGGAGTCTCCAAGCCTGTAATAGGAACCCAGAGCTCCTTGGAGGCAATACTTCAAGTACTGCTGTTAGGATGAACATTAAATCATACTTATAAACTGTTTCAGACTTGTGCTCCATAATGAGCATTTTGGCGTAGATCTTCCAAAGCATCTGATTTCCAGACACTGCCTCTACAACAGTGAAGTGGCATCTCCTCATGTTGTGGTGCAGGTGAGGGCAGCTCAAGCCTGAGCAGAGATCAGAGCAGCCTCATGCTGCATAGACATTGCCCCAGAAAATCCTTGCCACCACCTCAGTGCATGACCATGCTGGGCTGTTTGCTGCCAGAAGAGAAAGCCTTTCTACCCAGGTGAGGAGGAACCAGCAGTTGTTTGCTGCCAGAAAGCCCCTTAGGTACTGGCAGGTGGCCATAGATGAGAGTTGTCTATAGGCTGCTTTTAAGCTCTGCCTGAGTACCTGCCCTGTGTGCAGCTGGCTCTTCTAGAACCAGCTGGGTGCTCCTCAGCTCTGACTCCTCCATGCTCCAGAGGTGGTTCAGTCTAGGCTCACAAACTCTTCAATTCCTCCCAAAGGCAGTTCATAGGAATCCTAAAACCCTAAACTGCAGGAGTCTCAACACCTCCTCTAATGTATGAACTTGTTTCCAGTGTTTCATTAGGCTGCAGGGCAAGTTTGTTCATTTCAACAGAAATTATTTCCCCTCCCAGATACAACAAATTGTGGGCAATCCTTAACAGCAGATATTCATCCATTTTCATGTGTATCAGGCCTCATATCATTGCAAGTAGACTCTGTTTTCACAAAATAAGTAGATCACAGAATCATAAAATGTTTCTTGTTGGAAAAGACCTCAAAGATCATTGAGTCCACTAACCTAAATACTGAGTCCAGTGCTAGATAACGGAGTTGGGGTTTTGAAACCTCAAAAAAAAAAAAAAAAAAAAAAATCACCTGATGGGAAGAGATGAAGACTTTGTCACACAGAGCATGCACTGAGCTGGTATCTCCATGGCTCATGTTACCATATATCTCCTCACATTAATTATCTCTCTAAAGTGAGGAAGTGCTATCATTCTCACTGGATATATGCAGTTGTTGGATGATGGACAGATGGAAAATCTGTAAGAGAGATAGAAAACAGTCTAGATGTTTGAGTTCTGGGCTAGGAAAAGCAAATTAGGTGGTTAAAAAGTGTTATGGATTAGAGGAAAAGTAACAGTACTAGGAGACCAAAGTGTGTTTTATCAGGGATTTATTGCATTTATTCTTTCTCAACTTACAGTAGTGAAATAATGTCAGCAATTGACAAAGAAAGTAAATTAATCCAGTAACTATTAACATTTTATACTCTTCAGGTGACACTAGTCACAACATAACCATTGAGTAATACATGTGCTAAATACCAACAGTAATTTTCAGTATTTGTCATTAAATGTGCTCTAACACTGAAGCCACTCATGCACAGAAAAACAGAAGGAGCAAGTAATGTTTGCAGACAGGAAGAAGAGATATCATGCTAAATACAAGAGCGACCCTTCAGAAAACCACTCTGGTTCTAAGTAAAAGAAAAATATTAGAAGTAGAGTAAGCATTAAAAGGAGAAAACTAGAAAAAGCTAAATGTAAAACTAAATTAAGCCAGACAAAAAAGATTTTTAGGAGCTCTTTGCCGAGAACATAAAATGTAGTGGTGATAATGGCAGCAGAATCAGCAATAACAAGTGCAACCACCGTTGATACAGGAAGAGTGAATGAAATCAGTAGCTGATCAAGAAGCAAGAGAAGTATTCAAAAGAGGTAAGGTCGTTATGGAAAGAGGAAATGAATTATTGGTTTTGCTGTTCACTGCCTGTGATTCAGGGACTCAAAACAGAACTGTGTTTGATGCTGAGGAGCCTAAGTAGCTATCTAAAACAGAAGTGTCAATAGAGGGGATTGCTGAACAAATCACAAGACAGAGGTCATGGAAGAGTTATAAGGGAATTCAGATAGGAAATTATTCAACGACTAATTGTGGTGTGTAACCTATCAGTTTTTCCCCAGAATAACGTCAAGTGGCAAATGTGTCAGCAGTCTTTAGTAATGAGTGTAGGCATCACTGGCAACTACTGATCCGTAAATCTCCGTTGAAGACAAGTCAAACTTGTAGAAACAATCATAAACAGAATTCTCATACACAAAAATACATACATGTTGCTGGGGAAGAACTGCACAGGTTTTATAAAAGTTTACCTTTAAAACCTATCAGAGAGACTTAGAGGAGCTAGCAATTACCTGAATAAATGTGATCCAGCTGATAAGTAATGAACTTATACTTCATAATGCTTTTGAAAAGATCTTTGACCACAGGTTTTTAAGGAAGGGAGGCTCTCATGGAGTTCACATGCAAGGGACATGGTAGAGAGGGAGGTTAGCAGGCAGCAATGTTCTTGCTCTTGCTGTACATATTTGTGTGTTTTTCAGCAAAACTGGTGAATCATGAAGTGACAAATTCCACAGAAAATATAAAAATAGTCAGAATATAAAATATGAGACAACTTTTGAGGGTAAATATAAGAGAAGTCTCAAAATTTGAGAGTGATGTGGAGCTGGAATGATGATTCGTTATTTCTGTCGGTACAAGGCCCATGAGGTACCAAAGAAAACTGTGAAGCAGCAAGACTGAAATAAACAAAAGCTTTAAAAAAATTATTATTATTATTATTAATATTAATATTAATATTATTATTATTTTCCCCATAATATATATAAACTTTTAAACTGTGGGGCTCTTTGCCACAGAATACTGAAGATGTCAACTAAAAATAGGTTCAAAAACAGATTAGGCAACTCAGGACTGGAAGTGATTAATTCAAACTGGCCCAAATCAATTTCAGGTCAGATTCAATATGGCAGTTTCAATACCCCACGGAGAAAAGTCTTTATGCTGATAGTACGACATGGTACTTCTTGTATTAGAGTATCCTGACATTTAGAATACATCCTTAGATGGTGAATTGAGCTGTCAGAGCTTTGTTCTTGGCACAGTTGGTCAGAAAAATTGCAAACGGACAATATTACCACCAGAAATCAAAACACTTTGCAAAAAAAGGATTGTTTTCAGCAGACTCCCGGAAGAACAGTGGAAAAAATACTGACAATAAACTGTTGAAAGATCCCATTCTATTTTTTATTTTGAAACAACTTTCTGCCTTGATTTTTTTTACTTTTTATTAGCTTTTTTGTTACAACATAATATTAACTTTAGAAAGTCAAAGTCAAAACAGAATGTTTCAGTTTCCATTAGAACAAAACCTGTCAATCAACTTGAAATATGTTGAGGTTTTTTTCATTCCCCTTTGCTGAGAATTGCAGAATTTGGGCTTTTCATTGCAATCCAGAATAAAGTCAACTTTCAAGACCTGGAAGACCTTTAAAAAACAGGACTCTTGGTCTATAAAACTTGGCCCAACAGTCTCTCTATTTTCTTTTTCTTTCGGTTTGCTTATCTGAAAAGTGGTGATAATGTCACAGATTCATCTTTGCAAAGCCCTTTCAGACTGAGCACCAAAAGAATCATACATTTCTGTGTCTGATGCTAACATTGAGTGATCTCAAGCATCATCCCCATCACACTGCTTTCAACTGTGCCCCTCTTTCCCCTATTAATTTGTTTGCAAATGTCAAGGGTACAGCATATTTATTCAGTGAGAACTGCCCATGACGTGTTTTGGCCTTTCTTTTTCCCCTCTCCTTTTCTCTCTGTTCTTGTCTAATATTTTTTGTTTGTCTTTTCCTTTGTGCAAACTGGGAATTGTTCCCTTCTGGGATAGGGGAGGAGTTACTGTTCTGGGGGGGTACTGGATTTTCCCTTGTCCAAGATCTTTTTATGGTTAGTGGCTTACTGAGCAAAACATGCAAACTCCTGGTAGTCTGAGCAGAGCTGAATCAACTTTGGCAGGACAATCCAGGGAAGCTTACAGTGCTGCTAGTTGTGCTATAAATACAAAACGAAAATGAAGATGTCATTCCCTAAACTAGGCACATTATGCCCTCAAATTGTGGACACAAGCATGCTATGTGCTGTACGCTAGCCATCTGCACCAGAGGGAATGTCTTCCTCTTTTTGTTCCCAGGATGGAAGCATCGGGATTGCTATGAGATAGCGTGAGGCAGGAAGAGTTTTCAGGGTCCTGGAATGCCAATAAGCACTTCAAACATCTTTCTTGGCTTCTGGAGTCCCTACATCCAGCACCCCAGAGCGTGATTTCTTTTTATAAAAAGAAAGCCTGTGCTATTTTTCATACCAATCACATGCTGTTCTAAATGGCTTAAAAGTTTCAAGGACTCCAAATGCTGAAAAACAGCTGTATGCTGATGTGAGCAGCATGTGTAAGGATGATTTAAATCTAGTTTTTATCCTATTTTACTCCCAGTGGCTTTTATGTTTTCCATAAATGGCTAAGAAAAGTTCTTGGCTGGAAAGAGCCATAAAAACATGCAATAAATTCTTTGTAGTCTTAACATGAGCAATTCATCATATTTTTGTTTGTTTGTATTCTGGGATTTTGTTTGCTTTCTGTGACTTTGGCATGTCTTGGATCTCTAATGAGTCTCTTATTCCTCTCTACACATTCATCCACACTGATAAACTGTTTATGCTTTGTTTTCAAGGCAGTGACCCACATTCAGAACAGAACATCCATTGCCTGGGATGGCCACAAGGACAAGGCCCACTTGCGTCCTACTGAAATGTGTCTTCCTAAAAAATCTCTCCTGTAGGATAATTATTCTCAGCAACCCAGAGGCCACAAAAGGCAGTAACACTCCTTGGCAAGACCTTACCAGATTGCAAGTAGAAGTTTTGGGTTTTGAGAGTGCCCTGTTGCTAACTTGGGAAAGCCTTCTGTGGCACCCAACCCAGCCCAGCAGAACTGCTGACAGAGGGTTTCAGGTCCTCCTGAAGAGATCGTAGTGCGCGTATTCACATCACATCTCCAGGGTCAGATTTAGTGATAATTTGACTCAAACTAATATCTACATAAGGGGATTTTGCAAATTTATAATTTCCAAAGGGCACATCTGCTAATATTCTATTATAATTTCTGAACTCCATTTCTTTCATTAAGGAGCTAATTTTGTTCCCAAGAGGATCATTAGCTTTTACCCATTTTGATTAATTTAATTCATATTACCAATAGCTACCTAAGGCTTTATGAACTGGATGGGAACTTTTAGCTTTTGCTTTAAAGCAGTCTCTCACCATGAGAAATCTTGTCACCTCTAATTGCATTTAGAGGAATTTAAATTCACTTCCTTTGACATTTTTTTCCAGATCTCTACTGAGCAAAGTGCATGTTAGTCTCTTCACAATGCTCTCATTCTGTCTTCATAAAAATGTTAAGTGCAGGGGGTTCTTTGTCCAGGATTATCCCAAAATCTTTCTCAAGAGGCTTGATCCCAAGAGGTATGAGATTTCCTCAGCTCCCACTGAGCTACAGAGGAACACTACAGATTTTCTTCTCCTCCTATCTGTTGCAGCAGAGTTTAGCCTTGGGCTCTTCTCCTCCACAACTCTCCCTGGGTTTCTTCACAGCTGTCTTGAGATATTTGTGCACAGGAGAGAGGAAGTAGCTGAGTGCATTACCTTTCACCCATCATGAGCACAGGGATAAGGTAACAACAGCAAAGAAGGGACAAAGGGGTCCTTGGTGTATGGTTCTTGGGACAACATCCACACTTTTACAGAAGTGGCAACAGATGCTGTTAGTGGATGGGCTGAACTGGGCTTCTTGGTCACCTCCTGGTGGCTACCACTCTCTCATCAGCCCCTGTCAAGTAAAAGCTGACATGCTTTCTCTTTCCCCACTGCCATGTTTAAGCTCCAGGCACTGGCTGTGATCATAAATATATCCACTGCCAGCAATTCCTTCTCAGATCCTGATGGGGACTTTATGGCAAAGTGCATGCAAAAGTTCCTACATTCCCCATTTCTTCCTGTTTTTGCTTCAATGGTTTGGATTTGCAAAAGCTACAGGGTTGTTTAATTTTCCATTCTGTTGACTACCAGTGGAATTCATCCTATCTGGATGAAAAAATCACCCTCCTCAAGCCTAAAACACCACTCTGCATGTTCCTAATTGCCTTGTTATTTTTTGATGCTTAGCTTCAGCTGTGGGGAATGTAGTTGATCCTGCAATTCCCTGATAATATCATTAAAACTGGTGGGTCATGATCACAGGTAAAACCATGTGGTAAAGGAAACAGGCCTTCAAAGTCCTTTACAGTGGCAACTATAAATGGCAGAAACATGATAAATGTTTTTAATGGGCAGCAAATGAGCTGAATCTGCATTCTTCAAATGGCACAACCTTGGAGACCACACAATTGCTATTTAGAGACTTTGAATGGTCACCAATTCCAGCAGGAACAGTGGGTACTATATATAGTACATGCTGGGACTGATGTGGCAGAGCTAGAGCTGAGCAATCATGCTGTAAAACTTCTGGGATAAAGACAGACATGTGAAAAACTGGGTCTGGATAGAGAGTTTGGTCCAGACGTTTGAAGCCAAGGTAGTTGCAACCACTGTTATGTGAATTCCCTTACCACACGTGTCTTTTGCAATGCATAACTGGGAGGCAGACTGCAAAGCCTTGTTGCCTGCTGATGGTGAGCTGGAGACAACACCAACTGAGTGCAGAGAGGACCTTATTCCGAAGCAGCCAGCTGCCCTGTATATACAGCACAAGGACAGTAAACTCCTTATCTCACCAACATATAAATCCTTGTTGACCATAAGAACATTATGTCTCCATAAGAACATTTGATCTAATAACCTTTTTAAAAATTTCCCTTCATTTTCCTGTGTAACCCCCCAGTGAATCATTAATGTAACAAGATAAAGATCTCTAGCTAAGGAATTATTCTTATTATAAAGTTCCCAAGTTCTAGTAGCAAACCTCTCCAGGGTATACATTAAACCAAAAAGGTCCCACACAATCATTTAAATCTACAAAATTCAATTCATTTCTGACTCCCTCCAGGCACTTGTTTTATAGTGATCTAATAAAGGGGAGTTGTGGCTGTTAAATGATAAAGTCTCCAAAGGGGACGTGGGAACTCTGCACACTAGTCCCCAACATTTGCTGGGAAGCTCTATTGCTCCATCTCGCCTGCATCCCTTTTGAAAAGGAAACCTTTCAAAGTCTTACAAAATGAATAGATTATTCTATTTTTAAAGAAAAACAAAGTCCATGAAAGTTTCCTGACCTAAGTGTACCGCTCAAGGATATAGGTTACAAAATTATTAAGCACTTAATTGTTCCAGAAATTACGTGTACACCTCCACCAAATCACTGAAACTGAAGATGGAACAGATGCGTGTCTGCTCTACTTCCTTTCTTGTGCAGGAATATTCCCTGCGATGCTTTTCCTGCTACTTCCTCCAGACTAGTTCTAAATTACCTGTGAAATTATCATTGGTGCAATTCTGCTGCATGATAATGCACTTAGATTCCCCGGCAGACAGTGTCTGATGGGGTTTTTGTCCAGAGGCTTGAAAATAGAGAGGTAGGGGTAATAAAATACTAGCTTTCCTGATTGCATCAAAAACATAACTGCAGGTATATTGGTATCATCCACTAAACTGCACTCAAGAGACACCAGAAGCTTTTTTTACAGCTGGAAAATATATTTACATGAGATGTTGTGTTGGGAAAACTAGTTGCTTACCTGACATTAAAAACAACTTCCTACTTAACACAGACGCAGGAGTAGATCAGGCTTGATAATACCACAGCTAGTTACAGTTCACCTGAGAAACCTCAAGGTTAATCATCATCAGCTAATGCATGTTTTGCAGTACCCATTTTTGTCCATGCTAAAAAAAATCTATATTTTTAACTGTGCAGGTAACTACTGTATCTTTCAGCATGCTGTATTTTCCTTATAAGGATGAGGCACGAACCAGAATGTTGGAGCTTCCTTCCAAAATGACCAAAAATAACCTTTCTGAGGTGGATCCACAGAGACCAGCAGAGAGCCAGCTTTATTTCCAAGGAAGCCAATTCAGTTTGTCCTCCAGTGCCCACACCTTAATGCGTTAAGTGGTTTTTGGGGTTGCCACTGGGACTGAATGTTTTTTGCAGCCAAAGGCAGGCTTTGTGAGAATGTTTAAAGCAATCAATATGTGAGGTTTGTCTAAGGTTACATGTTTGTTAATGTTTTATTGATTACGCTATTGCTTGTAAATTATGTAACTTAATAAATCTGGGGACTCTTTCTAATAAAGACAAAGAGGTTATTCCATTAGCTGGCAACTTAAGGCCAAGAAACTTAATAATACAGCATATTATAAGACCACAGCCCAGAGACTGACAAATCCAATTCATCATCGAAGCAGCTGTGATGTTGCAGACACCGGGCTCTGTCCTCATGCAATTAGCTAGCACGGGTCAAGTTTAAACGAGGGCAAAATCTGCTTTCTGAAGCAGTGACACGTCCATAAAAATCAGATGAGAAGAGTGAAGTGGCCCAAAAGGTCATCCTGAGCCATTGTGGAACCCAGGGCACCTCCTGAGCACCCTGCACACAGTTGAGATGGCAGGTGGGCCATCGCAGCCATCTGTTGCATCTTGTGGTGTTAGCTGAGACTTCTTTCCAGCATTAGTTTTCTGCAAAACTGTTTCCCATATCTCCTTGGATATGAGCTTATTTTATTTATTTATTTATTATTATTTTATCTCATTTTATCTTATTTTATTTTGAAGAAAGCTCTCATCATCCAGGAAAAAAAAACAAACCCTGAACATGCTTTTAAAACTAAATGAAACGGTGAATTTCCAAGTGACTGAAGGTTGACTTTCCACAACACAATTGTATTTCCACAGCTGTGGAGGACAGATACTGCAGCTCCCCTTGGCACATGTGGGATTAATAAGCAGTTGGTTGCAGAAGTGGATCTGATATTTGACTTGACCACGGTGCCTGGCACAGGAGTCCTTCCAACAGCAGAAAAAAGCATCCCATGTCAGAGGATGTGGGAGCACCTCCTCCAGCTGCCTCAACAACCTGCTGTTTTTTATTTAGCTGGGAGCAGAGGCTTCAAATCATGTCTCCTGAGCAGCGCCCCAGCCAGACCCCCTCACCCATCCACACAAACCCCAGCCAGCACCCTCTCAGATCCAGGTGTCAGCAAGGCCACCCACACCATTCTTTGGGAGCTTGAAGCACTGTCAGTCCTCAGGGGACATAATGGACAGTGGGATTTCTAAGTAATGTGAGCTGTGAGCTGGAGGAGCAGGTTTGCTGCCAGCAGAGGCTCCTCTCCAGGCACCGTTTTGGCTCCTGAACTGTCAACACAACCATTAACTGATAATGCGGAAACCATTCATCAGGTGACATGAGTCCCCCCATCAGGAAGCACCAACTGTTGTTGGAAGAAAACACCTGGAATAATCTGTCTCTTGGGTCCATGAATTCAGGCAGCTAAAATGGACATACTCAGGATTGCCTGGTATGTGTTGCACATGTACCGTCTTCCAGCTCCTGCCATTAGGAGCTTTTCAGTTTCTCATCTGCCCAGTGAAACCCTTTATTCTCTTAAGAAATTCAGAGGTTGGGGCTGGATTCTGCACACAGTTACATTTGCCTGAAGTCAAGGCAGTTAGTAGGTGCTGCATGCATGGAGTGGCTCCAGCATTATGGATCTGAAGCTGTGAATTAATCCCTCAGGAAGGCACGTTGACATTGAGAATCTAAGAGGAATGGCATAACAGAACTGGCTCTGTTTATTTGGGCTTGTTTAGTGCTGAATGTGTCGTGCCCTACCATATGCATTGGTGCAAATCATAGAATCATAGAATCATAGAATCATAGAATCATAGAATCATAGGGGTTGGAAGGGACCTCGAAAGATCATCTAGTCCAACCCCCCTGCCAGAGCAGGGTCACCTAGAGTACATCACACAGGAAGGCATCCAGGCGGGTTTTGAATGTCTCCAGCGAAGGAGACTCCACAACCTCTCTGGGCAGCCTGTTCCAGTGCTCTGTCACTCTTACAGTAAAAAAATTTTTCCTGATATTCATCTTAAACCTCCTATGCTCCAACTTGTATCCATTACCCCTTGTCCTATCACTGGTCTTCACTGAAAAAAGCTTAACTCCATCGTCTTGACACTCACCCTTTACATATTTGTAAACATTGATGAGGTCCCCCCTCAGTCTCCTTTTCTCCAAACTAAAGAGACCCAGCTCCCTCAGCCTTTCCTCATAAGGGAGATGTTCCACTCCCTTAATCATCCTTGTGGCTCTGCGCTGGACTCTTTCAAGCACTTCCCTGTCCTTCTTGAACTGAGGGGCCCAGAACTGGACACAATATTCCAGATGTGGCCTCACCAATGCAGAATAGAGGGGGAGGAGAACCTCTCTTGACCTACTAACCACACCCTTTCTAATACACCCCAGGATGCCATTGGCCTTCTTAGCCACAAGGGCACACTGCTGGCTCATGGTCATCCTCCTGTCTACCATGACCCCCAGGTCCCTTTCACCTACACTGCTCTCCAGCAGGTCAGCCCCCAACCTGTACTGGTGCATGGCGTTTTTCTTCCCCAAATGCAAAACTCTACACTTGCTCTTGTTAAACTTCATCAGGTTTTTCCCCGCCCAAGTCTCCAGCCTGTCTAAGTCTCTCTGAATGGCAGCACAGCCTTCTGGTGTGTCAGCCACTCCTCCCAGCTTGGTGTCATCAGCAAACTTGCTGAGGGTACATTCTGTGCCCTCATCCAGGTCGTTGATGAAGATATTGAACAACACCGGTCCCAGTACCGACCCCTGAGGGACTCCACTAGTCACAGGCCTCCAACTAGATTCTGCCCCATTGACTACAACTCTCTGACTTCTTCCTTTCAACCAGTTCTTGATCCACCTCACTGCCTGATCATCAAACCCATACTTGATCAACTTATCTACAAGGATGCTGTGGGAGACGGTGTCAAATGCTTTACTGAAATCAAGATAGACCACATCTACCGCTCTACCATCATCTATCCACCTAGTAATTTCCTCATAGAAGGCTATGAGGTTAGTCAAACATGACTTACCCTTGGTAAAACCATGTTGACTGCTCTTGATGACCCCCATCTCCTTGATATGTCTAGAGATAGTGCCAAGGACAAGTTGTTCCATTACCTTTCCAGGGATGGAGGTGAGGCTGACCGGTCTATAGTTACCCGGGTCCTCCTTCTTGCCCTTCTTGTAGACTGGAGTGACGTTTGCTATCCTCCAGTCCTCAGGCACCTCTCCAGTTACCCATGACTTACCAAAGATGATGGAGAGTGGACTAGCAATGACCTCCGCCAGCTCCCTCAGCACCCTTGGATGCATTTCATCCGGACCCATCGATTTATGGATGTCCAGATTATGCAACTGATCCCTAACCCAATCCTCATCTACTATGTCCTCACCTATCTTGACTACTTCTGGGGTTATATGAATCTGGGGCTCATGGGAAAAGCCTGCAGGAGTAAAGACAGAGGCAAAGAAGGCATTCAGCACCTCTGCCTTCTTCATATCCTCTGTCACCAGGGCACCCACCTCATTCAGCAGTGGGCCTATATTGCCTCTGGTATTAGCTTTGTTGGCTATGTATCTGAAAAAGCCCTTTCTACTGTCCTTAACCCGACTTGCAAGGTTAAGTTCCAAGGAGGCCTTAGCTTTCCTAGTTGCCTCCCTACATTCCCTGACAACATTCCTATATTCCTCCCAAGTGACCAGCCCCTCCTTCCATGATCTATAGATTTTCCTCTTCCACTTGAGTTTCCCCAGTAGTTCCTTTTTTAACCACGCTGGTCTCCTAGCTCCCTTACTAGATTTTCTACCCATTGGGACACACTGATGCTGTGCTTGCAAGAAGTGGTCCTTGAATATTGTCCAGCTATCTTGAGCCCCTTTACCTTCTAGCACTCTGTCCCATGGGACTTCCCTTAACAATTGGTTGAGGAGGCCGAAGTTTGCTCTGTAGAAGTCCAGGGTTCTGGTCCTGCTGGAAATTCTGTTCCTCCCACACAGGATCCTGAACTCCACCATCTCATGGTCGCTGCAGCCAAGGTTGCCATTGACCACCACTGCTTCAATAAGGCCCTCCTTGTTGGTGAGCACAAGATCCAGCAGCGCTCCTCTTCTAGTCGGCTCATCCACCATTTGCATTAAGAAGTTGTCATCAATGCATTGGAGGAACCTCCTAGACTGTGAAAGGCTGGCTGTATAAGTCTTCCAGCAGATATCGGGATAGTTAAAATCTCCCATGAGGACCAAGGACTGCAGTTGTGAGGCTGCTTTCAGCTGCCTGTAGAAAGCCTCATCAACTTCCTCATCTTGATCAGGAGGTCTGTAGTAGACCCCCACAACTGTGTCACCCATACTACCCTGTCCTTTAATTCTTACCCACAGAATTTCAACTCGCCCCTCATCAGCCCCTGTACAAAACTCAATACATTCTAGTTGCTCTCTCACATAAAGAGCAACTCCACCACCTCGCTTCACTGACCGATCTTTCCTAAAAAGCACATAGCCATCCATGGCCACATTCCAGTCGTGTGAGCTGTCCCACCATGTCTCTGTTATTGCTACCAGATCATAACCCTTAGACCGCACACAGACCTCTAACTCTTCCTGCTTATTCCCCATGCTGTGTGCATTGGTGTACAGGCATTTCAGGAAGCAAGTAGAGCACATCGGTGGGACTAAATCCTCCTTAGCCCATCCTCCAACAGGCCCTGGTATGTTCCTCTTGGGCTTGTCCCTAACAGACCCAGTTTTCTCCCCTTCCCCCTTCACATCTAGTTTAAAGCTCTCTCAATGAGCCCTGCTAAGTCCTGCCCCAAAAGCCTTTTCCCCCTCTGGGACAGGTGCATCCCACCCGCCACCATCAGGCCAGGTGTCTCATAGAGCAGCCCATGATCAAAAAAGCCAAAGCCCTGCCTTTGGCACCAGTCTCTTAGCCATTCGTTCATCATTAAACTCTTCCTGCTTATCTCTCCACCCATTCTTGCAGGAGGTATGGAGGCAAACACGACTTGTGCTCCAGACCCCCTAACTAGCCGTCCTAGGGCCCTGAAGTCTCTCTTCATTGCCCTTACATTTCTTGTAGTAATTTCGTCACTGCCAACCTGAAAAATCAGCAGTGGGTAGTAATCAGATGGATTTACCATACTAGAGAGTTTCCTTTTAACATCTCTAATGCGAGCCCCAGGGAGGCAGATCCACTAAGCTTGTAACCACATCCTGAACTAAAGTCCATCCCCACAACAAAATATCTGTGCCCTTTCACTAAAATTGCTTCCATCCCAATCGTGGAAAAGTAACAAAAACCTCACGGCTCAAATATTATCTCGGAGTAAAAAAAACAAAACCACCAAAACCCACAACAAAAACAAACAAAGCTTAAAGGAAATGTCAAAATAGATTTTGAAAAAAATCCTCAGGAACAATGTTCCCCTTTTATATGGCCCCATAGTGAGAAAGAGACCAGGCCATGCTAGTAAAAGAGAGACCATGCAGCGTGTTTTGAACAAGGCACGTGTCAGAGTCAGCTTGTGTGCCAGCAGTAGTAGGTTTTATTTTTAAAACCAAGCAGTCAGTGAAATGATGGACTGCCAATGCTCTGCAGGGCACAAAATAAGCTCCCAAGCATATGACCCACATAGCAGCAAATTATTCTGACTTGACCGTTACCCACAGGTAATGAAGCTAATGAGCTAACGAGGAGCTGTCAAGACAGTGTTGGTCTCAAGTGGGAGGCATTGACCTGAGCCCATTCCCATCCTAGAGAATGATGAGTTGCTCAGTAGTTAGCATGGGAGACGCCTCAAACCCTTTTTTGTGTGCTTGAGAGTTAAATTGGGGAGAGTGGGTACAAATAATGGTGGAAAGGAATGATTAAACTCTTTCAATTTTAATGTCATGTTTGCAAGCTGAATTACTGCTGTAAGGATGGGAATCTCTCGGGTGGTGGTTGTTTCTGTTACATTGCTATCACCCTGAATTGCACTGTCAGAACTGCAAATTTAACTCTGGCCCTGCTTCCCATCTCTTTGGTCCTCACTCTTTCTGGTTTCTGCCTCCAAGCAAGCTGGAGAGGAGAAGGGAAACCAGAAAAGGTGCTACAGCTCATCCAGGTGAGCTGTACTCAGTCATTATTTTTTCCATCTTTCTTTTGTCTTGTAACGTCATGTTCACATCTAATTATGATCTGACAATGCAAATCTTTGGTATCATTTTAATCTTTATTCCTGTGAATAACCCCTCTAAAATGAAAGAGTTAATGTTTGCATGATCAAAGCCACTATAAACTGTGTTCTGAGGTGGCACGTGTGTTTTCTATTTGCTCCCTAAGATGCTTTGAACACTGTAGCCACTGCAAAAATAAAGCATAACAATGAGCTTTCAATAACAATGCTTAACAATTCTGCTCTAATGAGAAGGGAAAATGTCTGATTCAATCATAATTTCATTATTTGTTGAGTTTTTTCTTTCCAAAATTGTTAAATAAGCATGAATGATGTACAGTACAGCAGGTTTTATTGGAGGCATAAGCATCAGATCCATTCACAAAATGCTCCCCATTATTGCATGTAATTGAAAAACAAAAGAGTCTCTTTGGGAGTTTAACATATATGACTTCTTTTAAAGAGCTAAAGCTGTGGGAGACAGGCAGCATTAATTCTGTGCATGCTCTTTTTATCTTGCATTATTTTTTAATCTTTTCAATAACTCAAGAACCAACATTCCTAGTTAAATGTCCTTTTTTTTTTTTTTTTAATTAATGCTTATAGTACAGTGTCAGGTCACTTTCTCTAAGCGTGACTTGGATACTTAACTTTATTGCTCATTGATTTATGTTATGGTGGAACCCAGTATTATCAATCATTGTGCTAGATACTCTACAGAATTCTGACTAAGATGATGGCCCTATCTACATGATCAGAAACAACAGCTGGGCAAAAGAAGTAAACAGCAGCTCCTAGGGAGGGGGGGTACATGGGAGGGAAGACAAGGCCAAGAGGACAACTTCAGATATTGTGGAGTTTTGCAGAAACCCCTACCCCATGTTCCAGCATAACTTCTTGTGTGTTGTGTGCAGCTTCTTAAAAATATAAATCACCATCAAGTGACCGAGAAGTAAAACTAACACTGGACAAGGTGGTGGAGGACAAAGCTGGCTCTCGATGGAAAGGGTATTTTATTAAATGGTCTGTGGTAGGAAGATATTTGGAAATGAGCCTTGATGTTTTTCCTCCGCTTCAGTTCTTTTGTTCCTGGGAGAAGTTATCTCGCCGCCTTCCCTGATTTGTTGTGATTTGAAGGACAAATATGTGCTGAGGTAGCGACTAGGCACGGAGTGATGGCTGGGGTGCGTGGAGGGCCCCGCACAAGGACTGCTATACAGAGGTACTGAGAAGGTCCTGCCCTTTCTGGTGTCTGCAGGGGGTGCTGGTGATGACATGCCTGTCACGCCCTGCGACAGAGTAGCACTTGTCCTCTTCCACAGCAAAGCCAGGGAAGTTTCTCCTCACCACCCTTGCAGCATCTGGGAATGGCACAAAGTGGGAGAAGGTGGGAGGAGGGAAGAGATGTTATTGCAGATCACAGGTCAGGTCCTTGGAAACTCTTTAAACCTACCCCAATTTTGTCTACTTAGCATTTAATCAAAATGCAGCCATGTTTTAAACAAATCTCTGAAGCCTGTCTCTCCGGTGAAGCCCATTACGTTTTGTGCTGCACAACTTTGATCTCGCAGAACAGTCTCTTTATATTAAGTAATAAGGCATCATTTGGTTTGCATTTCATCCATTCTTTATCACATTTACATTCAGGTAATTACTTCCACATGCTCTTTAGTAAAAGAAAAATCCAACTGCAGTTCAGGCATGTTTATGTTTATGGATGGATTGAATATGTCAAGTGTTGATGCTTTATTTTATATATTTTTTTTCTCCAAAGTGACCAATCCTCAAAGACTGCTTTGGCGGGGAGGGGGTGGGGGGGGGGGAGGGGGGCGGGGGAGGGGAGGAGAAGGAGAGTCAGTAGTTCATGTTTCAAAATTTTCCAAAATTGCTCCCAACTGAGATGTTTTTGAAAGCCCTAATTTACCATACACAAAGCTTTAACGCTTGCCATGCCATCATGTTTATGCCAGGGTAGGTCTCCCATGCATTCAGTTGTGTGTTGCTATTTAATATGACAACAGATTTAACTCTATGTTATGACCTGTAAATAAGCTATGCCTGTGAGTATTTCTTCAAAGTGGAACAAAGCTGCATTTTTGTCTTTCCTAGGAATCTGGGGTAACTCCACTTGTCTCCTGTGCTGCTAGCAAAAAGAGTAGTTTGCCAACTACAGCATGAATTGTGAAGCCTGAGAGAATAGCAGTGTGAACATATTAAAGCTAAAATACTGTGATATCTTTTTTTTTTTTCTTCATGAAAGCTTTTGTTGAGAAGGAGTAGAAAGAACGTGCAGGCTGTACTGGAAGATGTAGAACAGATCTGTGTTCTGTGTGCCATATAAAGATTAATTTTCATCCACCGACAGTTGTTGTCAGCAGAGTTGACTTTTTTTTTTCCTTTTGCTAATGTTCATGGAAATGTACTAGCACAATTTAACAGAGACATTTACAGCTGTTAAGATGGAGTGAAATGGAAAGAAGCTGCAAGAAGACAAACCCAGGAGATTTAACACCTGCTTAGGTGACAGGAAGAATGAGCTGCAGGGAGAATCTCTTATTCTAAGGTCATGGCAAACTTTGCAAAATCTGTTATTAAAGAACTGTAGTAAATGTGATGCTTGTCTTCTTTAATTGATGTTGGGTAGGTTTGGGAGGGGGAGAGTGGGGGAGTGGTGTTTTGTTTTGCCAAGGGGAGGAGCACTGCAACCAGTCTCCCTCTTCTAAGCAGAGCACGATGAGCCAGCCGCAACTGCCTGTATCTTAATCCACTTGATTGTATTTGAATAGTAAGTAGGACAGAGGGCGTAGCAACCTGATTTACTTGTAGACACTGATCTGTGCACTTAACAAATGTGCTACTATAGTATGTAAATCTCTTGTTCCTGCTTAGGCACCAAGTGGCCACAAAAAAGAGACACACAGATCTTCCATTTATCCTGGGCATTCACCATAATATCAGAGCACTTCACAGTCCTTAATATAGGCTTCCTACTACTATCACTAGCAAGTAAGACAGAGATAAGGCATTCCTCAGTAACTTAGGTTCTGCAAGATGTAGGTCTAGAGTGGCTTAGCTGAGGGACGTGTCCTCAGGACCAGTGTCTTGCAGCCTAGCAAAAAAGCCTCAGCACCTGATCTGGGATCACACTTTTTGGACAGTTAGGGGCACAGTTGCAAGGTCAATGATGGGAGCTGTGGAAGACAGTATGGAGAAGGAGGAGCTGCTTCTCCCAGCCAGGGCCCCGGTTTGGCTTCAGCTGCCCCAGAAATGCCCCTCCCATTGAACTGCCCCACCAGGCAGCAGTTCCTGAGCCCTCCTGTCTGCAAGGCCAGAGGTTGCAAAGTGCATTCCAGTGTGGGAAACTTGTCTCTGCCTTGTAAACAGGAGGCTGACTCATTTGCCACGTTGTGCCACAGGTTTGGATTTGTTTGTTTGTTTGTTTCCACACATAAAACCTACAGACCAGAAAATTATGAGACCATATGCTCAACTTCATGAGCCAGTGTGTATGTGTGCAGCCACTTGCCTGTTGCTGTCATACAGTTCTGAGATCCAGGGATCAGACACAGACGAAAATGATCTTTATTAAATGTCACATATTACAGACACTTCCACAATTCAAGTGTAGGTGTGTTGGAGATCAGGAATTTCTGTAAGGACCACCAGAAGTAGTATTTTGTATTTGACAAAAGTATTTCACATTTATGAAAAGCCAGAACACAGAGAGGAATCTCTGATAGTGCTTCATGTATCTGTGCATTTGTCCTTGACTGACAAGACAAAGTTTAAAAAAATCAAATTTCTTGTAAAAAATACTGCATTTTTTACCTGCATTTTAATTAGGCTTTAACCAAGGGACAGGGAGTAGCTGTCCATTTTTGAGGAACACAACAGTCTCTTGTTCGTTCTTTCTCGCCTCACAGCTACTTTTCATAATGTAGTCTAAAAATTTTGTGAGAGATACCTTTGATCATTACTGGCAGAGGGCAGTTCTTTTGGAGTGGTCCATTCATACTGTGATGGACATCTTGAAGATAGTGATAAATAATTGTTCTCTGACTGTGAAGAATGTGGATTCATAGGATGACTGAGGCAGGAAATGACCTCAGGAGGTCTCTAGCCCAACCTCCTACTTAAAGCAGGGTGAGGTTTGGGATCAGTCCAGGTTGCTTAGGGCTTCATGCAGTAAGGTCTTCAAAAATCTTCAAGGATGGAGACAGCACCACCTCTCTGAGCAAGCAGCCTGTTCCACTGCTCATCTGTCCTCATGGGGAAAATTATTCTGTTCTGAGCTACTCTTGTTTCAACTGGTACTTGCTTTTCATCTTTCCACTATGCATCACTGTGAAGAGCCTGGCTCTGGCTTCTTGATAGCCTCCCCATAGGAACTGGGGGGACTGCTTTTAGGTCTCCCCAAACCCATCTCTTCTCCAGGCTGAACAAGCCCCAGTCCCTTGCCTCACAGGGCAAGCACTCCAGCCCTCACTGCCTTGGGGGCATTTTTTGGGGCCCTGGACTGGACAGGGTATCTAGATATGCCCTAAGGAGTGCTGAATAAGGGGATCTACTTGATCTGCAAGCTGCGTTCCTGTTCACAGAGCCCCAGATGCCACTGGCCTTCCAAACCTCTTGTGCTCAGCACATACTTGGAAGGTTATCACAGCAGTAATGAGATACACAGCACACTCTCCATCTGGGGAGCCCACGCAGACCCATCAGTTTGGCTGTGCCCCTCAATGCCAGCAGTCCCATCACAAAAGAGGTGTGCTAGCTGGTGCTAACAAAGGTAAGGTGTTAATTTCTCCCACCCTGTTCATAACTCTGCACTTCCAGCTCAGTAGATGGAAGGAATGTGCTTAAATGGGTGTTGATACCAAGCCTGAGAACAGATGTGAGAGTGAATTGACAGAGCCGGAATTCAGACGGGATGAAAATAGAAAGGGGAGTGGATGGAAACTGTCACACGTTTGTGTTACAGGTGCTTGGTCTAGACCCCAGCATTTGCAGAGACTCCACTATTTTTCTTTTTACTAGTTCTTATTAATCCAGTTTCCCTTGTTAGCAGGGCCTTCTCCCCTTAACACTAATGTCCTGCAGTTCAAGCCTCCTCTCCCCTGAAGGACAACTTGAGTAAAAAGTTCCTTTCAGCTCCAAATAGGCAATAAGGTGTAAATATTGCCAGTTTCCCTGCCTCTCATGCAAGACAAGATGTGAACACATTTGCTTCCATTTATAGACAGGGAAACCAAGGCACACAGTGAAATTATTTTTAAAAACAACCAAACAAAAAACCCCAACAACTACAGACTTCCCTTCACAGAAGCAACTGAAAGAATCTGCAGAGAGCAAAGCATGTGCTTGCACAGAACAGGTACAATCCGTGTTTCTCTAGGACCTGTCCCTTCTCTTAGCTGTTGCCCCTTGCCTTGAATGTGTCCACAGAGTTGGGTTTGTTTAGGCTGGTTTTGGTTTTGTTTTCTTTTCTTTTTAAACACTGGCCGTGACATCTGTATTTTACCAGAGCAAATGCTTAAAATCAGCCCAGGCTGCCTGATTGCAGGGTAATGAATACACTTGTAACTCAGCCACAGGTCTGTAGTAAGTTTTTCCATCAAAGGGTGAGAAGACTCTCATGGCTTGGATGTAAAACGAAGCCTTCAAAAGACACGCAGCTCCTTGCAGCGACCCATGTTGGTCTTTTCACCACCCGTTGCCTGGGTGGATTTTTCAGGATTTACATCACTGCTCCAGAGAGTTAACAGCAATCTTCTCACAGCTTTACACAGAAGTAGTATCAGCTGTAGTCAGCGAAAAACAGAGCACTGCAAACACAAGTCTTGGCAGCAAAGTCAACAGAGAACAGACCATCCACCGAAAAATTGGTACTGCATTCATTTGTAACTCTTTAGTCTCCCCAGCACTTTGTTTCACAAGTTGCTAAGAATTAGGGTTCTCATGGATATTTACTTCAAATGGAGGTGCAGGGAAAGCACGTCCAATTTACCTTTTAACTGTGTTGCTGTAACATAGTGTTACAGCATTGTCTTCATGCACAGAGATGAGGAAAACCAATTGCAGTTCCCGGGGGGCAGGGGTTTTGGTTGAGAAGGTCACTAAATAGTGCTCAACGGACTTGGAACCAGATCCACTCTGTGCTGCATAGCTGCACAGCTCCATGAAGGGGTGAAAGAAGGGGAATGTGTGCACCAGAGAAGTGTGCTTTGTGGTCTCCAAAACATTCCCACCAAGGGCAGAAGAAAAAAGAGAGCAAGGCTTTTGGCATGCCCCAAGAGCCATATTCTGTTAGTATCGTTCACAGGCACATGCCAAGGGTTACTTTGGTCCATGTTGTTTAATACAAGTGTGCTTGTAGCTCCTGCTCAGGAGAAATAGGCTGAAAACCCTTCAGCCTTTGCAGGAAACACTTCTGTTGCAATGTTGTCAAGGTCACTGTCAGCCGGGGTTATTGGCTGTGTGAGTGCTAACCTCACAAATCAGGCTTTGCTAAAGGCTATAATTCATACACTCAGCGTTTTGTGGACTATGTCCTTTAGCTTTCCCTCACTGCCATTTTGGATATTCACTTAGCTCCACTGAATGACTGTTGCAATTTCTCTTTGGGGTAATTTCCCTGTGTGGTGCAGTGTTTCTCTACGTTCCTTAATCATGGCTGTACCAACTTGTTCTTTGTGAGTCAATAATGCTTGTTGTTTTCTTTGAATGCAGCTGGTTTACCTTTAGACAAAGCAATTTAAAAAAAAAAAAAAAAAAGCAGATAACAGAAGAAAAAGAAATCAGTGAAATAGTGACAAAACTCACAAGGAATATTAGCAAGTAAGCTCCTGCAGTTAAGGCACCCAGGGAAGAGTCAGGAAACCTTGGATCTCTTCCCAATTCTGATCCACACTTCTTCAAGAGCTTTCTGATTCCCAGGTGGCTTTTATTGATAAAACAAAGATTGTGGTATTTCCCACCTCCTGGATTTACTGAGATTGACTGAATCCCTGATGCTAAAAAGTATAGTAAGAAAGTATTACAAAGAGCAGTTCTAGCACACACGTGCTTTTATACTATCTTACAAAACTAAAGGCGCTGATAATTAGAAGAGTGGTGGAAAATAACAAGTTTTTCTGTCCAACAAAGCAATTAATCTGTATAATAACAACCTCTCAGTTGTGCAATCCACAGCACTTTCCCTTTAATAATGAAGTGTTAAGAGTCTAAAGAATGTGTGCAGGCACTCATGCCTTGTATGCTGGGCTAGCTCAGTCAGTAATTTTGAAACATGAACAGATCCATATTGCAAGGAAAGGACTGTTTCTTCTGAGATAGTATGTTGAAAAACGGTTAGATCATTCTGTAAGATTTTGAGCCAACACATGGTATTATTTTAATTATTATTTATGTATTTTTTTCCTTCCCTGTTTGTGCTGAAGTTGCTGCAATATATTAGCTTTTATCCTTCAGTTGTGTGATTCTCATTTGTAGTATTTCTAGCTAATGTTACTTTTTGTCCTACAATGCCACAACAGTTTCTTTTCATCCCTTACACCCCAGATGGACAGTGACCTTTGTCGATTTAGGACGTTATCTGTTTCTCTCCAGTTCTGTGATTCAGTCAAGTGTCTTGGTGTAAGACTTTTAATGCATTGGAGTGGCCTTGAACATGACTTCTTCTACTCCACAGCTGGGCCTACAGAAAATCCCCAGAATCAACCAACCTGAAACTTCTGAGCCTGAAATTTGACTCCCAGTGTTGTTGCACCAGGCCCAATCTTCTGTATTGCAGGCAGTTTGGCTTGGGGAAAAAAAATAATGGGCATAGCTGTTTACACAAAGTCCCTATTTTCATTCTGCCCTATCTGATCTGATCTTATTTATACATCTGAAGAAATCATTTTAAAAGTGTTTCAGCCTTTACTACTGATTATCAATCCTTTTCATCTGAATTTTCCCTTCCTTCCTCGTGCCCAGTCTCCAAAAAAAACCCAATTTATAATAACAAAAAATAAGTAAAACCCCGTGACCATCAGGTTTTAAGCCTTTCTGACCAAATGAAGAAACTTGATGCACCCCAAGTCAGTTATTACACATGCACATTGAGTTTGTATTGTTGCCACCTGAACACATAGGTCAAAATGCGTGATGACACAGGTCAAGACGCCATGCTTACAAGTGACCATGGGTAGACTGAAATACCCTTGTATTTTCCTTAATGACTTGCCCGTCAGTAGGGAACAGGTGTTTTAGAATGTGCTTGGGGCAGAAAGTGAGATTTTGAGGAAAATCTAAATTAACTGTGTTCCTTCAAAATGCATGACATTATCTGTCGCTTAATCAATTATTGACACGTACATGCCCTCTCCTGCAAAAAAAGGCTGCATCCAGCATCTACATTATTTGATGTAATTATGTTAATTGTAAAACAAAATGCAATTGATACGGAGTATTTCTGGGTTTATAGGCTACGTGTGGCACACAAAAACAAATGGCAGGTTACGTCTGAATTTTTATTTCAAGTATATTATACACATCTATATGTAAAAATTGATAATAAAAAAGAAAATGTGGAATCAATTTACCATGGTCTAAGTACATTGCATACCCCTTGTAACAATTCTTGTGGTCAGGAGCCCCTTGGACTCCATCAGTGGAGACATTTAACCCTGCTCACAGAGGCACTACTGAGTGACACACAGTGCTCTCCTCCCATCAGTGCTTGAAAATTAGTCAAAGGATTACAGAAAAAGAGTCCTTGTCAAAGCTTGGATTTCCAAACTTAATTTAAAATCTTGATGTTGCAGTTTAACTCTTGAAAGACAGTTCTGTTTCTTTTTCTTCTTCTTTTTTTTTTTTTTTTTTTTTTTAAGATTGTATTCTATAGTGCTTGCAAATTCTCATGTTTTCTCAAACTCTCATGTTGTGGCATGAACATTTACAGTCACTTTAGATTCCTCGTGCTTCGTCTTCTGTACCAGCAGCCTGATAAAGGAGGTTCCTTGATTTCAGATCCAAACTCTCTCTTCCTTTCTTTGGTTCGAGAGGACAAGCCTTCTCTCCCTTATATTGTGTGCCTGAGTTCAGTTTCTCATGTCATCATTTCTCATGTACTACACACTTCCAGCATCAAAAGCAGGTGCTCATGTGCCCCATCTTAGCTGACTTAACACAACCCAAAGATACTGCTGGTTGATTTCTTCCAAGCCGTGGCTTTGGTCTTCACTTGTGTAACTTGGCTAATGTGGATGTCACATACATTCGGCGTCATGTTTTATAAACCACAAAATAAGTCGTCTTTACACGTCCTTAATATCATAGGCTTCTTCATTCTTACTTTCATTGTCTTAAGGTTAACAGTTTTGTTGACACTTCCTATAGATTGACCTATAGAATTTTATGGAAAGGCCTCTGGCAGATAACTGATGGACTCGTTATGTAAATGCATCCTTACTTCTCTTGCAGAGATAAAAATGTCCGCTCAGTCCAGAAGGTATTCCAGAATATTTTCTCACTTCTTACATTTCAGCCCATCCATCACTCTCAGATTTAAAAATGAATGTTGATTTGATTCACCCAGGACAAGAGCATGAAGTTACCTCTTCAGCTTACTTGAACATCACATGTCAAGTTACATCCCATTTGCAGTATAGGAACTCAATCCAGAATCAGGCTCAGAGCACAGAGCGGCAGCAGCCCCACACACGTATCTTTCCATAGCAGCACCTGTTGTGTTGCTTTTGAAAGATGAGAGCTATTAGCTCAGTGAACAGCTTAATCCCTCAGCTTTGCACTGCTGTGGCCTCCCTATAACCTGGTCTTTGCATCACAGGCATGTTCTTAATCAGAACAAGAGGACTGCACAGCGGAGCAAAATTAAGTTGATGCCAACTTTGTAACAGCATCGTAGCACCATTGGGTAGCTGTAATGGTCTTTTTTAGCTGCCAAACTCCCAAAAGTCACTGTAGTGCTTAACAGCGCTTTTCAAAGGCTTCTCCAGTGCAAGCAGATCACTGACGGGTTATCTAAACTTTCAGGCTGTTCTGAAGAAGCCATATATTAGCATTTGTTTTCTCCACTCGTCCATCCAGCTCGCATCAGGTTTACTCATGAACCCACAGTGCCATCAACATCAACTTAGACAAAACTTGAAGTAAGCTCCTTTTTGCAAGTGCTGTCACTGTTTATATCCTGGAAAGTTGTCATTTCTTGTAAACTGATGAGCGTGAGCATGTGTTTCATATCTGGTCTGTTTTTTTGATAATTGGGAGACATACTCTCTTTTCTTAGACATGTCTGAAAAAGAAAACAGAAAGGAAAGCTTAAAACTGAGAACTCCTATGAAAGGCAATTTTTTTAAAAGTTTGAAAGCTTTGCTTTTTCTCCTTGCTAACCATAGTTCACTACACCTTTTCCATTTGTTTGTCACCAGGAGCACCCAGTACAAGGAAACCTGCAGTTTCCTGTTCAGTCAAGGAAATTTTTAGGGAAAAAGCCTTAGTCACAAAAGGAAATCTATATTGAATTCAAGTTTTTATATGAACTGGCCTTGCATCAAGCTCTTGCAAGTCTGTTTCCACCTGCCTTCAGTACAGGCCAGTGCCTAAAATATCTTCGTCAAGTTGTCATAGTAAAGCCCAGTCCTGCCAACCCATCTTAATGTCCCTGTTGAGTTTAGCAGAGATAAGACACAACCTCCACTAAAGGAGAGGACAAGATAACCTGTAAGAACTTAAGAAACATTTTAAATAATGAAACTCTCTTGTGAGATCAGGGCAATATTACATTTTGATGAAAGCTAGGTTGGTACTTGAGACTGGTCCTCACTCAATAGTAAGATACACATCATTCTACCAGAGTGGTTATCTTCACTACACAGCTCTGCTTTTTTTTTTTTTTTAACTGCACCATTAAAACTGGGACTCTTTTTTTTTACATATGGGAAAGAGAGGTTTCTGTAGAGATCTGAAATGCTTTCAGGACACTGAGAAGAACTGGGGCATCTGTCTCTTCTGAGTGATATCCTTGCTTTCATACTTTCATCCTAACAAATTCCTACAAGACTTATCTTGTCAAACTTTAGTCTGAATGGCACAAATTACTGGCAGGATTGTCAATCTAAAAAAGAGACAGGCATAAATTTAATTGCTCCCTGAAGATACATGAAAAGCTACATTTAGCTGCAGCTAATTAGATAGTCTCCAATTTTGCTGAGGAGCAAAACATGAAGGCAAATATTAAATAGGCAGCAAAAGTAAAATTTGACCCCTCCCCCCCAAAAATGCTGGGGTTGTTTTGGTTTTAATTAGAAATGCAGCTGGTGTTGCACTGTACTGAGGCCCAAGGCTCATGCTGCCTTTAAGCAAGAGGTGCAGAACTCCTGGTTTTTCTGCACAAGGGTGTGACTTCACCGCTATTGCAGACAAAACAATTTTGCTTCTGTGAACTGAGCTTCCCAAATGCCTCCTCTCACCGTTGTTCCCACGACTACCCAAGAGCATTAAGGGAATGGATAAAATCTCAGGGAGCTTCTTTTCCAAGGATCTTAAAATGTCAGTTTACCAAGAAAGATGAAGCTTGACAAAAATGCCCGTCTGAAATGGGGTTGTCACCATGTCACAGGTATGGAAACTGAGGGGAAAAAACAGGTGGACTTGAACTTGTCCATCCTGCAGCCACACAAAGCAATGCCATAGGTGGGGAAGGGATCCCAGGGGCCTGTGCTTCGATCTCAGGCAAATGCTGTTCCCAAGTACCCAACCAGAAGAGCTGTTGGTGTGCCCTAAATTGCAGAGTAGCGTCCACTTGGAGTAACTGGAAGCAGAAAAGGGCAGCTGAGTGCAGGAAAATAACTGTCTGGTTTATGTTAAATCAGAGGGCAGTGAAATGTTTTATCTCTTTTAGACTCCATCCTGTGTTCCTCATGCACCTGAGTTTCCTCTGGCTTTGAAAATACTGTATGAGTTTTAAAAGGTTTTGATCATAAATTAAGTATGAACATCAACTTCTGACCAACTGTGCTAAGGTGGTGCTAACAGAGAAAAGGAGTGGAGGCGTTTTTTTTGTTGGTTTTGGTTAGTTTCTTTAGGAGGAAGATAATTACTTACACAGGTAAATAAGATGAGCAGCAAGTAAAAAATCCCAAGGCAAGTCAGCATGAAAAGTTCAGCTTTGTATTTTTTAAATTTTTCATCTTCTATTCCAGGGCAACCTGAAATGTAAAGCAAGGTGTTTGTCAAACATTTTTTAACTGTTACTTCCATGAAATGCTACACAGGGCATGGAACAGTCAAGAGTCTCTACTGTACCTGTTACTTTTAAAGTGACCACACTGCTCAGATTATGTTCTCCACTCTGTTCCCCCAAAGTGCACTTATATGTCCCGCTGTTTTGCCTGGTTGTGTTTTTGATCCTCAGAGAAAAGAAGGTGTCATTGGAGAGCTCCAGGGACCCCCCAGGTGTTTTTGTATAATGAGATTCCACATCAAGGATTTTCCATGCTATTCCTTCGCCATCTCCTGCCATCTGGAAAACAAAAATATATATCTTGGGCAACAGTGTCATCCTGAGTTTTAGGGGAGAGCTTTAAAGCTGGATTATGGCTGAAAATGCAGAGGATAAAGAGCCATAGAGGGCAAAAACTTCAAAAGCATCTAATAGCTCAAGCTCACAATCAAAAAACCTTTTTTTTTTTTTTTTGCTTAAATAGACACTACATTTATAAAAAGATACTGCAGAGCTATTCTGTAATAGCTGCTTAATCTGCCTCACCTGGACACAATCCCGGTAGAGACAGAACATGATAAAAGGTGGCAGTAGAGTTTGTTCTCAAAATGTTCCCCCAAAGGGTTCACACTGAGAGAGGCAGCCCAGGGGGATGGACCTGAAGCAGCTAGAGGCAGCCCTACCCAACTGCTGAACAGCGGCCCTGAGGACCACAGGTCCCCAGAAGAGCGTGGCAGCAGGCTCCCCCACTGCCTGGGCTCACCCTGCCAGCACTCTTTCTGCCATGCAGCAGTGGGAATTCAACCTGCCGATCCGGCCGGCACACACACGGCAGCAAGCCGGCTCTGCCAGCACCGGCTGGCACCTGCCCAGCAGCCCTGCAGCCCAGAGCTCCTTGTGGGAACTCAGCCCTGGAAACTGCGCTTCCATGTGCCAGTTTCTGTGCAGCTGACCCCTGAAAGCATGCTGTCTCTCTGGAGGAACAGGGATTTCCCCCCTTCTCCTCCCCTCTACTCTTTATTGGAACCAAAGAACAAAAAATCGCTTCAGCTCCTTCAGATTCGGTGGCGTGAAGGTCACAAGCAGGTTCTGGTGCACTTGGGGAGCAGTTGTATGTTGAATTTCTTAATTGTAACCAGAAGAACTACGTTCCTTGGCATTGCTGAGAGGCTGCTGGAGAAATGAAGTGTATTCCCAGAACAGTTTGTACTGCAGGGCGATAGGATGCACTGAAAATGACAATTGGCTGGGAACCACAAAGAAGAGAGAAATCACTAACTTGATTTGAAAGATGGGAGAAGGGTTTGAATTAGCCCATGTCCATTCCTATCCATTGACATCGCTCTCTGGGATTTGAGGCAGCGTGCCCTCCGTGAAGGTTTCCTGAGTAATGAATTCAGTCTTTCTGTGGACCAGAGAACCAGAGCCAGCTCATACAGTTCAAGGCTCAGCTTTTCAGCCAAACCTGTAACTAATGTAAGCCAAGGCTCTTTTATTATTATTATTTTATTTAATGGACACATTTTTGGGTTGCATTCTGGTGCTTACTTTCTGTCAGTACAGCTACTGCATCAGGGTATAGCAGTTACACTGTAACTTATTAAAATTAACACAATTTTCTCATGCTGAGGCTAGGAGTATCTGGTTTCCCTTTTTTTTTTTGTATTTGCATGAGGAAAGCGTGCTTGGGAGCCTGGAGAGAAATATGGGCCTGATGCTCCATTTTATTTTTTTTTTTGCTACTTTTACGGCCCTAAAATGGCATAAAACAAGCTGCAAGTTGGGGAACTTTTCAGGAACTGGGGAATCAGACTGAAGCACAAGATTTTCATAATTGTAAAGATCCTTTGTCAGAAAAGTTTAGGATTTTTTAGTACATCAACTGAAACACAGAGCAGTAATTCCCTGGGGCTTTCCGCACGTTACCCAGCGAGAGGGAAGAAAGTGCTTTCTTCCTCTTACTCCCCCAGTGAATTTACCCCAGCTTCTCTTTCTTATTACACACAGCCCAAAGCAGCTATGAGACAATTGGTATCTATGGTGGTTTTCAGACTGTAGGGACTTCACTGTGCTGGAAGGGTTTAGACATTTTCAGATCCTGCACACTGACAGAGATGTGACCAGAGAAATTCCAATATCCTGGCTGGGCTCAGCTCTGGTTACAAGTGGGTCAATAGAAGTTAAGTGGATAGAGTTGACCTCCCTTAGATCTAATTTTTGCCACTCTCCCTTCCCTTGCCACCCCCTTCCTCAGTGAAATTTAAAACTGCCCACAGGGCAACAAAGAGAACCAGCCTGGCTGCTGTTTGCGTTGCCCTAAAATGCAGACAGGTTTGTTCTACACACAGAAAACTCATGGGTTTGTTGGGGTTTTTTAATGCACTGGTAGTGTAAATAACTGCTGTCCTGCATGGTAAGTGGTGCTGTGATTCTTGTGGCTGAGACCTGGGAATCAGAAAAGACTTTCATCTTTCCATATGCGATTGTAATCAGCGCTGCTAATAAAAGGAAGAAGTAAATTAAACCCATGTCTCCTATGCCTGACCATGCGCTTAGTCCCAAGGGAGATTTTTGGTAAATGATTTAACTTCCCTATTTTATGGGAACACTGAGGGCTAGGACAGGATTATTGCCTCCAAAGCCGTGTGAGGTGCTCAGCTCTGTGTAAGGCAAACCCCTCTCCTTGGAGCTGGATGAGCAGCCTTTCCCCAAAACACAAGTTGCTTTGTGGCCTGATCTGGCTCCATCGCTTGGGGAGAAACCGGTCGCGATCCGGCCGGAGATCGGAACGCAAACCTTTGCGTTCTGAGGGGAGGAGGAGCGGTTCCTACGTGTGTGTTTGACTCGGGGTCTGCAGGCCTCCCTTTCTGCAGCCCATCTCCCGTTTCCTGCAGAGCAGAGGCCGGCGCGGCGGCCCGTGGTGCTGCCGGTGGCCCCGCAGCCTCCCCGCATTTTTGAGGCTGCAGAGACACCTGGTGGCATCTTTCCAGCCTCTACACGCAGCGCAACCAGCCCCGCTCAGAGGGTCACGGAAACCCTTTCGCTGATGTCTGAGCCAAGCCTTTTCCCACTGCCATCTTCGATTATCTTCTCAAAAAAAAAACAATCCACCCCTCCCCTTTTAAGTTCTCTAAGTAGCGAGGAAACATCTGAGCAAGTTTGCAGAGTCTGTCCCCATGCCTCAGCAGTGCAGAAAGAAGTCCATGAGATAGATGTTCAGTAAGGCCATCATCCTGCCTCTCGCTCTATTCAAGATAACCTCATTTCCCCCCAAAACTAATTAAAATTACGAAAACACCACTTTGTCACCTCCTGTGAATTACTCGGCAGACTCTCGCCAGACAGATCACTTCACAGCTCAAACTCCTCTGATAATCCAGCACTAATTCATGCCAAGTCTCCTCCAGGTGATACTGCAGCCCAAGGTAAATGCTAGGGGGTTTACCTAATTAATTCCGTGCAGGCGGAATCCACACATCCTCTACAGATTAGAGGGACGGAAGCAAGTGCTGGTGGTGGCAGCAACCCACTTGCAGAGGCACCATCTTCTTTAATCAGTGACAAAATATTTCCCCCCCCCCATATTCCATCTGCATTTTGTTGCCCTTTCACCTCACTGGCAGGGAGGCTCCAGCATGCCAGCTCCCCTTGCTCCTCACCTCCAAAGGGAAAAAAAAAGGGAGGTGGTCTTTTCCTGCTCCCCTATTTACTGTTAATGGCTTCACCAAAATTCTAAAGGCAAATCATGACTCGTGTGGGGACTGCTAGACATGCTACTGAAACTCTTTGCATAAAAAGGGTCTCGATGCCATGCTGGCTCCTGGGGGTTACTGGAGCAAGAATTTTGCTAGGAAATGGGGGCCTGCAGGATGGCAGCATCATCCCACTTATCTGCATAAAAGTACCCATGAAGAAAATTAGGAAATCCTTCACTGTGAGGGTGGTGAGACAATGGAACAGGTTGCCCAGGTGGAAGCCTCATCCCTGGAAGTATTCAAGGGCAAGCTGGATGGGACTCTGAGCATCCTGATCTAGTGCGAGGTGTCCCTGCCCATGCAGGGGGTTTGGAACTGGATGATATTTAAGGTCCTTTCCAACCGTAGCCATTCTATGATTGTATAAAGAGAAATGTGAGTTTACGTTTGTTGTCACATACACACTGGCCAGCAGCAATGTCTGTGCCGGTCTTCTTCAGAAATCAGCTGGGGGGGGGGGGCTAAATCTGTTGTTTTCCATCACTTCCATAGCAAGGAAAGGAAATGCTACCCCCAGGAGCTGATAGTGTCCAACACCTTCATTAATGACCTCACCACTGAGACAGAGCATGTGCTCAGCAAGTTTGCAGATGACACAATGCTGGGAGGGGAGGCTGAAACACCAGAGGATTGTGCTGCCATCCAGAGGGACCTCAACAAGCTGGGGATATGAGTTGACAGGAACCTCATGAAGTTCAGCAAATGGAAATGCCAAGTCCTACCCCTGTGGAGGAATAACCCCAGGCATCAGAACAGGCTGAGACCGACCTGCTGGGAAGTCTCTGGTGTCCTGGAAGACACTAACTTGACCATGAGCCAGCAAAGACAGTCAGTAGCCTTCTGGGTTGCACTACACAGAACATCTCCAGCAGATGGAGGGAGGTGATGCCCTCTGCTCAGCACTGGTGAGACACCTGGAGTGCTGCATCCAATGCTGGGCACCACAGTACAAGAGAGACGTGGACATGCTGGAGAGAATCCAGTGAAGGGTCACAAAAGATTTGGAGCATCTGACATATGAGGAGAGACTGGGGAAGCTGAAGGAGACAAGGCTCTTATTAATATGTACCTGATTGCCAGGGGGACAAAGAAGCTGAAGCCAGACTCTTCTCAGTGGCCTTCAGAGACCAGACAAGAGGCAATGGGCACAAACCGAAATTCAGAAAGTTCCACTTAAACATAAGAAAACCCATTTTTACTCTGGGGGTAGTTGAACACTGGAATGGCCTGCCCAGGAAGAGTGGTGAGTCACCACCTTTGGAGATACTCAAAACCCAACTGGACACAGCCCTGAGCAATCAGCTCTACTTGCCTGACTTAAATGAGTTTAATTGGAAGTTATTCTGGTTCCCAAAAGCTTGGAAACACTTGGTCTAAAGACCTTATGATTTTCCCACATTTATTTTCTAGTCAATTGACTGATTCCTGTTAAGTTTCTTCTAGTCTGGAGCTTTATGGTAAGAATAGTGTCCATGATACAGTGAATATCAAAATAGGATGGGTTTGAATAAAAATACTACTGAGCTGATATATTTCTGTTCTCTGACTGGATTAATAATGAGAAATATATAGAATAATTAGGCCTCTAAAATTTAAGTGCTCTTCAGCAAATATTTCTTTTTCAGAGAATTAAAAGAAATGTGGAAGGAGAAGGAACACTTTTCTAGGTCCTAGCTGGCTGATTTTCATCCGTAGCTTTAAAAACTGCTGCAGCATTCCGTGGTAGTACCACTATACATAGGCAGTTCATGCACGCTGTAGTACTTACACCCAACTAATCAATTAAAACTTAATTTAGATGTACATGTGGGAGCAAGCAGTTGTTAACTTGTGTTCTCTGCTCTGGTTAAATACCTTTTCCCACTGAACTTTTCCCAGACAGAGGTGGTACCTTGGCTCCCAAGTAAATCAGTGTGCCACTATAAACCACTTTTCCCATAAAAGCAAATTTTTATTTCAAACAAAATTATTGAGGTCCAAAACTTAAGTCAGTTTAAAGGTGGAATGTATTAACACTAATTTATTTTCTTCTGAGGATGGAATGATTATAAAAATAGTTTTGTTTAAAAATTACACCAGGAATAATAGCCCAGTTGAAATTTCTGCCTGCTAAAGAGATCAGAAAACCATATTCAGCCAGAAGAATTTTACTTTCTGAAGCAAAATATCTATAATTCTGGCAATGTCCAATAACCAACTTGTAATGAATAATAACTGAAGTGAAAAATGCTTAATAGGTGTATTTTTCAGCACAAATGAACTTTCACGTTTGATTAGGGCTGAAAGTGCATCTGTATGGCTCCTATACAGTGTCATGGAGAGACACCAATGTTAAATTTGAAAGAAACAGACATGAATTGTGGGCATTTGGGAGTGAATTCTGCGTTTTAGAGGGGAAACAAAAAAGAAGAAAAGAAAAACCAAAACCCAACCCCAAAAGGGCAAAGGAACCACATGTGACACATGAGCCAGCTGCAAAAGCCCTCTGACTCAGTCACACAGCCTTTTTATTTATTTTTTAGCTAAGGGCATCCAGGCAAAAGAATTGTTTTGCTCATGTAGTCATTTTGACTGCTCCTGTCTAAATCATCAATGTGTTGGAGCTACTTGGAGCTGAATAGAAGCCTGAGGAGCATCTGACTGCATTTCTTCAATATCTATCTACCAATAGATATTGGCTATGCACATTTAGCAAAATTAATTTCCTTTAAAGAAAAGTGCAAGTAATATTAAGTGTGTATTTTGTAACATGAATTCCCCTTCTAATTCTGCCACAATTTTATCTTTTTTTAGGGAAGTGTTATAAAGTTAAGACTTTATAGTCTTTAAGACTTCTCTCTACTAAAGTACAGCCTTCATTCCTCTTCCTCAAGATTTGTTTTAGATTAAGACTTTTCTGGCTATCACATGAACAAAATAGTGAAATATCCACTGGGACTTCATTTGTGTGTGCTTAAACTTGGTTTTCAAATTGGATATAAAGTATAATTATGAGGTTTTATGAAGTGCTTCTCAATTTCAATGCACTACACAAAGAGAAACTGTTCAGTTTTCAATAGTCTTGTGAGGCAGGAAGATGAATAAAGTTTCATTACCCAGATTCTTGTTTCATAGGTGGGCCATAGAGATTCAAATCAGTATTTCCATACGCAATTCCCCATGCCTGAGTGCTTTTGCAAAAATAGCCTAGTTTTCATTTCTCAGTTGGCAAACTTCCACACTGCTCATATATGGTTTTACGGCACACAGGTTGCACAGGATCCCTAAAAATGGACCTGCTTTGAAGGGTACCATCATTATGAAAACTTCTCCCTAGTTTTCTTGTGGCCACATAGTGAATGGGATGAGAGCTGCATCAGGCTGGAAGAGGACTTACTGCTTTGCCTTCTCCCCGGTGTGCCAGGCCTGCCTACTTATAGTATTTCCAAGTAAAAATCATTGTGTCTGAGCTGATTGACTGTGGTCCTGATTCTGCACAGAACTAGGTGTGACTTCAAGCATGCAAATAGCCTAATTAGCTCCAAGAATCCTCCTGGTTGCACGACAGGTTAAATCCATGCACACCTTTTTGAAGCACGAAACATCAGCAAAAGTGAAGGAACTGTTGAATGCAATCCTTCCTTTTTTACATTCAGTTGAATTTTGACACTAGAGCTTTAACTCATTTCAACAGCTATTTCTCCATACAAAACTGAAAAAGCATTGCTTTTAAATAGCATTACTTTGGGTTTGGGTTTGGGTTTTTTTTAAGCAGATCATAGCAAACTACATCAAATGGTCAGGGCTTGCAGAGGTGCTGGTAGGAAGGAGAGTATTGTTGACTGAGCATTCTCCCTGCACACACAGCTGCACGTGAAGCACCGTAACGTCGTCGCCATCATTTTTCTTTAAAGCAGTAGAACCAAAGGTTAATTGCTTGCATTTACTGCACAGTTCAAAGTGACCTCATACAAAAGCTTTAACCTAACAGCTGCCTGAGCTTTACAGTCTGAAATTTCGTACCATTTGTTGGAATTACCTTTTAATTAGCCCTTTGGGGGTATATTTGGTGTTTATTGATTAATCCTTCAGTAGCTGTTTTTTAGATAACAGATTAATTCTCTGTGTTGGGTTGCCCAGTCACACTCTGCTGTTCCCCCACCCTGCTTTTGCAGTGTTGGGTGGGGACAACAGCACAAAGGGAGAGGAGAGGAGAGGAGAGGAGAGGAGAGGAGAGGAGAGGAGAGGAGAGGAGAGGAGAGGAGGGGAGGGGAGGGGAGGGGAGGGGAGGGGAGAGGAGAGGAGAGGAGAGGAGAGGAGAGGAGAGGAGAGGAGAGGAGAGGAGAGGAGAGGAGAGGAGAGGAGAGGAGAGGAGAGGAGAGGAGAGGAGAGGAGAGGAGAGGAGAGGAGAGGAGAGGAGAGGAGAGGAGAGGAGAGGAGAGGAGAGGAGAGGAGAGGAGAGGAGAGGAGAGGAGAGGAGAGGAGAGGAGAGTCCGGCTTTTTAGCTTTGATGCTGTGGTTTTCCTAATATGACTGCAACTGTGACATGGACTAGCATCACCAGGAGTGGCATTAACTGTTTGGCCCCACTTTCCCGCCTCTCTTCTGGAGGAACCAGAAGCCTGTGGTACCATGGTTGGTGCCATCAGTCCGTGAGGATGGTGGCAAGAGCTGAAGATAGCTGGATTTTGTTACTTCATGTAGTTTCAACAGTGCCAACAGAGAGAAATAAAAAGCATGAGGTCCTGTCATGCTGGGGGCTGGAAAGACAGTCTTTTCTTGAGTTAGTTGGATGAAATAGGAGGAGTGAGGAGATCAAGGAGGGAGAGGAGGTTGCCAGGACAGGACAGGGAAGGTGCAGTGGCAGTCTGGACTGTGACAGCCTGACTACTGCAAAGAGAATCAGCACTAGTGACAGCTGCTGAGGAAGGGTCCAGTCAACCTCCCTGTTTATTCCTGCCTCACTTCTTACCATTTCTGTTCAACTCCTCCAGGTCCACCAGATTGCATGGTTTGCCTGCAATGAACTCCCTGCCCTGTCTAGACTTTGTGGGAAACATGAGGCCTTAAAAATTAGCATATATCTATGTGGAAAATACACATCCTTATAAGCTTATAAGCAGAAATTAAAAAAAAAAAAAAAAAACGAAAAAAAAAAGTAAGTTGATACCTATCCCAGCTCCCATAGGAATGTTCAAATAAATACAATATTCTCTCCTCCCTGTCTCCCACCAGCACTACTTAGTTCAGCATTTTGGAGAAAGAAGGAGACAATAGATGCTGCATTTGCTGATGGGCTCACAGTCAGATGTTTGAAAATGCTCTACAGTACTTAACAGAGTTGGGTACCTGTGGGTTGTAGTTGTCATCTAGTGACCAGTAGTTAGATGCTCATTGTTGTACCAGCACTGAAACTCAGATCAACTGCAAGTTTCAGCCACAGAAGCTCTATCTAATAACACTATTTGTTCGTTTACTGTATGGGAATAGTTTTTAAACTATATCTGACCAAACTGTTTAAGAAGCCAAGGCTGTGGCTTTATATTCTGGCAGAGATAAATTAACAGTTTTCTGCCACTCATTATAGGGTTTTTTCCCTTCCACTGCTCTCCCATCACAAAGGAAATTAATTCAAGTCTGTAACTCAAAAAAATCTTTATTAGCGGATTGATTTTCCACTATTATAACAAGCAATAGTGTGTTGGCTTAACAGGCAACTAGAGGACCACCAGGACTAACCCATGGTAAGTGGCAGAAGTGCATGTCTGGACGTGAGGAACAGGGAAGAAAAAAACCTTCCTTTTTTTTCCCTGTTATTTTTACTCCCTTTTTTTCCTGTTATTTTGACTTACACCATGAGCTGAAAATATGCACTGAGATGCAAATACACAGTGCCATATAGCAAGTCAACAACCACTTATTCAACCACTGTGTAACTCTGTCTTTCTTTCAATGAGAATTTTCATCTTGAAAATGTTGAGCAGGACTTTCTGCTCATTAGCCAATGGATCCTTGCAGCTTTCCTGCAAAAAGGTGGTCAGCAGGGTTCTCCTGCTTTGCAGATGAAAATTCCGAACCAGGGCAGCCAAGATCAGACACTTACTTTGTGACTGCAAAGAGCTAATTCAGAATTTCTATCTCTCTGTCAGCCTTCTGCATACCCTGCCTTTATGCTCACCTCCACTAGCCAGATCTTCCTAAAGAACAGCAAGGCCTTGTTTAGTTCTTCTGTTTGAAAGACAAAATGAGCTCCCCTTCAGGGAACTCTTAACCAAGGCCACTGATGATGCAAGATTTAAACACCGGTTTTCACTTTGAAGAAATACCATGGAAGGACTTATGATTGGAGTGGTGTATGTACATGAGGCATCACCTGAATTCCAATCTCTGGAAGCCAGCAAAAGTTAGATAGAAAAGCAAGCAAGAGCAATTCAGGGGCCATGCTGAGTCTGTCTACAATGACATGGAAAATGCCAGTTCTCTGTGATTAGCTCAAAATGCTTTCATTGCTGCATTATCTCTGCTGCACTGAGGTGGGTGTCTCTTCTTAAATTAACCCCTTTTGCACAAGACAAGCCAGTACCGGGTAGGAAAGCAAAGCAGATTGCTCAAGTAACTTAGGCTTTTTTCTTACTTTATACCAAGATGCGGTCTGGTAGGCAATGGAGGAGTCCCGAAGAACTTTACAGGGCAGCAATACTTCTTCAGCACACCTCACAGCAACATCTGGGACCACCACAGAAGCCTCACTGATCAAGCACCAACCTGCAAAGCACAGGTACACATCACCTTTAAAAGACATTGCCCAGGTCTATCCCCCGTGTTATCCCAAAACACATACACAAAAAATAGCTGTGAAAGACCAGAATGAAAAAGGCAGAGTTCCCCACTTACCATTGCACAGGGTGATGAGCAAAGAGTAGACTACCAAAGACATGGCTTTTGCTATTCCAAATCACAGAGCAGCAACAGCGTGCCTCTTTGTAGGACAGACTGTGAGAGCCAAGTGAAACTGCTACTGCTTCTAGAGGGGTATTTCTGGAGGCAGACTGGGGAATCCCCCCAACTTATCTTGAAGTTCTCTGTCACAGGGAAAATCCCTGCGTGTAAGAGCCAGAGCTCCTCCTATTAAAGCCATTAGGTCACTCCCATTTCTGCAACTGCCAGCACTAGTAGCACCTCACCTTCCTTTTTTCCTTTTTTTATTGCCCCTTCTGTGTTGATCTGAACAGATACAAGGTTAAATGTGGGGCACTCTGGGGCAGTGTGAAAGGCATCAAAATCAGCACCAAAAAAATCTCTCTCTTGAGCAATAAAAAGCAAGGGAAAGGGTTTGCCAGCCTCCCAGAATCCCCTCTCAACTCTCTCTGCAGCTCTAACAGAACACTCTCTGTGCAAAGGTTGGCCAAATGAAGCAACGTTTCTCAGGTCGTAACACCATGAGGACACTGTGAGTTGGGGCTAAGGGATAAGCAGGAATTTACAGCATGGCTGTAAATACAAACTATATACAAACTATACAAATACAAACTATATTGCTGTAGTGTTACAAGTGTAACTCCCCACGTAGGCACTTGGGATGTAGAAGCAGCATCTATTCTTAGTGTATTTTGTCATTTTCAAGACAAGCAGAGGCAGCTGGAATTAAATAATTCTACAAAATTATATGCTGGAAAATTTCCTCATGAAAAAAAAATCCAGGCAGCTGCCAGAAGAGGAACCATTTGGACATCCCCTCCAGATACGTGAAAAAGAAAAAAAACAAAACAAAACAAAACAATAGTCCTTTCCTTGTAATCTGTAAATGTTGTTTCCCCCTGGAGAATTTTTGAGGAAGTCTGAAGTTGATCACAGAAACATTTACAAATAATGAAACTCAGAAAGTTGCTGACATGTTATTTTTGGAAAACAGTTCTGGCTGCTGTCTTTAGACTGCTAAACTCATGACGGAGAGAAGCAACTTGTGAGGGGGAACAGTTGAGTTTTGATGGGTGAAGAATGTATGGTCGGTCCCTTTTGAAAACTAGGTTCCTGAAAGCCACATCAGGCTGGGCACCGTAAAGCCAAATCTCCTCTAGAAGTTTTGTGAGGAGAAGTCGGTTTGGCAAGTCCTCAGCATGCAAAAGTCCAACTCAGATGGGTAAACCACTGTGGGTGGGTAACACTTTTGGAAACTCCAATCTATTCTGTGAGAGAAGGTAGACAGCAATTTCACTTGCCTTGCTGTTGAAATAGGCTACTTATTTTTAAAGCTTTTTGCTTCTGTCTTCACTGCCAGACATAGTAAATATAACAAGGTCCAAGCTTTTTTTTCTCTTTGTGTTTTCCGCTTTCAAGGACCTCATTCTGTTACTTAGAAGATGAGCACAAGTAAAATGTAAATCCCAGTGGATCTCTATAGAGGGAAAGTCCTGAACTCTCACTTCTTTCTCCTGTGTGAAATAATCGTCCTTGAGAAGACAGAGCCAGGGTGGGGTGGGGGTGGCAGGGGCGCTGTACTGAAAGCTATCTTGAAGAGAAGAGGGCTCCAGTTAATATATTTCACATCTGTTCTTCACAAAAATGATGGTTCTCCTGCCCCCATGAATCAGTCACACATCAACCCCACCTCCAGGAGGGGCACTCAGCTTTAACCCAAGTGCCTCTTACTGTAAGTCCTGCAAAGCTACATATTTACTCATCATAAACCAGTCAAGAGGCAAAAACCTTTTCTACCTCCCTTTTCATTGTGGGGAAACCCCCAGTGAGCACACCACAGTAAGCTCCTGCCCCTGCTGGGGTCAGCCCACAGCAGTCTTCCCCAAAACCACCTGACCAGATGCAGTTTGGAGGAGCTGTGCCAACGCTGAAGTCTGAGGTCACACATTTGCCCACACAGAAGTGTGCTGAAGATAAGGCATGAAGGGTCATGCTTCAGTGTGATCTGGGAAATGCACATGCTACACACACTTGCCAAGGCGATGTTAAACAACATTCTTCCTCGGTTAGTAAAATACAGGAGCCAGGACTCTTAAAAACAAAGGGCTTTTCCTCTAGGACAGGAACAGCTTCAAGCAAAACAGCTCTTTTCCTCCAGAAGTATTTGCAGGCTCAGCTGCTGTTCCACAGCACAGTATGTGAAGCAAGAGAGCAAGGTATAAAAAACAAAAACTGAAACTCCCTTTGCTGGGGGAGTTACTTCTAAACTTTCCCCGGCTGGGACTTTTTTCTTTAGACAAACTTTGAACTGGACTGTACTTTCCATCCTAATTTTAATATCATTTGTATGTTATCTCCAGAGCCCTAGAAGCTGCTTTGACTTCATTTTCACTCCAGTCCTGTGCAGTGAGAGCAATGGGAGCTCAGCAGGATGGGTTCAGGTGTGGGAATGCAGAGGCAGCAATTGAGAAACAGATCCACATCTTTGCAGGGCCCTCAGGAAATGCAGGAACTGCACAGTTAATCAGTAAACACAGTGTAAGTTTATCAGTAAAAGCATTGTTCTGTGGACCTAATCAGAACTGCTTTCCTACATGTGTCCTATCTCCTCTTCCGAACCTTTCCTCACCCATACCACTCACTACATCAACCATAAGCCCTTAGTCTCACAGAGCAAGAAGCACCATCTGCTCTGGTGAGTCCAGAGCTGCACACGTGATGACTGACATTAGCGAGCAGCATATAAACCGGCTGCCTTCTGCCTACCTTACCCATAGCAAGGCCACTTTGGATCTCTGTCTTTGACCCAGCTGCTGATTTTTATTAATTTCATAGGCACTTAATTCTCTTTGAGCCCCAATCCCTTTGTCAGTTTGATAGAAAGCAGGTTCAAAACATACTGGCTGATAGACAGCCAGATGGCATGATCACAGAAATTTCATTCTCTGTGGGAAATGAGGCTAGAAGCACAAGGATGTGGTATGGATTCATGGGATAAGGTTAAAAAGTCAAGACTGTGTATTTTTTTCCATGTTGATAGAGCCTTGAGAAAGCTGTTCATGAAATCATATCCTCTTTTCTTGAACCAGATAGGTACTGACTCCCTCAGATACTTGGGTAGAGGATTTTTTGTTATTTTTTTCATTCCAGTGTGTGGCTGCAAAATATATGTAAGATTCCTTCTTCTTTCATGTATTTGCCCCTTTGTGCCAGCATTCATCAGGAAGCACAGAAACCCCAAAAAAACATGGAGTATAAAGCTGTCCACATGGAAGAATCAAAGGTGTCAAAATAGCATTTAGCAGTTGTGGCAAGGCACAGATTTTTCTGTATGGGGATATGATTATCAAATATTGATTGTTCCACTGAATTTTGGTTCCTGCTTTGAATAAGGTCCATCCATGCACCTCATGTCTATTGTGAAGCCACTGGTGAGGGGGGTTAGTTCTTTATTTTTATACTTATTAATCTCCTGTGCAGCAATGAAAACTAAGTGCTTTATTTCAAGTGACAAAACCAGGAAGGCTTTGGGTTTATGGTTTAGTAGACAACCACTGTTTAAATAACGTAGTGTGTGTCATGTGGCACTGTCAGCCAAAGGAACAGTGACAGAAGAATCCACAGCTACAAATGCAGAGTAGAGGTGTTTTGAGGGGCCCAGTAGAGCTGCCATCACAGTGTTTACTTTCCTGTCATGCTGGAGTCTTGACACTCACCACATCAACAATTAAAAGCAACTGAGAGTTTTCAGATTGCAGCTAATGAGAGGTACGCACATCATTGACAATTTTGAGTTAGCAAAGTTTAAGAACAAAGTTCTCTTCTCTACCCCTTCATGGCAGATGTTGGGTCAGGTTCTGCCTTTGCTGTTTAAACAGTGGCAATCCAGCAACACTGAAAAACCAAAACACTGGAACTGTGACCTGCTGGGCAGAGCAGAGCTTCCTGCTGCAGACTGTCTCCCGCTGCCAGCTCAGTAAATAACACCCAATTAATTATACACAAACAGCAGTTCCTCTGAAATGCCTGGACTTTGGAGTGAGCTGTTTGAGATCTGCCAGCCCTGTTTGTCAAAGCAGTGACTAAGCATACTCAAGTAGAAACTGAAATGTGACCCAATACAGACCCAAATGGAGGTATCCAAAATCAGAAGCCTCTTTAGAAACTGTTGGCCTGGGAGTTAGGGAACTGCCTTTAAGCAAACAGGAGCAAGAGCTTATCCCATGTCTATAAATGCCAGTGTAAGAACTGGAGTAAGGCTGTACTGAAGCTGCATCTAGCTCAGCATCTTGCCTCCAACAGCAGGCAGTGAGCTATCAGGTAGCCAAGAAGGCCAAAGTGCTGCATTGAAACTGCAGTGTCTGGTGGAGGTGCACATTGAGATCTCATTTTTAACAGGCCCTTGGTTCTTCTTTTATCATCAGCATGCTAGGTAGCGCTGGTGTTACCAGGACTAGGGGCATCTTGGATCAAGGTTTGCTAACTTTGCTGGACTTTTCTATTGCTCCCCCTCTATGTGGGGTCATCCATGCTGCCTTCTCCAGAAAGAAAGGAGCAGATTATTGACTGCTGTCTCTACTGTATTATGCAACAGAAGTCCCCACATAGTGCCAGCCTTGCAGAGCCCCTTCTTGGACCTTGCATCTCCTTACCACATTCAGCCTGGCACTGGTTTAGTGCAGATCAAATGTTCAGCTGGTCTGCCCTCAAATCGTGCTGTGGAAATAATTAACTCCTCCTGATGCTCTTCTTTCTTGTCTCTTCCCTGCACATCCTCCCTAGACATAAATGCTATGGGACTTCTTACATTGAAAGAAAATGAAGGACCACAGTAGGCCACATTGTACTCCTAGCTGATCCCATGGCCCACCAGCAATGTAAATCAGGAACTTCTCCTGGGAGTAGCCTGTGCTAACAGCAGGTCTCACAGGTTTCCCAAGTGTTTTGTGCCATCTGGGGACCTGACCATGCACACAGACCAACTGTGCCAAGCTGCAGCTCCTCTCCTGGTGCTTCCAAGACCTCTTGTTGTGGGGGCGGGTTTTACACCTTCCCCATCTGAGGTCCCACTGAGTCATGGGACTTCCTGATCAACTTCCCCCATCATCCCCAGCAGCAGAAAGAGGAAGCCTGGTGACAGGGTCCTGGTGACTGTCGAACCTGTATCCATTCCCTTTTCTTCTGAGGTCTCCCAGAACAGGCCTGATGGGGACTGTCCACTGGCTCCTCAGATGCCTTCAGGGTGGTGTGCACTGCATCCCCCTCTGATTTCCTGTCTGTACGTTGCTGACTCTTTAACCTTGATGTTCCTCTCTTCTCTCCTTTGTTGTCCTCTGTGACCATTCGGCTTTCCCCAGGTCTTTCAAAGAGCATAAGAATAGTGCAGGCATATGCTGACACTTCAACAGAATATTGTCTAGCCTGAAAAGAGTTAAGGCAACTTGCCCCTAGAATGTGTAATAACTTTTTGCCTTCACCAAATTGTTTTCTCACCATATGCCTTCTTTTCCAGTTCATTTATAAATAGGTTAAACAGCAGGAGCCAAGGAACAAAACCCCCTCAGACATCACTGGAGACCTCCCCCAGATGTGAACACTGGCCATTCATCCTCCACTTTCAATAGGTTATTCAGATGAAGACATATTCTCTTGTCTCATGGTGCCTTAATTTCTTTCAGAGCTGTTACTGATGGACCTTTATGGTTTTTGAAATTGTTGCTGGGATTCTATATGGCTGACCTTGTTGTGGTTTTCATTTAACTTGCCAGAGTTTATGATCCTTTCTATTTTCCATTCTTGGACACAACTTCTATTTTCTGAATAAAGTCTTCTGCTTCTAATAAATTCCTTTATCCTGCTGTTAGCCATGTCAACTCTTCTTTTGGTCTTTCCAAAGTCTTTGTCTGTACACAGAGGCTTAGAGCAAATGCACTCCTACATGTACAATTTAAATAGTCACCATGCAAACATTTTAGCCTTCAGGCATCCATTTTAGTTTCTTTTTAACAAGGTTCTTTGTTCTTATGTAATTCTATTGTAGCTAGGTGGGGGTTTTTTTGGCTTTTGTTCCCTAAGCAAGAATGTTAAGCAAGGGCATTTTGAACCAGGTTCTACGTGTTGCTCAGAACTAAAATAAAAGTTTCTTCTTCTTTTGTAGGCTTTTTCATGCAGTAATACTATTTTGGTTTTCTCCAGCAGCAATCCCTAACGTGACAGTTGCCCAGTATGCAGGTGGGAAATCGGTAATTCCTGTTACTGTTGCATTCCTTGCCCTGTCAGCAAGTCTGATCTCCCTCAGCATGAAATAGACACAGACATTTGTTCTAAACCTAACATGGCATATTTCTGACTTAGGCCAGGAATGTCAGGTTGTATCGGCTTTGAGCTGCTTGTAAACTCAATTAGCTTGTTACTTTGATTTGATACAAAGCTTTCCCTAATACGTTATCCCTTCTCTACTGCTGCTAAATATCTTGTCTGTCTTTTTTTATGCTTTGTGCCCTGATTCTAGGGCATCTAATCAATTGCCTTCTTCCCATCAAGTTTTGGATACACATAGTATGAGATCATTCCTGTTTAAAGTCAGGCATTTTTCTTTCCCCATCTTGTTTGTTAGACTTCTAGCATTTATAAAGAGGCATCTTTTATTTATTTTTTTCCCCTCTAGATATTATGGGATTCTTTTTGTTTAATTAGTCTTCTTTCTTTCCTTTTAAGTTTCAGCAAATTTTTGCTATTCATTGAAGGATAAAGTTTTCCTGACTTTATACTCTGAATATATGCTACCCTAAATCCTGTTTTAGCACTTGTCGGCTTCTCCCTTCCTTCAATTAAAAAAAAAAAATAATCTCCTAACACCTTTTTAAGTGACATAATTTGTTTCATTTTAGTTTACCTGAATCCGACTGCATACATCCTAAAAGTTTTTCTCTAACCAGTTCAAATACTTTCTCTTCAACCATTTCCTAACTACTTGTTGAGAATTTTTCTGTTTCTCCCACTTTAGCCCTGCTTATGGTATTGGAGGCATTCCAGCTGAAGCTACTATGGAGCTCCTGGCCGCCACCTTGCCACATGACTGCATGCATTTTGCCTCCAGAAACCCTCTCCTCCCTTCCCGAGGTCATTGCTCCATACACTGTGTCCAAAGGCTCCTTCAGGCCTTCCCACATATCTGCTCAGGTATTCCAGGCCATTCAGCAAGCAGACACTGCACCAAGCAGTCTAATTGCCATGCAGTCCTTTCTGGTATCACAAAACCACCCGGATGTATGCATGATGGATAGAGCATCACTGTCCCTCTACCACAGTACCTTTCTGAAAACTGGGATCTGAAGAGTAATATCACTGTAAAAGCATACGTGTCCTCAGGCTGTAAGATTATTTCTTTCCCCCTTCCCCCCCTACCTAGGACAGAACTTCCCTCCACAAAGCATTCCCCCACCTATGGTGGCGCAGACCCCCCCACTCACTGAGTTGCATTGCAACTCAGACCCCCTTCTGCCCAGATCACAAGCCCGCTCTGAAAGTTGCCAAAGATTCCCTGATTGTGGATATCATGAAAAAAAAACCCTGACCAAAGTCAATCATCTTGTGACCCTGTAAATATTGATCCTGAAATGAGGCTCTTTTGAGTTCTTTGGGATTGCAGCAGACTGATACCCTGTGTCTCACAAAGGAAGTTGGTCTATCTGATGGGATAGAGTAAGATGCCCCATCCAGCCTGGTCTTGAACACTTTACAGGGATGGGGCATCTACAACTTCCCTGGGCAACCAGTTCCAGCGTATCACCACCCTCACAGTAAAGAATTTCTTCCTAATATCTAATCTAAATCTGCCCTCTTTCAGCTTAAATCCTTGGCCTATCCCTACACACCCTTGTAAACAGTCCCTCCCCAGCTTTCCTGTACCTCCTCTAGATACTGGAAAGCCTCTATAAGGTCTTCCTGGAGCCTTCCCCTCTCCAGGCTGAACAACCCCAACTCTCTCAGCCTGTTTCCATAGGAGAGGTGCTCTAGCCCTCTGATCAGCTTCATGGCCCTCCTCTGGACTGCCTCCAGCAGCCATATTATCCAATTTTGTGATTTATTAGAATAGTGTCAATCAACCTCCGTTTGCTGCTATTTCAAATCACACAGGACCCATAATTACATGTTAGAGCATTACACTGAAATCTTTACACCTAAACCCTTCAGTTGTAAGCTGTTGGCCAAGTATGGGCCTAGGAGTGGATTCAGTCACACCTAGACTCCTCTCTGAGGAGGAGTTTAGAAAGCAAGGTGGTCCATTCTGAACCTCATAATTCAATGAGAGAGCCTTCCTCATTCTTCTCCCTGATCTCTGTGCAGATCCCTCCAACCAAATCCTGACTCAATCTCCCCTATCCCTGCATAAATAATTTCCTCTGATCCCCATGTAAAGTCATTCCAATTAATCCAACCCTTACACATCCCTTCCACATAGTAAGTAACAGAATGAACCTCACCACTGAATTCTGTTAAGTCGCACTTTCAAAAATCAAAATTTAAATCACTTTTTCCTGGTATCTTTGTCATTGATTCTTTAAGTGACCTTAAGACCTTCTACTCTATTCCGCGATACCACCTTAGCAACATGGGGACTCTAAAAGTCTGGAGGTAGGACTGCTGAGTGATTATACTAAAGATGCTGTCAGTGCCTCTATCTGTTACCCTGAAATCTTTTAGTTCAGGTGTTATGGTCTCAAGGTCTAGGATGTTGGGCTAATTGCACTAAGTATACATAGTCATTACCTATGAACTAAATAGATAATGATTTACAGTGCTCAGTGGAGCAAGCTGAGGACTCTTTGCCCACTCACTATTTAAACAGCCAGCTGCTCCTTTAGTTTGTTTATGATTAGAAGGGCTCTGATGGGCTCTGTCCCCAGCTCCAGGCACAGATACCTAAAACAAGAAGACAGGCGAACTCACCCTCTGGCAGATTTTGTTTTACGTGAAGGAGCATCACCAGTTTGGACAGATGCTGAAATAGCCATTGGTAACTATATATTGTTACATTGCTTTGCCCTCAGGTGCACTTTGGATCTTCCTTTTTTTTAAGATTGGAAGGGTATTTTACAAATATTTCAGTACAACTGAGCAGAGGCATTCCACAGAGTCAGAAATGGTGACTTGGAAACAAGAGACCTTATATTAAAGCACTCTTAGAGTTCAAAAATTTTCAGCCTTTTTGTTTGTATTTCTTCTATACATTGACAGTTGGTCCTTCATCCTCCTTGAGGTTTCAAAGCAAAGATCTACTGCCTGAGAGCTCCACATTGGTGGAAGACAAGACTTGAGAGGCAACAGGAAAATGAAGACCAGCAACACCCAGCAAGGACTGTGAAGCACAAGGTGTGTACTTGCCATTGAAACAGCAACTTCATGGCAGGTAGCCTAGGGTGGACCACAGCCTGCCTGGAGATGAGGGACCATGACAAATACACAAGGGAGCATGCTCGTCTGAGTTCCCATAAGGTCCCTGGGAACTACTTTGTTCGAAACAGTAGGATACCAGGCAGACCTCAGCTCCCACAGCCTTCCTCATCCCTCATCCCAAGGCACTGCACACAAGCTGTCATCAGCAAAGCCTTTAGTAACCATGCTGATGCACAAAAGAGACAGAAAGGGGAACCACTGTTTCTTGAGGGGGAGGCTAAGGAAGCAGGTGACACGTAGTGGGAGGATGAGCAGTGAGAAATGGAGAAATGAAAAATAGAAAGTTTTCTCTAGAGCTGTGACAAATAAAGCTCTTCTAAGTGTAATGGAACCAGGCGTCAGAGTGGGCAGAGACAACTTGGTGGCCTTTCAAAAGAGGAAGGACTGACAGTATGTGAAAGTACTAAACTGACCTATGTCCTGAGAGCCCTGACTCTCAGTCACACTGAGATGATTTTAAGAAGCTACTGGTTCAAATTGTCCACCAACTGCCACAGGTTATTGCCACATCACTGACTTGTCAGAAATGGCAGTGTGCCCACACCTTGGGTATCAGGCTGATAGTTTGATATAAACTAAGGTGACTGTGGCAAATTCAGTTTCCTGGGATGTGGACTGTGGTGGCCAAGGGATCTCCTCCTTGATCCCTATGAGATTTAGTTGAATAGATGACCAGCTGAGGTCAGAAACCTCCTAAGCTATTACAGCCTAACCTGATAAGCATCAAGAGATGCCAAGAAAGCACCAAAAGAGCCTTTTTTTAGCCAATTTTCTTGTCTTTAGACGTCCTTTTCTCTGCTTTTCACAAACTCCTTTGTTGCCTGAGCTTGCAGACGGCATTGGAGAAGGTTTACAAAAGCCCTGTAAGCTGCTTCTTTTGGCCTGTTTTCTTTCCTCTAGGGAGCTGACTGCCAGACTGAGTAGCACAGGTGGGATGTTATCTCTTGACATGATTCAGAGAAGAGCACTGGTAGTTTTACAGCATGGCCATCAGTGTGCAGTGAGGTCCAGGGAGAAAACCCAGGGTAGCCTGAGCAGAGGCAGCCCCAGGCATCCAGCACCTCCACAGGGATGGCCAGGCAGGGCAGGGCTGTGGGGAGTGGGAGGCTGGCCCTGCTGTGGCACCACCAGGTCAGGGATTCACAGCCCCAGGAGGCTGAAATGGGGTCCTGGGCTCTGGTCAGGGTGGGGGAAGCCCCAAGGCAGGTGGGGCAGGGACAAGCAGGGCTGGTGGTGCCCTCAGGGCCTTGATATCATCATTATGCAAGACAAGGATGTCCAATTCAAGGGACAAGGAAGCGGAAGAGAGCTGGCAGATCTATAAGGATGCTTTCCATAGAGCACAAGAGCTCTCAATCCCCAGGTATAAGAAATCAAGGAAGGAAGGGAAGTGACCAATATGGCTGAGCTGAGACCTGCTGGCCACAATAAAATGCAAGAAGGAACTGCACAAGCTGTTCAAGCAGGGACTGATGTCTTGGGAAGAGTACAGGGACACTGCCTGGTTGTGCATGTATGGGGTCAGGAAGGCCAAGGCACAGCTGGAGCTGAACTTGGCAAAGGATACAAAGAATAACAAGGGCTTCTACAGGTATATCAGTCAGAAAAAGGAAGGTTAAAAATGTGTCCCCCCCCAGAACATGCAAGGATGGCAAACTAGTAACAACAGGTGAGAAGGCTGAGGTTTGCAACAATTTTTTTGCCTCAGTCTTCAAGTCTTCACTGGCAACCCCTCTTCTCACACTGCCTGAAGGACCTCAAGCTGGAGACCAGGGGGAGGAAGTCCCTCCCACTGTCAGCGAAGACAAGATTTGGTATCGCCTGAGGAACCTGAACATATGTAAGTCTATGGGACCTTATAAGATGCATCCCAGAGTTCTGAAGGAGTTGGCTGATGCAGTTGCCAAGCCACAATCCACGATACTTGAAAAGTCATGGCAGTCAGGTCAAGTCCCTACTGACTGGAAAAAGGGAAACATTACACCCATGTTTAAAAAGTGTAGAAAGGAGGACCCCAGGAACCACTGACCTATCAGCCTCACCTCTGTGCCAGGAAAGATCACAGAACAGATCCTCCTGGAAGCTCTGACAAGGCACATGGAGGACAGGGAGATGATTTGAGATAGCCAACATGGCTTTACTAAGGGAAAGTCCTGCCTAAACAACCTTGTGGCTTTCTACAATGGAGTGACTATGTCAGTGGACAAGGCAAAAGCAGTGGATGTCACCTATCTGGACTTCTGCAAAGCCTTTGGCATGGTCCCCCACAACATCCTTCTGTCTAAATTGGAGAGACATGGATTTGATGGGTGGATGAGGAATTGGCTGGATGGGCACATCCAGAGGGTAGTGGTCAATGGCTTAATGTCTAGATGGAGAGGGGTGGCAAGTGGTGTCCTTCATGGGTCCGTACTGGGACCAGTGCTGTTTAATATCTGCATCAACGATATAGACAGTGACATTGAGAGCACCCTCAGCAAGTTTGCAGATGACACTAAGCTGACTGGTGTCATTGACACACCTGAGGGATGGGATGCCATCCAGAAGGACCCAAACAAGCTAGAGAAATAGACCTATGTGGACCTCATAAGGTTCAACCAGGCAAAGTGCAGGGTCCTGCACCTGGGTAGGAACAATCCCTGTTATCAATGCAGACTGGGAGATGATGTGGTAGAGAGCAGCCCTGCAGAAAGGGACTTGAGGGTACTAGTGGATTGGTAAGTTGGACATTAGCAAACAGTGTGTACCCACAGCCCAGAGGGCCAATTGCATCCAGGGCTGCATCAAAAGAAGCATGACCAGCAGGTCAAAGGGGGTGATTCTCCCCCTCAATACTGCTCTTGTGAGACCCCACTTGGTGTACTGTGTCCAGCTCTGAAGCCCTAAACAGAAGAGGGATGTGGACCTGTTGGAATAAGTCTCAGAGAAGGGCCACAAAAATTATCAGAGGGCTGGAGCACCTCTCCTATGAAGACAGGCTGAGAAAGTTGGTGTTTTTCAGCCTGGAGAGAAGGCTCTAGGGAGACCTTATAGCAGCTTTCCAGTACCTGAAGGGGCTACAAGAAAGCTGGGAAGGGACTGTTTACAAGGGTGTGTAGGGATAGGATGAGGGGCAAAGTTCTTAAGCTAGAACAGGGTGGATTTAGATTAGACATTAGGAAGAAGTTTTTTACAATGAGGGTGATGAAGCACTGAAGCAGGTTGCCCAGAGAGGTGGTGGAGGCCACGTCCCTGGAAACATTCAAGGTCAGGCTTGATGAGCTTCTGAGCAACTTGATCTAGTTAAAAGTATCCCTGTCCACTGCAGGGGGCAATGGACTAGATGACCTTTAAAGGTCCCCTTCAAGCCCACACATTCTATGATTCTATGACACTATGATAAGACCACCACTTTTGATCATCTCTGCTCCTGTTAAGGAACTACAGAGAAAAAACCTACTCCAGCAAATCAGTTGCAAGACTAAGCTTAATCCACTGTAATCAAAACTCATTATAGCTACCTTGGTCATGTGCTCTGATAACCACAGTGCAAATTACCACTGCAGAGCCAAAAGATGCCAGCCTTACACTTGGCACCAGGTTAGCACTGTTTCTGGAGATTTGGGTTAGCTCTGACTACAGTGATCCCTGCACGTGCTAGGAGGAGCTGCTAATAAATGGCAAGTAGTCCCACAAGAATCACAACTAATGGTTCCTGCTCAGTTAGATAATCAACCATTTAATAAAGGGTGAGCTTTTGCCTCTTCCTTTCCATGGGGAGCATTAATGCATTATTTGCCCCTCCCATAGCCACTCATTTTCACAAAACTGGGAGAAATGTAATATTTTTGAAACCACTCTTCCTCTATTAATCTTAGCTGAAATTGCCCAGTGGATTAAAAAAATGGTTGCACAGATGCTGACAGAGAGCATCATTGTATTAAGAAAGCACTCAAGTTTATAACAACACAGATTTTTAAATCATGTTAACATCCATCAAATAGCTACTGGTATGAGGATTATGTTTCATTTCTACACAAGTTTGCCTCACTAACAGTCTGAGAAACTACAGGAGCTCAGAAAGAAGAGGCCACTGCTTAGACTTCATGCCTTGATGGTCTCCTCCGGGAAGGATTGATTGCACTGTCTGGACTTGGTAGGAAGGCTTGCATAGATACTCTTCAGGGACTAAAATTTTGGCTTTGCATAACCAATTCCAGATCTTTCAAAGGTGAAGTTATTATCTTTGTCTCCTCCGACATCTTCTAAATTAAAACTTCTCTCACTCTGCTCACTTTCCATGTTAGCCTTTCCCCTTCTTGTACCTTGAGACTTAAACAAGCAGAGATTGCTGCTTCTACTGATGCTGAACTTCTTAATAGGCAAAAAGCTTTATTGCTTTACATGAATATTTGTTTCTCAGGGAAGTTCAGCTTTAAATATAAACATTTGTGAGTAATTTGTCCTTAGGACCATTTAAAATATAATGAGAACTACATTTTATATTGATTTGAGCTTTGGTTTACTTGTTAATGTATTTTTGAAAAAGAACAAATGATGCTTGAATGTTTCCTATGAGGCAGATTAAACACACTGTAGAGAGCACACCTGAGCCAAAGGTCAATCTTTCTCAGCAAGCCAGCCAGCAACAAAGTGGCCTGTGGTTTTCCAGTTTTGCTAAAGAAGCTGCTTATAAAGTAGACTGTAAAGAAATTATTTTTATTTATTTCTATTTAAACTTTTACAAACTACTGAAATACATGTTGTGCGGTTTTTGTTTTTTGGTTTTGGTTGTTTTTTTTTTGCTTTAGTGGCCTGCAGAGGATAGCCTCTAGTTTTCTACCTACAGTACTATTTAATACAGAAGATTCCAAGTCTGCCAATAAATTGTCTGGCAGCTTTCACTGCAGAATTACAAGTTGAGTGGTTTCTACTACCAGCCATGCCTACAGTTCTGCCCCTCTGAGAAATATGTTTCTCACAAAACTTAAGCTTCTTTCCAGTTAAAGACTGAAATGGCTTTGTCATATCTGTGGACCACTGTACTCTTATTGTAAAGCACCTTATTTAACTAATCTCCCTGCCACTGGCTTTCAAATGATGGTGTTCAGGCCCAGAACAAGCACTCTGTTTCTTCCATGGGAAGCTCAGTTACCTCAAAGAGTTGTGCCAACTACGACAGGGAAAAATCATCTCTTCAAAAATCTCCATTCTGTCCCTAAGAATAGTAGTAAAAACATATTGGTGAAATAAAACCTGTGATCTGTCACCACCTATGGCTAGGAAGAAATACTGAGAAGTTAACTGTGTTCCCTCCTTGTCCTCTTGCCTGGGTATTACAGTTTTGTCCATGTATTTCAAAAGAAGAAGAGAAATCAGTGTTGCATGAGTGTTCAAAATGCCAAAGCCACCCAAACAAGCAGTGAATGCATCATTGGTTTGTGATGATCTCTCCTCACACATTACTCTGCAAACTGTATCTGAAGCTAAAACTCTACAAAGCGAGGTGGGGGTTGGTCTGTTTTCCCAAGTAACAAACAATAGAACAAGAAGAAATTACCTCAAGTTGTGCCAGGGGAGGTTTGGATTGGATATAAGCAAAAATTTCTTCATCAGAAAGGGTTGCAAAGCACTGGAACAGGCTGGCCAGGGAAGCGGTGGAGTCACCATCCCTGAAGGTGTTTAAAAGACCTTTCTACCTTTAAGTGGAGGGGGGGGAAAAAGCAAAGCAGAATTTCTGTTTTGATGAACTGACTCTAGGTGGCAACAACACGCTGTGTAGCCTTAACAGTGGTTAGTCAGGCAAAGATTCTTTAATGCTGCTTATACAGAGGCAAAAAAAAAAAATTAAAAAATTTTAGCATTTTCAGTACTGGTTCTAGAAAATTTTCCAACTGATTGCACCAGCTGCCCATTGCTAGAAACACTTCCAGAATCTGTCAGTTTTCATTGTAGTAGAGGACCTGGTTTTCAACCTGTATTTTGAATCAGATGCTTCACGTTTAATTTTGTAGGTGTAACACTGCAAGTGTGCAGAGGAAAATTAGCAAATTATTCTCATTTGGTTATCCTGCTTGGCTGGGCAATCTCAGGAAACACGTGTATAATCATGATTTGTAATGATGCCCAGAAAAGTACACAGATGGGTGTGTACAGTCCTAGAGCATTCACCAAGGATGCTCTTGAAATGCCACTTCATCACCTCGTCAAAAAAAACAGCCACACAGATACCTAGAAAGTGTTTGCCACATCTTTTGTGTAAAATACTGTATGATTTGCCAAGAGATCTGTAATACCCTATTTTGTTCCCTCTTCACTATGACGCCAGCTTTCTGGGCTTAGCAGTAGATAAGCAAATGCTTGCAGAGTATAATAATTTTACAAGTGTGATGAACTGCAGTGTTTTTCCATTTTACTCTAAAGTCAGTTGTACTGTTAACTCCACTGGCCCTTGAAATCTTTAAATGTTACTTATGTGTTCATAGGCACAGGGAGAAGGCAGAGGAAAAAAACATTAGATTTGATTACCCGTTGCAGCAAAGAACTGTCATTGTTACCACACTATATACTAATGAAGACCACAGAAAACCTTTCAAGTGCGATGACATGTGTGTAACAAGGTGAAAGTGTCTGATGGTATCTACAGGGTATGACAAACTTTATTTCTTTGTAAAAGTAACAAAGCTATGAAACACTATGACTGAATCAAGTGGTTTGTATAATTGGCTCGTTCACCTGCATGTTGTCAATTAATCTCCTCTGGGGCTGTTTCCAGTATTTCAGACCTCCAAGCTGTTTTTAAAGAGAACTGTCCTTTAAAATGTGAAAAGAAGTACCAGAAAGCAATTTCTTTCTTTCTTTCTCAAGTGTGGAATTTCCCTTTAAATTATACTGAATCAGGTTTCCAGTTTTACAGTATTCTAAATCAGTATCTTATAACTCTCCATAAACCTAGTAGACTGATTTTTTAAAATAAATATGTATAAGTGGATCAGTATTTGCTCCTACTAGAAGTATATAAACATATATGGGATGAGAGTGCCCTAAAAAGGAAAAATAGAGTTCACTAACCCTGTAAGGTACTTTGTATTAAGGTACTTTTTGTAATGCTTTTTTAAATTGTTTTTTCTTTCTTTCAGTTAAGCAGTAGTTTAAAACAATATATTGGGTTTTGAGTTTTCTTGTGTTAAAAAGGCCTATCTGTAGTACAAACAAAGCTGCTCTCATGGTGGGTGTTTTCAGTTGTATTCCGAGATACCCACACTTTGTATCAAGGTCCTAGGATACTTACTCAGAGTCATGAGAGCTGAGGTGTGAGTAGAGTACATCAGCACTTCAGACTCATTTTGGACAGGCCATGAGATCCTTCTCAATCTGTCTCCCATGCAGCTTGGGAAGACTCTTCATAAAGCATCATCAGGTAGAGCTCTGATTACACCCGACACGTACCATTGACGGTGACCCTGAAATGCAAAAAGTGACACTTCATTACAACCACCGTGGCTGTTCTCAGGAGGCATTTACCTGGCAGCATCTAAGGCAGACAAGACTCCTCATACCTGTTTGTCTCCACACAGTTGTCCCATGTGTCACCTCTGCTTTCAGATGCTAGTAGCCCTCATTTCCCTCATATGCCCTCCTTGCTCCTAATTTTCTAACTGTTTCCCAAACAAGGTGTCCTGTTCTTCTCATTCTCAAGCCAGAGTAGAGTCATCTCACACCCCTTTGAGGTGGTATTTTCATGCCACATTCCACATCTTTTCCCAAAAAGCTTAGCCTGCACTACTAGTCTCTGCACTCTTTTTTCACCCAGTTGGGCTTCTCCCTTCAGTCCCTTTCTGCCCTCTCCATTCTAATACTTCTGCTGATCTCTTCACACATTGTTTAAGCTGTGGTTTTCTCTTTCTCCTTTACGTCAGAGATGTTGCACTGTAGGACTCCATACTAGAAATCCACCTTTTCTCCATGCCAGAAGCTTTGTGTGCCCCTTCTAACTTTTTGTCCCTCCTCCTGTTTCTCCTTCATTTCTCTTCTTTCCCTTTCAAGGTGTGAACATTTTGACCACAACTGAGTTCTAGGGCCAAAATAAAATGAGTAATATATTGAGACTACCAAGTTTTTCTGCCATCAATTAGCTCCTTGATCAACAGTTTAGCAGAGGTGCTTTGCAAATGCTAGCTGTCCCTACTGCAAATGTGAGGAAACAAGTTGCTTGCTGAGAGCTCAACAGGTCTCCAGACACAGCTGGGTAGGACATATGCTAGTGCCTCACCAAAGTCTTACCCAGTATTCCCACGGGTAAAATCAATGTGACTACAGGCAGTGAGAATTAAAGTTGAAGGGACTGATAGCTGATAAATCCTGTGTTCTTTAACACTTCAGTATAAAAGTCTGTGGGAGTCTGTATCACCATTCTTTCCCTTTGGGCATCCCTTCAGCCTTAGTTTCATGTACATCAGTGAATTTTTTTTCCCACTGATGACTGAAATATTCCCTGAAACATTTGAATCAGTCCACTAATCAAAAGCTACCACATCACACTGAAACTTAAAGTTCCATGAAGTTGTAAAAAATAGCCTTGTGTGTTCAAGCAGCCATTGAAACACGAAAACTGTGACATGACAATGACATTTTAAGATTATGTACCGTTTAATTAAAATAGTTTTCAGAATATTCTGTTATTTGTTTTGTTGATTTTTTTCTCAAATAGGGTCAGACATTACTTTGTACTGAATTAAGGCATCTTATATTCTAGATGAAACCGTCTCATGTTTGCAATGAAACAGTTTGTTGCTGTTTGTGTGCAATATGAAGTGCCATTCTCTACAGTACTACCAGCAGTTCCAGATAATCAACAGGGAAAACAATACAAGATGCAAACCAAAAATGAATGTCCATATGTCCCAAAAGCTTAGATTCCATGTTTTTGACCTACCTAAAGCAAGTCACTTCATTTCCTGTTTGTACTCCAGAGCTCTATTTCAAAATAAGTTTTGTTCAGCAAAATAGTTATAATGTTTTCAGGAGCTCTGCCTTCTACCATGTTTACCCAAGTTTTATTTGGCTGAGCACCACCATCAGGGAATAGAATAGCTGTCAGTGGCAATGGCACAAGCTCCAGACTGACATATCTGGCTGTTCGCATGTAATTCTCCTTTAAACAGCTACTCTGTATTTCCTTCCATATTGCAAGTCTCCACTGTGATTTACAATTCTAAATACAACCCTAGCTTTTACAACGAGTTGGAAAATAAAACTTCTGTCTATAGTCTGTCTCTACCATACCCTCTCCTTAAGCTGTAGAAGAGTGAAGACCTAAACCAACCTTAGCAGACTTTACAAATTGATTACACAAATGAAAACAGATTTTATTATTTGTGCTTATTAGGTAAACCTGGAAATGATTAAAAGTGAAGAAAAGCAAGACTCCATATTATATGTAGACAGTACCAGTTTACTTCTTTCATTGATAAATACTATTTCAAAACTGTATCTTTTTTCCTAACCAAAGCCTACCTTTCTGAAACACTTCCCTTGTCCTCAAATTCACTTCAAATCCAGGAGTTACTGCCTTTTCAAAAATTTAGTTCTGTGTTCACTTTTCACTTTGGTTCTCCAATTGGCTTTTACCATAAGACAATTTAAGATTTTTTTTTTTTCCACAAGGGAAACAACATTTAGCATAAGAATTAAATTTATTATATGCAAAATTGGTTTTAGGACAGTAATTATTAATTAATGCCAAATTGTTAATTCAGATATTGAAATTACTACTGGATCTTACAGATTTTAATGATGCAGGAACATTCATTCAACATTATTCTGCTTGCAGTGGCCTTCTTACTATATGTATCATTAACTCTTTTATGTGCCATTAATCAATGAACAAGAAAAAAATAAATGCAAAGCAAAGAGGAAGTTGACAGGAAAAACAAAAAAAACTATAGTGTCTTTATTTGGCTTCTCAGGTTTCGGTTTTTAAACCTAAAAGCTGCAATGTTTTGCTTTCTTGGTTTCGGTTTTTTAAACCTTAAGAAGCAGCAAACTGCTATTAGACAGACTATAAGTATTAGGGCTTCTGATACTCTTTCACAACCTACCAACTCCTTTGTATCACACAGAATATGTATTTCCTCTGGAAACTAGTGTACCTGAAGAAAACTAAGAAGCTAACACATAATGTGAATTCATCCCAAGGAAAGGAGAGCTCCCATTAGACTGGTATTTTCTTCTTTTACTGTTGTTTGGGGCAGGGGTTGGAATTGCAATGGTTCATGAATACTTCAATGGAAATTCATCCTGACTTAAAAAAAAAAAACCAACAACAAAACTAGAACTAAATATTATATGGATAGTATCAATGGCAAATGACTACTGAAATGCAATTGTTACACTTCTCTGTAGTTGCTCTAGCTGTGCCATCATGTCTTGTGATGTGGATGAGAAATGCAAAGGGAAACAGCCATTGCTGGTACCAAATTGCTGCACAGACTCCAGCTGTGAGCCAGTAATTGGTTTGGGTTTTTTTTTTACGTGAGCAAGAAAAGATGGGGACATTTTGAATCCATTAAAGTATAGTACAGGTTAGTCAATCTACTTGAACATTCTCAGAACGGTTTAATGCAAAAATAGCACAGAAACACGTGATCTCAGTGTACTGAATGGCTAGCTTCAGCCTGAGGACTTGCTTGGATTATGTAGCTTACGAGAGTAAGAAGGTAGTAGATGTAGTAGCGCGCTGCAATACTGGCATCATAATTCACAATCAAATTCAAGCATCATTCAAGTTTTATATATAAGTAATGGCTGTGTGTGGTATAAGTAGTTTTCAGCTGGCTGAACATCTTGGGATATGTGTGGGCTTGTCACATCATTATCTTTCCCAAGACATATGAAATCATTACATTTTTTTGCCAGGCACATTTAGGGGAATGTTGCACTGAACGTCCACTATATGAAAAATGTGTATGGGTGAATCTAATTGGTAATTGGAAACAAAAACTCTCCTAATGTCTCCAGGATGATTTTGGAGTGACTCACTGACTGGGGATTGTAAGCATGTTAAAATAATGGCAATGTTTGGTCTCCAAAGTACCCAGCTTCTGTTGGTTTTCATCTAGTAAATGTGTATCTATTTGAGGGAACACTAAGGATCATATGTTCAATCTACCCCTGAGCTGGGTTAAATATGAACCACACAGGGGGTTACTAGCTCCAGTAGCTGAGAGGTTTTGAGACTGGAATCAGATGGAGCTTGGCAGGACTGCTCAGTGCTTGGACCATAACAATGCAGGACAGTGCCTGCCACATGGGTGTGTTTTTAGATGCCTGAGTTCCCAAAGGCCAGATTTGCAATAGAGTTTAAAAAGGAAGGTTTGCACCTTCCCAGAAATATAGCCCTTGGTGATCAGTAGAAAGACAAACACCCAGTGCTGTGCGTTGGAGAGGAAGATTGCTGAGGCACAAATGGGTGATGAGGGTAGGGGGAGCATTAGTCCCTCCTGGATGAGAAAGTGAACCTGCAAATCAGACGAGAACCAACATCATATGTTGTCGTATCTTCTCCCCCTAATCACCAGCAGTAGACACTTCAGAAGAAGTTTCAAGAAATTCAATTCATTGCCTAAAGAGAAGTTTTTGTTAATGCTCCTGTCCTTGTCCCTCAGGCTTAACGACAGGCTTACACATTGAAATATGAAGGTTTCTATCCCTTTACATGTTTTATACAATCTAATCCTTTCTTGAAATTTATCTCATGCAACAGTGAATGCTTTCACTTAAAGACCTAATATTCCTTTCATCACTTTCAAATTTGTATCTTTTTAATACCACTACATGAACTCTTGTTCTTAAATTATAAAAAAAGGAAAAAAAAAAAGAAAGTGACTAGAAATGCAGGATTAATTTTCTTTGTGCCACTCATTCTTTTTCACAAAGCTCTGGTGTGTCCTTATTCATGCCATCCCTAAACAGGTCTAATCTGTTCAATTTCTCCAGATAACAAAATTTTCTCTCTCAGCCTGTAATCATTCTTACTGCCTGACTCCAGATGCTCTCTGTATCTGCTGTATGTATTTTGCAGTTAAATTCCCAGATTGAAAAAAAGTATTTGAGATGTACCAAATAACCCATCTGTGGAAATTACAGTATTTCCAGTCTGATTTTTTCTCTCCCACTAGTATTTTGTTCAACACTGCTGTCCACTGAGCTTTCCACAGTAATGCCAGGATCTTTTTTCTGAGCAGTTGCACTCAATTAAGATCCCAGTAGGCTGTGTGAATAACACAAAATCTGCCACCCAGAGTTATGCTTTCCTAGCATTAATCCCCTCGGCCACTGTGGTGATTATTCAGCTACTTAGGTTAGGCTTCTCTTCACTGTCTCTGGGGGTTTTCTACAGTAAGCAAAATTAAATAATGGTATGTGTGCTGTATGTTGCCACATAATTTCACCCCTTTCCAGATCAATAATATTTTTAACATGCCTTATTAACACATGCATTTCCTTGAGATGCCCCATTGCCACAGGAGGCCTGGAAGTGTACACATAGAATCATAGAATGGTTTGAGTTGGAAAGGACCTTAAAGATCATCTAGTTCCAAACCCCCTGCATGGGCAGGGATGCCTCCAACTAGATCAGGTTGTTTAGGGGCCCATCCAACCTGTCTTCAGTACTTTCAGGTATGGAGACATCCACAACTTCCCTGGGCAACCTCTTCCAATGTCTCACCACCCTCGCACTAAGGAATTTCCTCCTAATATCTAACCTAGATCTCCCCTCCTTCAGTTTTGATCCAATACCTCTTGTCGTCCCACTACAAGCCCTTGTAAAAAGTCCCTCCCCAGCTTTCCTGTAGCCCCTTCAGGTACTGGAAGACTGCTATAAGGTCTCCCCAGAGCCTTCTCTTCTCCAGGCTGAACAGCCCCAACTCTCTCAGCCTGTCTCATGGGAGACATGCCCAGCAAGATCATGGAGACTCTGCTAAGGCATGTGGAAAACTAAGGGGTGATTGGTGACAGCCAACATGGCTTCACTGAGGGCAAATCCTGCCTGACTAATTTGGTGGCCTTCTACAATGGGGTCATGGCATCAGTGGACAAAGGCAGAGCAATCGATGTCATCTATCTGGACCTGTGCAAAGCCCTCAACACTGTTCCACACGACATCCTGGTGCCGAAACCGAAATGATGCGGATTCAACGGATGGACCAACTGCTGGGTAAGGAACTGGCTGGGGGGTTGCACTCAGAGTGGTGATCAGTGGCTTGATGTCCAGATGGAGATCTGTATACACTTGGGAGGTATCTACGTGGCCCCACACAGGGAGCAGAAACACAGTCAAGCATGTCTATATTGGTATAGCACCGCACTTCAACCCATACATTGCCTGTTTCTCAGCAGGCTACTGCCTGCATTTGAGCAGCTGTGGTACCTCAGCACAGCACTACACAGTGGGGGGCAGACACAAGACCAGCCACATTGACAGGCAACCAGGTCATAGTAATATTTACTTTACAACAGTTTTGAAAGCCCGGTGGTGCTTTCTCTCCCACCACAAGTTTGGATAGGAGGCTTTATAAATTTCTAATAATTATTTTGTTAAGCTATCAACTGCAAGTCTAAATATATTTATACATACTTGATCTTCCTTATGCCAGTATCTCCCCAATATGGTAAAAAAAAAAAAAAAAAAAGGTATAGAAATAGAAAGTCTGAAAATCCAAGCACGAACACCAGACACCATGGATCAGGTAACTACAGTGCTCCATCTCAAGCCTTGCTTCCCTCAACAACCTTTTCAGGTCCTCACCCCTAAAAAACACTTCCAGCCACTGCCGTTGCTCCAGCGGCTCTACCCAGTGGAGCAGCAGCTGGCAGAGCTGGGAAGAGCCTGGGTCCATTTGGCACTCAGATCATTTGTACTGCTGTAGCTTTGTCTCCGCAGAACATCCAGAAATCTCAAGCAAAGGTCTAAAACACACATTTCTGCCCAAGGGGGAAAATTCAAGAAAAAAAAAAAGGATGTGTCTAAAGAAATGCAATTGAAAGGTAGCCCTGTGAAAAGCAAATTTTCCTTTTACAAAGCCAGGACCTAGAAGTTCATCCCCTATTTTAGCGTGTTAATATTCTATTGCTTCCTTCAATTGTAATTTCAAGCAATTTTCCAGGTTCCAGTCTCCTAATTTCCAAAAGGCCTGCTAGCCTATAGAAGCAGGAAAGTGGTTTTGCACTATCTTCTGGCAGAATAAGTATTAAAATTACTACATTATTTAAAATTTACATTACAGGTATCTAAAAGATTGCAATTCAATTAGGCCCCACTGTGCTCCCCACTACCCAAATGTGTAACTAATGGCACTCCAGGCCCCCAGGAAACACATTTAATTCTAAGGTAAACTCCTTGGGGCAGAAATTACCTACATTTTTGCTCTATGGGGAAACAGTGCCTGGCACTGGTGCAGCCTAGAGGTTGTATGACAACCCTGGTAATAATTGTAGCAATGATAATTCATATTTCTATTAAATATTGTTACTTGGATTTTACCACAGCTTACCTCCCTCTTTTGTTTTAATTTGGTGTGTTAAGGATGTTTTTACTTCCTTCATCTGAAGCATGATTTATTTAATATTTCAGCACTGTGCTAAGGATACTTTGCTCTGCTTACAGGGAACAAATAGTCCAATGGAAATAGTGTTTTGTGGGATGAATGGTGTTTGGAGTGAGGACAAATGGCAAAAGAGAGGGGACACCATCACAGGCATTTCTCCTGCTCCACATGAATGTTACCACTTGTTCAGTGTTCCATTATGAAGTCCTTCAGTACACTGAGTTACTGGAAAAAATCCTCCATCCTGAGAAAGATGCACATGTCACTGCTGAGTCAGAAGCTGGCAATGGTGGTATCAGCATATTTTTTTTCAGTTGTTTTTTTTTTTTCTTTAGTCACCTTCCCCCAAGGAAGTAAAAAAATGTTGCCAGAAGGTGTTCCCATTGTAGTTTTTAGAAGTTTTGCCCTTGATGAAAACTGTGAGAAATACAGACAAAACATCAAAATACGAAGGATAGCTTAAGTGTTAAAATGTTGCCAGATGCGATGCTGATTTAATACTGACTTCTTGTTGCAATGCAAGAATTTACTGTCTTTCATGTTTTGTTACCCTCACCGTAACTATAGAAATAGTGTGACTGAAAACAGCCCAAGCATCAACTTGGCACGTTTGCAGTTAGTGCCCTACTTTGTAGATGCTATTACAAAAGTTAGGATTGTTCCTTCTCCTAAGGCCTTTGTATACTTGTGAACACAGCATGCACAGTTTGTAGCAGCACTGTGCATGTCTGTGAGGCACATGGAGGTCGAGAGTGGTGGACTTGGCAGTGCTGTCTTCGGACCTGATGATCTTAAAGGTCTTTTCCAGCCAAAATAATTTATGTGAAACTGCACTGAAGATTAAAAGCCCCATGAATACACAAAATAATACACAGGTGCTTTGTGTCGGTGAAGACCAAGTAGTAAGTCTTACCTGTGATTTTTCTAGCCCTTCCTGTGCTTCCACCTGGGAAGAAGTGCCATGAAATCCTTTTGTAAGAAAAATGAACAGGCATCATAGCAACCACAGTGCATTTCTTGCTGTCAAAACAACGACCGGTTCTTTTAGCAACCTTTGTGTCACTAAACTATCTCTTTTCTAAGTACATCTGAAGTTAAAAAGCATCCTTAACCCTTCCAAAAGGTTTTAGAACATGAATTTATTTACAGCTTTCCAGGGTTTTTTAATAATTATATTTATTATTAATATTGTTACTCCATTATTTTATACACAGGAAAAATGAGGATAATTTTTCTTATGTCTCTTACGTTATAAGATGCATGTGGCACATCTCTCACTTCTCTGGTGTTACACCTCAGAGCAAGAAAACTCACTATGAAGTAAAACAACCAAAAAATCAGCTCTGCTATGCTCTGACTGGATTTATCTTTTTTCAACTCTAGAATGAGTATTTAGCATGCAAATTAGATAGATGAGTATGTGGTGACCCCTGTCTTTCATACGCAACCTTCTGTCTCTCTCATTTGTGCTGCCATTGTCATTCGGCTGTGTTACAGTCTGCCAGCAGTTCTGCTGTAAGCCGGATTGTTTTGTGAAGACCTCCTGCGGGGGGTCTTTCTTCTCTTTGGCAAACTCTTCCTAAAGAGCATTTTCTGCAGTGTGCCAGCAGCTCTTGGCACGGATTCATCGGCTCACAGTGACTTGCAGTGCTGATACTTAATAGTCATCCCCAGTAGTTTAGCAGTGGCAGCAGCAGATACGGATAATGCATCCTCTGAATTGCACCTTGCATGTTGGGTCTCTTCTGTTTGCCAAACCACGATGGCCAATTCAATCAGTATAAGCCAGGGAAAGAGAAAAGGAGACACCGGTCTTCCACGTCAAAGGAGGTTTTATCAAATTTACTAGGATTGAGAGAGTAAGAGTGTTTCAGGGAGAGAGATTAGCAGATAACAGATTCAACAAACTGATTCCACCTAGTCAGTGGACAAGGAGAAAAGGAAGAATAAAGGAGGGGCTGCCTCAGCTTTTGTCAGTCACTCCAAGCAAGGTGAAGGGGTGATGTGAAGATGGGTGTCTGTGACAGGTTGTAGGCCATCCCCCAGACTTAGAATAGTGCAAAGAAGACCCTGAAACTCATAAGTGGCAGGACACAATGGTATCTCCTGTCCACCTGACCGCTTAACCCAGATCTATTCTCTGCCTTTCTCTCCTTCTCCTTCTCACCACCCGTATTTCCCTTCCCATTTGCTGCTCCCACAGCACCCAGAACAACGGGCCTTACTCCTCCTTGACCCTTAGGGCCTGTGCAGCAGCAAAAGTCCCACTGTGCCCTTGGATCTTACTTCAGCGACCACGAGCTGCTGTCCAGAGCGGTTTCAGCAGCCAGTTCCCACACCAAAGCAGCTCCTCACCAGCGGACGGGGAGCCAAACCACTTTTACAAAATTAAACACGGTTGGTAAAAACGTTTGGTCCTTGGTTTGTGGGTTGTTTTTTTTTGTGGCAATGCCCCAGGACCTCATGGGCTGCAAAGGCAGGGGGGCAGGAGGTCTGGACTGTGTTCCAGGACGAACCTGCCATTTCATGCTGCGGGCACTCCCCGGGTTCCCTGCTGCCCTGGGGTCCGCTCTCGGAGTGGGGGATCCAGGGAGTAGGCGTGAGTGCATTCCTGCGTGTGTTTCGAGGAGGGGGGGGGAAGTCTCCCTAAGGAAGCGGCGGCGATGGGGCGGGAGTGCCCTGGGCACAGAAGCCCCTTGGTGCCGGGGGAGACGGGTTGAGGTGAGGACGGCCAGGCGCGTTCCCAGCCCCTGGGGCCGGGCTGGGCGGTGCCGAAGGCTGGCTGCAGGCGGAGGAGGAGGAGGAGGAAGAGGCCAGGATATTCCTGAATGAACGGCTCCCTCCTCACCCCACACCTCCGCCCGGCTCCCGCCTCCCTCCCGCCACTCGCCGGTACCGCTTCGAGGCGCAGCCAGTTTCTATAGCGACGCCGCCGATCCGCGGCTCTTCCCAGTAGTAACAAAGCCGCGCCGGGGCTGCGGGGCGACGAGGCTCCGGCTCCCGAAGGCACCCCCCGCCCGCCTGCGGCGCCCCAAGACAGGTAGGGAGCGAAGGGGCTCCCCGGCGGCCGCGGGGTGATGACGGCCGTGCGGCCGCTGCACCCCCAGCCCGGCGGCGGGGCTGGGGGAGCGGGAGAGGGCTGCGGGAGAGGCTGCCCTGCGGGGCCGGGCGGCGGCGGGGCTGGGGGAGCGGGAGAGGGCTGCGGGAGAGGCTGCCCTGCGGGGCCGGGCGGTGCCGGTAGGGGTGGCTGATGGGGAGAGGGGGACGAGCCCCGTCCCTGCTTCGCCGCCTGTGGCAGCTGAGGAGCAGCGGGGAGCGGTGCTGCACGTCTGCCCCCGGAGGGCCCGTGCCCACCTGGCCGGGGCAGAGCTGGGGAAAAGGGGTGCCCCAGCCGCCGGGTAACCCCCCGGGCTGCGCCCCGGGGCTGGGCTGGGCGGTGGGAGGGGAGCGCCGGCGGGGAAAGGAGCGGGCGGGCTGCCCTGGGCTGCAACCGGTGGGCTTGGCGTTCCCTCCCTCGCCCCGCCGGGGACAGCGCTCGCCCGCCTCAATTAAGATCACCCGTGAGGATAATAACAATTTTCTTCTTGTTGTCGTTCCCCCGGAAATGTTTGGGTTACAAAGTTGAATTTGTTCGGCTTTATAAAGTCATACTGACTAGGGTGGGGGGTTCAAAATGTGCTACTTGGTTCGGTAAGAAATTTCTGAAGGCTTGGTGTTGAAGAGTGATCAAGAAATTGCTGCCTGCTTTTAGGAGTAAGTGTACCAAGAGGTTTTAGGTGAAACCAGTCTGTGTCTTTCAGAGTCAGCCTGGCTCTTTAGAAGACAGAGCTAAGGCAAGATGGTAGAGATGATAAGCATGCCCTTATCTCTGGCAACCAAGGTTAGTCAAGAATTAGCTCTTGAGATACTGGTGTCAGAGGGTCAATGGGAAGGTCATTAGCAGGAGAGTTGCCCGAGCACTACTTGTAATGGCTGTATGAACAACCTCTGAATTCTGGGGGCTGTATGAATAGCCATACATTTCAGCAGAAGTTTAGAATAGAGGGCAACTTCCCAATGATAACAGAACAGCTGACCTTGAGAGACGAGGTCCTAAGGAGCAGCAGCCATTATGGTTCACTGCTGGATGATTTAGGAAATAAACTACTTGATGGGCCAAGGCAAAATTGGCTGTGACATGTATGCAGCCAGCAGGATGCTCTAGGTGGGAATCTTCTTGGATGTGAAGAAGTAAGAAAATGGAAATAGTATGTGAGATGAGAGGACTATTAGCTATTGAGTGAGTGGACACGAACTGAATTTTTAAGTGATATGTAATCTAAATATCAGATTATTTGTGATTTCAAACATTATACATAAAGTAATAACAGGGTGTCAGAACCCAGAGTCTAAGTCTTGCCTAGAAGAAGTTTGAGATTTATATAAAAATGATGACTGTTAAATGAGAAGTAGAGCTACCAATACTGTTTAAGTAAACAATGTGAAAATATAGATTGGAAAGAGAAAACACAGCTCTCTTCAGCAATCATAAGTACAAGTAGCATATAAAATGGAGAAAAGCTTCTTTTGCAAGAGATGTACAACGGAAATTGAGTTTTAAATAAGGGTTAATCGCTATAAAATTTAACTGGGAAATATCATAGCAATAGATACAGTAGAATTCAGATCTAGTTTGTTACAAACAAAAAAGCAAAAAGTGGAATTTCTTGCCTATGTGGATTGCAGTGTTTTGCCCAGTGTTTATAAATGTTTGTCCTTTGCTTCTTTTAGAAGTGTCACAACAGTTGTTTTGTTGAAAAAGTTATAACCTTCTGAGTGACCTCTGTTTTTCTTGTGACACTGAAAAGCAGACTCTCGAGATATTAAATGTGGAAAAATGCAGATCTCAGATTAGTTTAGCATGATGGAAATAGTATTTAAACTCCATACTCTGGGCTATCTGAAATTGAATGCACCAAGCAGGAAATAAAAAGGTCAGCTGTGTATAATAGAGACCTGTGGATTTCTGTTCCCTTAGCTGCATGGCAGAGAGTGAGAAGCACCAGAACTCAATACGATCTTGCCCTAAAAGCTAAAAGGGGTAGGTTTTGGTTACGCATTTATGGTTACACTGCCATGTGACATTTCAGTCCAGACAGTGTTCCGCTTGAAACAGTTGCAAGCTCCACTTGATGAAGTGTATCAGAGGAAAAAAAGCAATGTAGTAGTTGAGGCAGTACCAGGACAGGAAGCAATAGCTTGCTGTAGGTAGTATGTCCCATAATATGGCCTGAAAAGCATAAGGGCTACTCATGCTCTAAAGAGTTCTAGCACCCGGGTCAGTCTCTCGGACTATCATTTCACACCTTTCTGATGCTCCTCAGCCCAGAGGTGGCCTGTTTTCAGATTGTCATGAAAACATCCTCTAAAGCTGTGTTCCCTGTACAGTGATGTAAGGCCACTGCAGAAGTCTGCTCGTCAGTATTCCTCTTGCTTTGATCAGTCTGAGTGTAACATGTTTGTCTGTATCCTAGGTTTGATGACTCTATTGAATGTTTTTCTGGAGATGTATGTGTGCTTGCTGTAGCCAGCAGCTGTTTCAAGTGTACAGGGACACTTAGCACCTGCTGTCTAGAGGCTGCAATTACAGTCCTTCCAGCAAGGTTGCTAAGGAGTATTAGGGATCCTTGGAGAGCAAACGCCGGGAAATTCTCCTGTGTCCTTTGTACGCATTGTGTGCTGAAGAGTTTCCTATCCAATATGAACTACGGTTCAGGCAGTAATGTAGTATAGGCAGATGTGTACCTTAGTGTAGTGTAACATGATAATTGTTATTTTCTAGTATAAACAAAACATTGACACGTGTATAGTAAGCTGCAAAGAGCTCAGGACTCCTGAAAATGTACCTTAGGTTTCAAATAAATTTGCAGACACCTAAAGAAGTACATACAAGATGTGCAGCTTTGAACCTACTACAGCACTACAATTTTTTAAACCAAATCCTTGCTGGTTTCATTCAGCTTGGTTTTCCTGCAGAGATGATGCAGCACAACAGTTTAGGCACAATAAATGCCATAATTAAGCATACCTTTCATTTTCCCATATTATCTTTTTCATTATACAGAGATGAGTCAATTTTTTTCAGACCTGATGGTGGCTTACAGCTACATTATTTTGAAATTAGATGATGTTCAGGTGAGTGCTTAACTTTGGGAAATTTCCACGTGGGTGGAAGATTTTATTAACTCTCCAGACAAAAGTCTTGAATAACTCTTCAGTCAAGATTTACCCAAACATTCAGTAAAAGGTAAAATTGCACAGCAGCACTTTAAGTTTAGTCCAGGTAGTGTAAAAACCTGACATGCTCCAGCATCTCTAAAGTGTTGAGAGGAGACTTGAAATTAGTTAAAGGTTTGCCTGATGCCTCTTGCCATTTCCAGGAAATTTAGCCAAAATGTAACAAAGTTGTGATTCTCTGAAAGATTCAGGTACACAAGTGTTTTATAGATGTGTATTGCATTTTGAAAGTAGCCTCATGAAAATTACCACTGCTGGTGCTGCCACGTTTGGAAATTGGGGTAGGAATAGGGATGGACTGTCTCATATATCTCAGTTTTCCTGCCTCAATTAGGAGTTGCCCGAGTTATTGGGAGAAATAGCAGCCTGGCAGAAATAAAGGAATGTGACAATCTGGGCTTGAGAATAGCTGTAAGGAAACCTGGAAAAAAACTGAAGGTCTATGAGCTGCAGCGAGGAGCAAGGTGGGTTTTGATGTGCAGACCATGGTGGAGATGTAGCCCTGGTATCAGGGGGCATGGTGGGAGAGTTACCCGGGACTGGTACGAGGAGTCGGGTTGAGATGGGGCTGGGACTAGGACAGGCTGGTGGAGACCTGGCCAGGAAAATCTGTAGATACTAGACTGTATGCTCTAGTTCCTCACAGTGGGTGGCCCAGTTAGGGGCTGAAGGCTTCTTAGAGGCCCCCGTTTGCAAGCCTTCAAGGCTTCACCAGCAATATTTGTGGCAAAAGGTGTTGACCAGGAAACCAAAACCTTTCCATAGTAGTTTCAGGGCAAGTGGTGTTCCAGGCAGGGGAACTCATCTTGGCAGGCAGTTCATGGCAAAGAAATAAAACTCCCATTTCAGATGATAGATGGATAACAAGTCTGTAAATCTCAGGCAGGAGATGTGCTCCTGTGAACAGAAAGAAAATATTCCCTCCTTGGTGACTCATAGGCAGTGACCTGATCAGTCTGCCCGAAAAAGAACATCTGACCTTGAAGCTTCTGCTGTGGAATAGCTTTATGTGAAAGTATGGCTTGACCCTTGAGGAGCTACCCTGCAGGTGTTTACAAGAGCCTGCAGAAGTAATTTGCCTCCTAATACCTGATGGAGGGGTCTGGAGTATCTCCACAATCATATTCTGTGGTGGAAACAAACCTACTCAAACATCATGCTGATATTGGCCTTTCACTCTTGAATACATTTCTACAAGTAACCCAAAAAAGCTTGAAAAGGCCTGCCACTGCTTCTACCACTACTGAAAATATTTAACTAGAATTTGATGAACACCTTATGCAGAAATTTTGGGTAGTGTTTGAGTCACCCTTTGTCCAGGTGGAATGTTGTATAATGTGTGTGTAATGAGAGCTTTTATCTTCCGGTATCTTTTTCAGTTCACTGAATTACACTCCTGTGCTGTTAAAGCGACAGCCAAATGAAAGTTGAAGAAAGAGACAGTGCTGTGTTTGGTGCTAGGTTTAAATGGCACAATGAGTGACTTATGGGGCCACAAACTAAGCAATGAGAATAAAACAAAGCATTCACTAAATAACTGCCGACGATCCCGCACACTTAATGAAATTTCTTGTGGAAGAAACTTAGGAGATCGTAAGACTGAAACCATATTGTAATACATATATTCAACAGAAAGCTGACGTTTTGTAATGCTGTAGTACTAGGCTTTGCTTTCAGGATATTACAGACATTTTACTGTGTCCACTAAATCAAAGAGCACTTTTGCACCTGATGCTTTATCCCTGTAATCAAGTTGCCTCTTATTCTCTCTGATAAGCTGAACAGATTGAGCTCTTTAAAGCCTTCACTGGAAGGAGTTTTATTGAGCTTCTGGATATTTTTTAGTGTGACTGATCTTGCTGTTTCTGTGAGAAACTGTCTAGTTGTTCAATACCCTTTACAGAATGTGAACATCAGAACTGTGCAAATTATCTTAGTTTGACTCTCACCAAAGCATAAATGGTAATGGTATCTGGAGGTAAAAACTGGCTGTGTTTCCCTCCTCACCCTATCTGTATTGCTAAATCCATGTTGCTAAGGGCTCATGCTTGCTGATTAGTCCTCTGTGACTTCTCTATTTTTTTCAGATTATTTGTTTTCCATTAAATAGTTCCCCTTTTTCAAGGACTGGTTTGGTAATTCCAGACTCTCTATATGGTTGTATTCAGGTGCATTTTGTTCAAATGAAGCTGGTGTGTCAAGTAATTCTGTCGTCTTAATTATTTACTGTTCTGCCAAATTTATGTGCAATCCATACAATTTTTTGGAAGTTATTTTGTACTTCTTACAAGTCCACCCGTGAAAACTTATTAGCCTTGTCTTCAGCCTCCCCTTTAAAATACGCTTATTTTATGATGTCTTCTGACAGGTATTAGTGGAGAAATGTCCATAGTGTTTTTAATCTACATGCTTCATTCACAGTGTGTTAGGTACCCAGCTTTCCCTATAGCAATCTGATATAGTAACAGAGCGACTAGAAAGTACTTCAATGTTAAAGAGAAACACTATTTTCTTATGTTAATTTGTCGGTTTTTTTGTATCACTTGAGCATTGTTGTTGTTAAGTGGAAGTGCTGTCTGCATTTTTGGAAATTTTTTTAAATTCTAATGGATTTCTCCTTTCTGTTGCTTCCCATGGCAGACCTGAAGTTGTCTTATCCTCCCTACAGGTCTCTGAGATGAGTCCTTGGTGTTTGTGCTATTAAGTTCAAGGTCAACACCTTGAATAATGCTTGTTAAGTAACTGGAAATGAAATACGATCTTACTAGTCAGATCTCTCTAAAAAGACCAAAGGGAGAGCACCTTCTGATTGTATAGCTTATGTTTTTCTTCATTGGCCATTAGGTGGTATTTTACACTTGAGAAGATAGGCATGGCTACCTGCTCATTTAAAGATCAGCTAACAATGAAAAATTTCATTTCTGGCCCTCTCTGTCTTCTAAAAATTAGGAACAAGTGCCTCTCCAGTAAGGTAAAAACTGCCCTCTTGATACTTGATAGTTTTTCTTAGCCTGAAATATTAACACCATGTCTCCTACAGGACAAAGAGAGAACAGCAAACATACCAACAATGAATCATCTGGTTTTGTTATCAGTCATTCAGACACTTTGGTGATGGGTGGATGGATTAATAGATTGAGCCCAGAGCTGTGAGCCAGCTTGGCAGCTGGCAGGTAAGTCCCTGGAAACTCACCAAAATGCTTTCTCCAGCTTCACATATCTATTTTTCATGTATTTTGTCAAATCATATCCTAAAATATAAAGTATTTTCCAAAGACAGTAGGATGACTCTTGATCACACATCTACTTTCAGTTGAACTTAAGCATGTACGTACTTGTTCATTTGCTTAAGTAGGGATCTGAAGAAGAACGCTTTCTTGAATGGCAAAATAGAGAAACAGCTCTTACAGGCTTAGGAAGAGTGAGGCAGAGCTGGAAATTAGTGGTGTGCAGGTGATGTAAAAATAAAGTAGCAATACTGCATATCAATGGATCCCACAAAAATCCCAAATGAACTACATTTCCAGTCTCTTAAGAACAACTAAAACACTTATATGACTGCTTTGCCCACCTATGCCATCTGACAGGCAAGTTAAAGCATTTTATAACCCTGGAATGGAGAAACATTGAGTTCAATGGTGTCTTTCTGGTATATCTCCCAAGATAGCGTGTCCCACAGTAGTGTGCTATGCTTATGGATCTGGCAACATTTGCATTATAAAGCTTCTTTTTATTAATTTATTGTAACATGGCCAAAACATTTGCTTCATGCTGAAGTGGGGTTTTCAGGGACTGATGATAATTTTCAATGTGTTCATCAGTATAAATATAAGGCTTCAGTAACCCATGTTGACATAGTCTTATTAAAAGTTGAATTATCATTGGCTTTGGGACAGGGAGGAGAGAGGCACGTCACAGTAACATGTAAAAAGAAACCTTCTGGGGTTCCTTGTAATGAAGTTTTGTTATTTAGATACAGCTATGAATAAGTTGAACAGTGCTGTGAACTTCTTTTTCTGTTAAAAATTGTCTGCCTATTTTTCTGTTTCAGACAGAAAATTATTCCAAAAAGAACTGTCAGTAGTTCCAGTCTTGTAGTTTTAGTTTTAATAACATTAGTATGATGCATGACTCACTATTTGTCAGGTATGTAGGTAAGCTCATATAGCATGCGTGTCTTTGAAATTCCATAGGTCTCTTGAAAAGGTCAAAGCTTTTCAGTAGTTCTACTCCACACACATATGGACACACACTTTTATATCTGCTAGCTTCTCAAGGGAGCCATAATATTTTAATTTATGCAAATACACACACACTTATACTTCTATTTGCCAGATAGAATACGGGTGTAAATTGACATCCCAGACACACGTGTGTGGAAACTGCCCACTTACAGAGCTGTAATTAACTGTACTAACAAGTGAGTTCATCCCTGTCACCTTTTGTTTGCCTGTTGCTCAAGGAAGAGGAACAGTTTCACACAGTGTGATCGGTAAAGAGCAGCTGTGAAGATAATT